>NW_006435793.1:3702677-3753648 GCF_000325575.1 Pteropus alecto | reverse complement strand
CTAAGTGGGTTTTTTGTTTGTTTGTTTTTGCCATCTACATCTGCTTTAGTGAAGTATTTGTTCAGATCTTTTGCACATTTTTAACTGGGCCCTTTGTTTTCTTGTTATTGAGTTTCAAATATTGTTTATATGTGCTGGTTAACAGTCCTTTACCAGCTGTGTTATGAAAATATTTTCTCTCAGTCTGTAGCTTGTGTTTTCATTTTTTTTTTTAACAGACTTTGGAAGGCAGGAATTTTAAATTTTGATGAGATCTAATTTATCAATTTTGTCTTCTGTGGTTCCAAAAAGTCTTTGCCTAGCTCAAAGTCAAAAGATTTACTCCTATATTTTTTTCTAGAAGTTTTACAGTATTAGCGTTTTCATTGAGGACCCAAGTGATCCATTTTGAGTTAGTTTTTGTATATGGTATGACATTCGGTTTTTGTGTATAGATGACCAGTTGTTCAGCACTGTTTGCTGAACTTTTTCCATTGAATTTTCTTGGTATCTTTGTCAAAAATCAGTGTGGGTCTGTTTCTTGTTTCTGTATTCTGTTCCATTGATCAATGTGACTTTTTGACAGTACCACAATATTTTGATTAATATAATTTGATAGAAGTCTTGATGTCACCATTATTGCACTGGCTAGGGCCTTTACCATAAGAGAATAGAAATTCTTTCCTTCTTCCCAATCTTAGGGAGAATTCATTCACTCTTTCACCGTTACCTATGACGTTTGCTTTGGGTTTTTCCTAGATACTCTTTATCAGGTTAAGGAGATTCCCTTCTATTTTTATTTTCTGAGAGTTTTTATCATAAACTATTGTGAATTTTGTCCAATGTTTTTTCTTCACCTATTGATATGACTAGTTTTTCTCCTTTAATTTGCAGATACAGTGAATTACATTGATTGACTTATGAACGTTGGACCAACTTTGTACTCTTAGAGTAAATCATAATTGATTATGACATGTTATCTTTCTTGCATATTGTTGAATTTGATTTGTTAATATTTAGTTAAAATTTTTTGCCTTTATGTTCATGAGAGATATTGGTCGATTCTTTTCCTGTGAAGTCTTTGTCTCTTTTTGGAATCAGCACAATTCCAGCCTCATGAAACAGAATCAGAAGTGCCCTCTTCCCCTCTCTTTTCTGGAATAGTGTCTAGAAGTAATATTCATTCTTCCTTAAGTGTTAGGTATAATTTGCCAATGAATCCATCTGGGCTTTGAATTTTCTTTGTGTGAAGATTTTAAACTACAAATTCAATTTCTCTAATAGATATAGGGATATTAAGGTTATCTATTTCTTTTTGAGAAAGTTGGAATGTGTGGCCCCTCTTTCAATCCCATTAATGGTAATTTGTGTCTCCTTTTTTTCTCAATTAATCTACCTGGAAGTTTATTAATTTTATTGATGTTTTCAAAAAACTAGTTTCGTTTTCGTTATTTTTCCTCTAATTTTTTTCCTATTTTATTACTGATTTGTTTTATCATTTCTATGTTTATTTTGCTCTCATATTTATTATTTCCTTCCTTCTACTTACTTTTGGTATAATTCGCTCTCTTTTTTTCTCAAAAAAACATTACTTTTGACAAAAAAGCAAACATTACTTTTGACAAAAAAAGCAAACATTAACATAGTATAGTAGTCTTTCCTGGGCCTGCCTCTTTCCATCTCTTCTATCCCCATCTTTTAGCCCTCAGCTTGAAGTCTTTGTTCAATCATGTCTAGCCACTTAACTGCCTGGAATTCTCAGAACCAACCAGGTACTTCTCTCTCACCTCTGTGCCTTTTGCACTTTCTGAAGCACTTTCTGTTCTCTTTACTTGGGGCTAGTACCACTCCCCATCCCCATCCCCAGTACACACCCTCTTCCTCCTTGCCTGACGGATTCCTTCTTGTCCTTCAGGACTTGATTTGGGCCTTCCCTCACCTGCGAAAGTCTGTGATACCTTCCCTCCCCAGGCTAGTCTTTGTGATTTCTGACTTCCCCTATGTTCTCTGCTTTTCTCTATTGTAGCAGCTATTTTCCTGTATTGTAATAGCACAGAAAGTAGTCAGCAACAATTTATGGAATGATCGAACAAGTATAAACTCTGAAAATCAATTCGAATTCACAGACTAATGAATCATATCATAGTAACCTTCTACTGTTCTCTTACAGGTAAAGATGCTGGAAGCAGATCTAGTTTCGAAAATGCTACGAGCTGTTCTGCAGTCTCATAAGAACGGAATAGCATTACCGCGGCTCCAAGGAGAGTACAGATCCTTGACTGGGGACTGGATCCCATTCAAACAGTTAGGGTATCCTACACTAGAAGCCTATCTGAGAAGTGTGCCGGCGGTTGTCAGGATAGACACCAGTCGTTCCGGAGAGGTAAGGAGGTAATTGTGCATGTCAGAAGAGTCAAACCAATTTTTAATTGCCCATTTGGCTCTTCCAATTTCATAATGGAGAGAAGTCAAAGTGAAAAGTACTAGCTAAGTGGTTTGGCATTAGTAGTAATAGAGAAAACAGCATCCGAGCACAGCCTAGATTCTGATTACTTTGGTTAACCCCTCAAATTCTTTCCATTGTAAAAATAAGGTTTTAACCACATCAAATAAGAAATTTTAAAATTAAAGTTTACCCAGCCTCAGCATCCAAACAAAATAACAACTAGAGATCCTAACTGCTTAAACGTCACGCCCACCCATTATGAACCTACTACAACCGTTTTTCACCCAGGTCGCTAATGACCCCTTGATTACCAAAGCTAATAGACACTTTTAAATTCTGTCACTTGACTTCACTCATATCTCTTCCTACTCTCTGGACCCTAATCAATCAGTAAGCACTTTGTTTATTACAAGGCCCCCCTACCATTCTCCCCATCTTCAGTCCTGTCTCTCTCTAGCCTATTCTTGTCTTCACACTCATATGATCGTATTACTCTACAATTTTAAATCGTCTAATTTTTTTGGAATGATACTATATATTCATATCCATATTCTCTTGAAGAATATTTTAGGTATAACACGGGCAATTTGGTGGTAGCAAGTAAATTTTTTATTGTATGTACTCTGTGACCCAGCAGTTTCACCCTCAGTATCTGCCCAGTGTACAGTATAAGAGAGATGGACAAACCACCACCCAAAAGACAAGCAAAAGCACCCACCCCCCCCAAAAATAGTTCATTTTTCTGGGTGCATTTCTATATATGTAAATACATAGGACTGGTATGGAACATTTCTCACCACAACTTGTAGTACTTGTTGCTCTGTTTGCAGTGGGCATGGGAAGCGATGGGCGGAGGAGGAAAAAGGGGCGCGGGATCGGCAGAGTGGTCAAGGGGACGTCCACCTGAGCTATAATGATTTTTATAAGGAGAAGGTATAAATTAGATATTATAGGAATAAAGCTTTCTTCCATGTTCCTGATTCTCCCAAAGAGATTTAAGCCTTCCTTTCTGTCTACTTGACACCATATATTCAATAAATATTTGACTTAATGTTTTCTATTTAGTCTCTTTGTCTCTCTTTTTCCTTCGTAAGTTTCTTAATGAGAGATTGTTTTTTCATTCCTAATAGTTGGTACTTGATAAATATGTGTTGAATATATGAATGATCAAATATCTGAATGAATTAATAAATTAGTAGTGCTTCATATGGTTACTAAACTATAGTTTACTCTTATTTCTCTATTTGGGACATTTTTAATGTTTCTAAGTTTTGACTATTAGAATAGCCCCTACTGCACGTATTTGAATATTTAACTTTTTCTTCTTTCGAATCATATTCCTGTAACATATTTTCAGGACTAGATGTACTGGGCCAATGAGCAGGACCATGTTTTGGCTCATAGTGTAAAGCTTCACTGCTTTCCTATTCTTGATTTCAGCTTAGAATCAAAGACTTTCACACTAGATGGGGCTTCAGAGATCATCTAGTCCCAATAGTCTACATTCTTTCTTCAGATATTTTTTTCAAATATTCTATATGTCACACCAGTTTTTTAAAAAATATATATATAAAGCTGAGCTGCTATGTTTTAAGCAGGTGCAGAGGGTCCAGGACCTCTGCCTGCCCTCCCTAGCTTGCACACCCTCGCCACTGTGAGGCCCTGAGGCACCTCCATGGAATCCTATGGCTCCATCAAACAGTTTGAAAACCCCAGATCTAAGCCCTGTAAAACCCTATTTAGATCTAAGCCTTGTAAAACCCTATTTTACTGCTGCAAATACTGACACTAGGGAGGTGAACCGCTTTGCTCTAAGTCACCCAGCTGATCTGTGCAGTGACAAGACTAGGATTTAGTAGTCTCTGAAAGGTAACACAACATAGCAGTTATGTGTACATTCTTTGGATTCAGGGAGATAGCCTAGTTGTGTGACTTGGGAAGGTTGCTTAATTTTCCTGAGCCTATGTTTTCCCATTGTATAAAATGGAATAAAATATATCTCACAGATCATATGAGATAATATGTGCAGATCACAGGTTTCTTTTGGTTCATTTATTAATCCTGTAGTACCTAGCACACTGTAGATGTTTAATAAATATCTTTTTAAGGAATAAATTAAATTTTCAATTTGAGGAAAGATTATTCAGTGTGCTAGACTGTACTTGATTTTTCGTATAGAGAGTATAATTTTGCTCGAACGGAAGAGAGACATGAATATTTGCATACAGCTTAATTTGAGACATGTAAACTCACTAATTTAAAAAATTGGCCTCTAGGACGTGGTTCCATAGTGTAGAGGTTAGCATGTCTGCTTTACACGCAGAAGGTCCTGGGTTCACACCCCAATGGAGCCACAGTCCATGGTCTATGGCCATGCCACCCTGAACAAGCCCGATGTCTGATCTCGGCAGCTAAGCAGGGTCGGGCCTGGTTAGTACTTGGATGAGAGACTACCTAGGAATGCCAGGTGCTGTAGGCATAAATAATAATAAATAATAATAATAAAAAAGAAAAGAAATAAAAAATTGGCCTCTAGGCACCAGTGAATATGAGTGATGTTTCTCCTCTCACTTTGCCTCTCATGAATAGGTTACCTGCTATGCCGTGGCCTGCATGGAAACTGCAAGAATTGCTCAGCTTGTGGCTCGTCAGAGGAGTTCTAAAAGGAAAACTGGGCGGCAAGTTAATTGTCAGATGAGAGTAAAGAAGACCATGCCATTTTTTCTAGAAGGTAGTTTTTTTCATGTGCTAAAACTTTTAAGTCTGTCTATGAATACACTGATGTATGAAATTGTGGAAAGATTACTTGTATTTATGATAAACATATATTTGTTGCCATTCATATGTCAAGGGCAAAATCCTGAAGCTATATTTCCATTTGAAATTAAGTGACTATGATGAGCATGACTTACTAAATGCAGTAATCACTCTGTATGAAGTAAGAGTAGATTTTAATTAAGCTTATGACAAAGTATGGTTTTATTCTTTTAGGTTATTTGAGGGAAAGCCTCATCCAGAATGTTAGATGAACCAAGAACCTATGATTTAATGTCTTATTTTGCAAATCATGTCTTTTAGTACAAATCTTCTATTTTCAGAAAAACATGAATGATATAGTACACAAAGGTGTCTTATAGAGAATTCAGCCTGTGTTTACTGAACATTTATCTCAAGGAGCTTATAATCAGTTCTAAAACTAAATTCTCAAGAAATAGTTCAATGGTAATATAATAGAGTAGATGCCTAAATGCCACAATGAGCATTTTAGGTAAGGGAGCAATCATGAGCGAAAATGGCAATGGAAGTCTTTATAGCGAAAAGGAGATTTGAACCCAGACCTCAAATGATGGGAAGAGTTTAAATTGAGGGACAGGGATGTGGCTGAGTGTGCCACATTTGTAAGACCATGAGGTAGCTGCCATTGACATGTTAGTTGGTGAGTAGAGGGAAAATAACTGATAGTCTAGTAGATGAAGCCACATTTTAAATAGGGCTTTTAATATCTGCTAAATACTCACTAGTTTACTCTTTCTGCTGACCAGTGGCAACTTCCTCGTTTTCTTATACACTGTTCTGAGAATGGAGTCTCTCAGAAAACATATGGACAGGGGAGTGACATGAAGTTTGAGTTTGGGTAAGCTAATCGATTCCATTCTGTGTGCCTAACTCCATAGGAAAACCAAAAGCAACCCTCAGACAACCAGGATTTTCTTCGGATTTTTCTATCAGCAAAAAACCCAGTCCAACACTGTTAAGAGACAAAGGAAACTCTCTCGGAGTTAAGTCCGCTGCTGAAATGCCGCCTTACACGTTGCACACAACTGTCGGAGGTGACGCGTTCAGAGATATGCCAGTGCAGAGGCATGTGGCCATGTCTGCCAGCAGCAGGTATTTGTGCTTTGTCTACAAGGAGACGTTTGGTGAACCTAGGATAATAAACATTAAAAATGCATATTTAGGGTAAGAAGGAAATACTTTGTTTTGTATAATGTAACTTCATATGTAGTAGAGAAATGCATCATTACTAGTAAGTTCAGTTTTCCTGGCTGCATGAGTGTCATTCTCTGAATAGCTCCATTTTATATTTTCTCCACATTTTTGGTAATCTCTCCTTGTGAAATTCATTTTAAAAGCTGTCCTAATATGTAATTTCAACATAACTTCAACTTTTTCTGAAGTTTTAAGTAAAATCTGATTAGTTTGTGTACTACACTGTGCTCCAATAATTATGTCCATAATCATATAGTAGCATAATATATCTATGCATCAGAATACCAGACTGGCAGTAATAACACAACCTTAAAGTCTTAGTTTAGATGCTGCCATTCACTAGTCAGGTGAAATTAGTGAAATTATTTCATCTTATGAGGCTGTGGTGTCCTCATTTGTTCAACAAAAATGTTAGCTAGGAGGTCTCAAGTTTTCTTTCTGGCCCTAAATTTTATGGTAACTCAGGTCAGCAAACTACTACCCATGGACCAAATCTAGCTTATTGCCTGTTTTCTGTAAATAAAATTTCAAAGGAACACAGCCACATTCCTTTCTATGTTGTCTGTGGTTGCTTTTGCATAACTGCAGAGTTGAATAGCAGTGCAAAGACAATACAGCCTGGGAAGCCTAAAATATGAATTATTGAACCCTTCACAGAAAAAATTTGCCAAGTCCTGATATAGATGAATGAGTATCACATTTTTCCATCTATTTGTGCCTTTACGAAACAAATTTTGCTATATCAAATCTCTTTAATTTAGTGTTCAAAAATTCCATTTGTGTAAAAGATAGTTTCTCTAGTCCCCCCCCCCCCACAACATGGAACCTACCCAATACTGGAATATTTGGAAATAATTAATTTTTTTAAGTTAGGCAAAAGGGTATTAATTTTTTATATCTTGATATTTTTAGAAATGCCAAATATTTGCCATAATGGTATATATTTAATGTTGTTTGTGATTATTATAATTTTGATAAGGTCTAGAAAATATGACCTAAAACATTAGTTGGGTCCAGTATATCAGGAACCAGACTGCACAGCAGGAGGTGAGCGGCTGGTGAGCAAGAAAAGCTTCATTTGTATTTGCAGCAGTTTCTCAGTGCTAGAATCACCACCTCAGCTCCCCCTTAGATCATCAGGCATTATGTTCCCATAGGATCACCAGTCCTTGGTGCCAAAAAGTTTGGGGACCACTGCATTTTGTGACTGAGGTATGATTGTCTCCTCTAGTTGCATGCCTAAACTTAAAAATCCAATTTTGAACCAAATCTATAAAATTATAGCAAAATCAGGCATCCTAGGTTGTGAGCCCAGGGGAGTATTCTCCCCCCTACAATCTGGAGCCTCCTACTCCTCACCTATTGGGACTGGGTGGCCCAGGTAAGTGCGTTCCATCTCTGTAGGTAGCACCAGCAGTGACCAAGTGGAGGGCTCTGCCAGCAGCCTAAATAGTGGACCCAAGATGGTGCTCTCTGACCAACAGCCTAGTGCGCTTCTACCCCTCCCACCTAGCAGCACCAGGCCCAGGGAAGTGTATTTTGCTCTTGTGAGCAGCTTCTATAGAGATCAAGCAGAAGCCCAGCAGCAACAGGTGAATATACCAGACCAGAATAGTACCATAAGGACCCTGAATACTAAATTATCAATGGAACCACAGCGTACAAAAGTAAGCCAGAAGCTATGTGCTAAACCTAAACAGGGTAATTGCCTACTAAACTAGGACATTTAAATAGGATCCACAGTGTCCTAACATAAGTCCTAATGTCTAGGATACCAAAAAGAAATCACTCGTGATACTAAGAACCAGGAAAATGACAACTTGAATAAGAAAAGACAATCAACAAACACCAATACCAAGATGAATTAGATGTTGGAATTATCTGACAAAGATTTTAAGGCAGCTGTCATAAAAATGCTTTCATGATCAATTGCAAAGATTTTTTTAAAAATGAAAAAAATAGAAAATTTACCAAAGAACTAAAACATAGGGAAAAAAACAAATGGAAACTATAATACTGAGAAATACACCAAAATAAAAAATGCACTGGATGAGCTCAGTAGCAAAGTGAATATGAGCAGAGAGAGAATCTGTAAACTTGAAGTAGAACAATAGAATTTACCTAATCTGAACAGCAGGTAAACAGACTTCAAAAAATCAAACCAAACCAAAACTAAAAAAGAGCTAGCAGAGCATGAAGGGCCCATGGGGAAAAAAACTAGTAGAGCCTTAGTGATCTGTGGGAAAATTAAGATGTAACATTTATAGTATCAAAGTCTTGATACTATATAGTATTTGAAGTCATAATGGCTGAAAACTCAAATTTGGCTAAGGACATAAACCTACAGATTTAAGAAGCTTAGATGATCCCAAATTGGATGAACTAAAGAAACCCACACCAACACACCTCATCATTAAACTTCTGAAAACTAAGACAAAGAAAAAAATCTTGAAAACAGCTGGAGAGAAATGACACATTACTTATAGGAGGATACCAGTTTTAATGACAGTAGATTTCTCAGTCACAACTTTGGAGGGAGAAAATAGCATGTTTTTCTAGAAGGAAAAAACTTTCAGCCACGAATTCTATACTATTCTATTCATTCTTCAACATTCCCTCTCCCTTGCATGTCACAAGTACTGCCCTAGGCACTAGGAACACAGGTAATTAAGACACTTGGAGGCTAATGAGGGAGACAGACACAAACACAAATGATTGTGTGTATGTGTGCATGGTTTATTTCTTTGTCCTCATATTTGGAAGAAGTCTATATATTCAGTATAATTCATATAAAAATTACTTTAGTGAGTGTTTCAAGTGGGGAATCTATATTTATTTTTTTGAGTAGTTATTGGCGCAATCCCCTCTCTGGTTTGAAATGTCACTTTTATCATATGTTTTTAAGCTCTCTACCATTTTACTTATCTATCCAACTATTTTAAATGTTGTAACTTATAATACATTCGGTATCTGATGACGCACGTCCTTCATTTTTTAGTTATATTCCAAAATAGTCGTTCTGTGAACTGCTTACTCTTTACATAGATTTCTTAATTTTGTATTGTTTGTTCCTTAAAGGCGATTAATTGGAACTCTGATTTCCAAGTTCTTTTAAAGTCCTAGTTTAAATTTAGCATTAATACATTTTTCTCTGGGTGAATATGAATCATGCAAGCTGATTCCAGGTGTATTTTCATTTTTGCTCATGTTGAAATACTGTAATGACTTATTTTGCTGTTCAATGGCACAGAGAATTTAAATAAAAAGTATAGTGTTTAAAACTTGTATTGACTTTTTGCTATTTGAATTTTAATTTACTTTTTTTTTTTTATACCTTAGGTTTAGCCCAAAGGCATCCCTTCCACCACCTCTTCAGATGCATCCCTCAAGAACCTGTACTAAGGAAACTAGTGGTATGTTTTCTAAAACATATACATTTTGGCTTCTGAAGCTTCAGAGCCTCAAGAAAAATATCCAGTGGTGGCTTTGACATTTTCTCTCACCTTCTCTTTCTTGGAATATATCTTTCCTCCTCTCTTCCCTAATTTTTTAAAGTTATGTATTGAAATGATCTAAAGAGAAAATAATACCTCCAAACATATTATTATTCTGACTTGAGGCCTTTCTCACACCAGACCCATTCTGTTTCATTTCCACATGTCACCTGCAAAAATACTTGTGTCCCTTGTCACCCTATCACTCATTAGAGGTTAAAGATTTAAAGTACATAAATATGGGACCTAAAATGGTAAAAAATAATTTTAGAAACTCTACCACTTAAAAGCCGAGACCCTAAACTGTATGCGGTGACCAGTAATCATTTAAATATGAATATAAATGATTCCTCGGATTATAAAATCCAAAACACTGTTAAGAAAACAGTTGGAGACATAATAAAGTCAAAGAACCTGAAGATTAGAAATGCACCCACTCCTCATCTTGTCTCCTTCAACTAAAGTGTAAATCCCCGCTTAGAGACCCACCTGAGGGACACAGTGCTTTCAGAATTCGTACTTAAGTTTCATGAAATTGAAATGTGATTTGAAATGATTTGCAGCTTTCAGTATGGTTCTTACTGAGCTGAAATCATCTTTTTCCGTTAAGAACACATCTATATTATTTCTTATAGAAATTTATTGAACAATATGGTTTTGTTTATATCAATTACTTTTAGATATGCATTTTCTGATACATGACTACTGAGTAAAGTTGTATACCCTTTAGAGGTTGTAAATCTTTTCAAATTAGAATAAACTTTTTCAGCAGAACAAAAAGGACTTGTTTCAGGAGAATTGTGATTCACCTGGTAGCTGATATGCACCATTGTTTTCTTAACAGCCCTTTCAAATTTACAACTCGAGGAATCATTTATATCCATATTTAGATACTAGTGGTCACTGCACACATTTTGGATTCCCAGATTTTAAATGGTGTAGTATCTGAAAGGATTTTATGAGTTTAAGTCTCATATTTATGTATTTTAAATCTTAACCTCTAATGAGTGAGAGAGTGACAAAGGGTATAATTATCTCTGTAGGTGCGCACTTATACACAACCTCTCTACCTGCTGGCAGCCTAGATTACTTCCTTGCTTTGTTTAACAAAAGGTACAGAAGTTCAGATGACTCCAGTGGCCCCACGGGGCAGGTCCAATTGCAAAGACTCCAACTGTGCTTCAGCTATTGACACTCTTTAAATGTGGGGCCTGGCCAGTTCTGAGAAACTCATCTTTTTCTTCCTCCTGGTCCTTTTATATCGTTATTTGGGAAGAACTTAAATAAATTAGGTCTGCCTTTCATAGGAGACATATTGGACATCTCAGGCCCTCTGTTTGCTGTGCCAAACTAAGTCTCATCAAGGCCATGTCTCAGGCCTTGTGGTGGGTAAAGCAGAGTCAGCATCCAGCCATTCCAAGGAACAGCTCCCCCTTTGACTTCCTGGCCTATTCAGAGGCCAGTGTCCCCAAACCAGCCTGTGTGTCAATACCAGGCAGTTTAAAATAAAATAAAAATTGTTGAATCCCAGTAAAAATCCTATATGATTAAAATATGAAAATATTTTGTTTATGGTTGGTAATTTTTAATGTACTCTGATCTGTATACCAGTGAAATTGAGAAGAGATTTGGAATGAATTTCATAGTTCTTAAAATACCAAACTGTCAGCTACACGGAACACTCAAATTTCTTTACTGTCTTATGATGCTAACTTAGGCATTCAAAGTTTTAAATAAAAAGTAAATGTGAGTAAGAGAACTGATCAATGCTTTATAAATATTCACTCATAAAAGATAAATTATTTGAATGGGGGAAAAAAAACAAGTCATTAATAGTAACCTGTGGGCTTCAAACCTTTATGTTTATAAACTGAGGCTAGGATGATTATTGTAGGTAGATAATTTTTTGAACTTCTGTGTACCGCTTAACTATTTTTCTCATTAATATAAGAGAAATTAATTATATCCTAAAACCTGGACAATTTTTTATTATCTAAAATTTAACCTTTCTTGCAGTTAGAAGATGATCAGTTGAATAATACATTTCATTATTCTTTACAAAGCAAGATTATTCTATTTAAATTAAACCATGAAGCACCCTTGCAAAATAAAGGGGCCAGGTCTCCTCTGTGGGTGGCTGTTGACTCTGCTGGTTATGTTAGGATTAAAACTTGGAATGAGGTTGTCTTGGTCCTACTTTACCTAATCCTGTTCCCTTCTAAATCCCTTGACCCCTCACGAGCCTGAAGTATAACAAAGACTGATGACACAAATATTAAGTAATGGGGATAATCTAAATTGTTAAGCATTTTGGTTAATTCTATCATTTTTTTAATTTAAAGATAATTTAAATCAGACTGTTGAAAAACCAAATGTCACGCCTCCTGCCTCTTACACTTATAAAATGGATGAGGTTCAAAACCGCATAAAGGAAATACTAAACAAGCATAACAATGGCATTTGGATATCTAAGCTTCCACATTTTTACAAAGAGTTATATAAAGAAGAACTTAATCAAGAAATTTTACAACAATTTGAGCACTGGCCTCATATATGCACGGTATGTTTCTCCTTGTTTCTCTTTCCTGATGCCTCCTCCCTGCCCTGCTTTCAGATTTTGAGTTATTAGTCATATCATCTTTTATCCAGGGAGCATGAAGCACTTTACATAATATTGCTTCATTAATCTTTATCTCTAATATTAACACATATAGGTTCTTATTTATGAGAGAAGTATGTCAAAGGTTAAGAGCTGCGTGTGTTATAATTGCCGTTATTATATATTTTGTTTTAAATTATTTTTAAAATGCATTTAATATGTGATAATATGTATACCATTTTGTATTGAACTTCTTCTAATAGATACTAATAGCTTACCCATTTTAATAACGAACTTACTGGTAATAAAACTTTTTTTGTTAGCCTCAAATTTTATATGCTTGTTCCTGAGTATTTTTAAAGACATTCAGCTGAACAAATTGCAGTTATTTTGTTATATATTATTACTACTAATATAACTAATATATAACTAAATATATAAATATATAACTAAATACATATATTTAGTTATACTTTAGTTGTTTTAATAATTTATAGACTAACTTATTTTTATTTTAAAATTAATGTAGTTTTCAGACTTAAAATGTTTACAAACTTCTTTGGAGAAAAATAAAAGTGAGCTGAAATTAATTTTCATACCTATTCCTACTTGAGAGTTTATTATAATAAAATGAGGGACCAGAATAGTTTATTAGAAATTTTAGTTCAGCCAGAGATAGAAACAACTAGATTCTTAAAATAACTTTTCAATGTTTCTTAATGTTTTATTTACATAGAATATATTCTACAATGTAACTATTTTAAATGGTAGCAATAGCAACTACTTGGTGATTCTAAGCTCCTAAAATTAAATATGCATAATGATCAGTGTTCATTAGAGGGCCCTCATTTCTTTAATTTAATATATATTTTGGCCAAACTCTTTTGGGCAAAATGTCATCCACTCCCTCTTTATAAGCACCTGGCCTAAAAACGGCATATATTTTTGTAACCACTTTTTCCTCTAGGCCACTGACACCCACTCAAGTCCCATGCATTAGAGCCATTCACTCGCTCATTCATCCTGTGTGTTCATACACCTTTACTGTGCACCTGCAGGTACCAGTCACTGCCTTAAGTGCTAAGAACACAGTAGGGCAATGTGATGTGTTAGAATATGCAGTGCGAACCAGAATAAATACCAAATTCTGAAAATGCGGCTGTCCCCTACTTGAAAGGCAAGAATGTTTAATGATCATAAGAATATTACCCCCAATTTATGTGGAATGGGGGATTTATTAGTATAATAGGAATTCCCGAGGTTACTATTCAGTCATTTCATTTTTACTCTTTCTGGATTTCTGAAGAATTTTCTGGATGCAGTTTCAGCAGCATTGATGTACCTACCCCCTCAGACATCCTAATATGGAAGGGACTTTTGAGGTTTTTTTCAAGGGTGCTCGATTTGAAGGTTCAGGGGCTAGAGCTCCTTCTTGGAATGCATTTGGTTTTACTTTTTAAATCCATAGGCATCATGAACTTATAACATGCCTTCAACAAACTTAGAGCCTTTTTTTTTATCATCAAAATACATATAACTCATTAAGCTTTAACAAATAAGATATCTTTGGAGTAAAATTTTAAAAATCAACTTCACAGGTTCTTAATGTATTATGTTTCTGGTTACTTTTATATATATATATACTCCATGATAATTACTATTTGTATGGCTTAATTTATGGCTTTTGGGGAAACTTTTCAATTTCTCTTGGTAGGATTATAGGTGAGAGAGTATCACTTCGATGTTAAAACTTTACCTAAAATGAGTGGTTTCCTACTAAATTTCAGGTGCTGAAACAACTGACTTTATTTTTTGGTTGCTTTTTTCAGCACTCAGCTTCATCTTTGTTGCATGATTATTTTCTGTCCAGCAGTGAGGGTGGAACGTAAAGCAGAAATATAATATACCTTTTTTGTCTGTATACTGTGTCTCTTAACTTTAAGTAGAAATGTTTAAATGCAATCACTATAAATTGTTAGGTATGAACATTTGTGTCTAGGATGCCAAAAACCACCAATGTCTACTGATATTTTTCAAAAAATATTTTAACGTCTGAATTTTTTTAACAGCCTATTGGTAAACAGTTTTAAACAGTTGCACCGTAGTTATTTTTACCCGGTCTTAAAGAGTTACGCCGTGGTTATTTTCCTTTTGTTCTGACTTCTTGCTTTTCGCCTTACTGAAAAGCAGAAACACTGATAGCATGCTTAGGCTGATGCTACTATAAGCAAGGTCAGACAATCTCTAACACAGTACAGAAAATTTAGGGTAAGAAAAGAAAGACTTGGTAATGTGTATCTCTCTAAATGGCTTGTCGTATAACTGAAGAAATCTAGGTACAGTGTATTCCTTTAAAAAAAAAAGTGCTTCCCCCCAATCATATAAAACGTCCTATTTAAAAATGATTGAAAAAATAAAATAATAAAAGAAATAAGAATTACTCATCATCCTGCCACCTACAGAAAACCACTTGTAGGGATTTCCATTTGAATATCAGAATGGGCAGCATCAGCTTCAGGGACAAACTAGCAGCTCTGAAATTTTACCTTCATAGAGGTTCTAATCAGCTTTATGCTGTAAGCCACTTCACAAGGACACTGGCTAACATTTGGATGCAGACAGAAGGATGCCTTGAGTCTGTTGTTCTTAACCATTCTGATTTCTCTGACAACAAAATGTGGACTGAAATTTCTGAAAGCTAAAGAGAATATAAAGTCATATTAACAAAGATGAACCAGTTTCATAGTAATCTTTTTAGGCAACCTATGAGGGGAATGGAAATTGTGCAGAAGCTGTCTTGGAAAGACAACCCAAGAGGGTAAGCCTATAAGCCACGAATACTGGTATCTAAGTAACAGTTCCCGTTGGGTCTCCGGAGAAGACAGCAACACTTCTTGGTGTTGGATTTCTAAGGAAGTGAAAATAAATCAAACAGCAGTGATGTATCCTCAGACTAAATGGTATGGATACAATCTGTATAGCAATGTCAGCAGAAACAGCAGAGAAAAACGAAAGATTTGAAAGTATAGCCGTAATATCTAATGGGAATCTAATTTTTTTTCTAATTTTTCACTAATAAAAAGAAATGTGCAGTGAACACATTGGAACAGTTTTTAAATTTAATTTCAGTGAACATCTGCATAGGAGAAAGATAGAATAGCATGATGGCAAAATCAGAATAGAGAAGTTGAGGAGTAATGTGATGTTGTTCTTCTGGAACTTAAAACAGAGAAACTACTCAGAGGGCTCTATAGTGCAGTAGAAAAAGCTGGGCTTTGCAGTTAGGATTTTGCCCTGCCATTTCTTAGCTATGTTAATTTCAGCATACAAATCATCTTCTCAGGGCCTTACTCAGCTCTAAAATGTGACGATTTCTACCCATCTCATAGGGTTGTTAGAATTAAATGAGACCAATGATAAAAAGCAGCTTCCAGTACAGTGTTAGAAACATGACGGATATTTCAGAAAAGGCAGCTGTTATTTTTTGAGGGGCAGCCCAGCTTGAATTAAAGCAGGTTAAAACTCACTGGTAAACCAGAGACGTGTCCAGGAAGCTCTGTAAAGGAACTTATCTCAGTGAAAACAAAGGAAAAGCTAAAGAGGGAAGAACAAAAGTTTAAATTGAAAAAAAAATGAGCAGTGAATGACTGAAATCAAAGGAATTGAAACTTCAGGATGAAGTGAGTTTCTGCCATCTTAAAAGAACAGATCACCCCCACCCACTGCCAACCAAAGGTAATGAGAGCATACCTAGAGTACCAGCTTAGCCTAGAATGCACAGTGAAAGCCACAGATGGCAGCCAAGATCATTCCCAAAAGCTGTGCACACATAACCAGGAGAAGACTCCCTTGTCTTTCTGGAGGAACCTGTGAGCAAGTGCTTAACCTTGGGCCATGTGGAAAGAAAACAACTTGAAGTTTATCCTAATATGAGTAATTGCAGTCAACATCAACAAAAAGTTCTTACTAGAAAAAGGGGTGGGTGTGAAAGAGTATGAACCTTGAAATATATAGAGTCTATGAAACTACTCATCTAAGATAGTAGAGAAAGAGTTTCTCTGGGTAGACGGTTTGTAAACAGGAGTTATCCTCTACAAGGTAACTTTACCTTTACCTTTGATTAAATCTCTGCTGAACATGCCACAAACAGTTGTACTTTCTTAAACAGAAAGTACAACCATTTGTGACTATCTTGGGCTTGCATCACTAGCCTCAGTGAACTGCAGACAGGCTGTTCTATCTCCAGTCTGTATTGGGTAGTGACCAGATAAAATGGAATTTAGAACTTTATTTCAAGCTTCAACACAAAGAACCACTAGCCAATGGAAATGAACCCGGCTCAATGAGACCTGTACAACTGCTTTGGAAATTACGATTTAATTGGACAATACCAATTCTGTTATAGAATCCCAAAGAAAATTCTAGTTCTATAAGGGACAGTAAGTTTACTTCAGTGGCCCATGCTGCAGAGTTAACAGGTCAGCCTTCATAGACTTGAAGGAGTTTGTCTTCAAGAACTTTAAGTTTGCAGCACAGGTAAATTAGAAAGGAAGAAGTTAAGACCTCTTAGAATTAAGGAGAAGAAAGTTTCTAGGCATATAGGATGAAGAGTTTTATTCGTGTGAACATATAGAGTTCCTGAAGAAGTTGATGTTTTAAGTCCTTGGATCTCGCATCTACCAAACCTAATCTGTCTACTCCAAACTTACAGAAACCCAGAGAGGTGTGAGAGAGGTATCTTGTTCAAGTTGTAATTCCAGATGAGGCAGAAATCAAGCTAAATGTAGTGAACTTGTGGGGATAGAAAGTGTAAGGTGTATTAGATACCAGAATCTTCTGATGATTGTCAAAGGAGATGGCTTGAACTCTGTGGTATAAGGAGTTAATCTTTTATGTTACCTACCTGTCTCTCCTATTGTGAGGTGGAGGTTAGGGTCCATACATAGTAAATATATGGGATTCCAGGTCATGCCAATCATTGGACTGTTGATTTTTGGGGGTGGACATCCAAAACCAAAGAAAAAATAGAACCATAAATCAAAGAAAATCTAGAGGAAAAGGGCAGGATTTTGATCCTGAGTCTTCTACAGAACAGGAGACCTGATCCCCTCCTCAGGTTTATACCTGAATCCAGTAGACTAAAAGAACTAGAAGCTGTAAAAGTACCTTCCTGAGAGATCCAACTGAAATTATTAGCTGATTATCACAGGAAGGAAAAATAAAAGCCATGTTTCAAGTAGCTGTTGACTTACATTGGTCATTTCCAAAGACCAGAAGATAGCTGTTCTACCTTGGGGGATGAGACAGGAGATCAACTTGTAAATCTGGTCATATGCAGTAGAGCACAGTGAAGAATGGACACCTTGCTGTAACCCATATTATAGCAATTCCTTACCTTTGGGGAGATTCTCATAGGCTGGGGACAGATATAGTAGTAGGTTTCTTTCCTAAGCCCATTTACCAGAAAATTTAAAAGAGACAAAGACACATTTTATGGAAGAAAGATGATGATCACAGTAGAATGCCTGGGAAAAGCAGATTTCATTCATAGGAAAAATTTTAAAACAAAAGTTTGTTGAAAAAACATTACATTTAAGTTGCATTTTTAACTCTAAATGAGTGTCATGATTTTTTCCTTTGAATTGAAGTAACCTTTCGTTCATTCTCCAAGGATTAGGTTAATGAAGTATGTGGATCACGTATATTTTCCATATCACTAAACTTATCCATGAGTATTTGCCTAATGTGTTGGAAGACATCCAGATCAACTTCAGTTAGTGTCAGTTTCAGTTCCTAAAAGTCAGGCGTATGTTTAGTAAATGCTAATTTGATTTAAAGAGGCCAGATCACTGGAGAACAAAGTAGAATTTAAGCACATAACTAGCCTCTTGAGATCAAGAAGAAGCACATTGGAAAGTGCCTACAATTCAAGGAACTAGTCATTTGGGGATGGGGGTGTGTTTACTTTAAATTAAAAAAAAATAAAAAAACTGCTAAAGGAAGAAATCTTCTAGTTCATATGATTGCTTGGCTGTTGTTTGGACTTTGGATAAACTCAGGCTTGTTGGTCAAAAATCTACTTTATAAGCTGACAGAGCTTGACTTAAATGCTGCAGACACAGCCCTGGAAGCTTACTAATTCCAAATGCTCTTTAAGCATTATTCTGGAATAAAGGTCAGGAATAAAAAAAAAAAAAGGTACTCTACCCTTTCCCTGAACCAATTCACATTAAATAGACCTAATGTTCATATCTTCTGAGATAGTAATTCCTAGTTAGAAGAACTCAATGTGCTGGTCATGTTCAGAGGTCATGTTTAGAGGTATGATAAAGTATGTTGGTAGGCGTTGGTCCTGGTTACATCTAAAGCCCAGATGGGAATGGAAGCTTTGGGACTGGGAATTGGGGAGACTATTAAACAAACATTGAAGTATCCCATATTCTCCGCTCACTCATTGGAAAGAAAAGGATCATAAACCTGAAAAAGCCTTCTTATCTTCTTTTGGGTTAGAAGAAGCCATGTGGAGCATGGGGCTTGTGAGAGTTATTTTAGATAACTAAGACTGACCCACGGAAATTGAGAAGAGGTTGCTAGGTGAAGACTGAAGAAGGGTTTTAAGATGAGCCCAGAGGTTCAGCTTTGGATATGGAGGACTGCTGTGTCTAAATCTAAAATTACACTGATTGGGATTTTATATGACAAAGTGAAAAACTCACATAGAATTCTTTTTATTTTTCCATTTGCTTTTAAATTATGTTTCTCAAACTTCTCTGGATACTCAATCTATATTGTGTTTTGTCAAGTGCCATAAAGCATAGTGAAGATTGGCATTTTAAGATTCCAGATTTAAAAACAGGAGGCGGACTAACCATTGTGAGCAATATGAGGAGTATTTAGAATATTTGTGTCCCTCTGAGGCTTCAAATTAGGGACATAAATTTCGATTGTCATTTATTGTACCATCCATAGTGTCACAGAAATCCACCAATGGTGATAGGAAATGCCTGCAGATGCTAAAGGCAGACTAGATTATCTCTTTCATTGATGCTTTTTTTAGGCAAGAAAATTTTCTCTAGCCCTTGAAACCTAAGCAGTACACACTGGCAGAAGAAAATGAAGAGAAAAGCCTAATGTTTTATGCTTATATTAATATTCATCCTCACATATCATCTAGAATATGTAGTCAGACTGAAAGGAATCTAAATATTAATTTGACTGGTTGATTGGTTTGTTTTTTACTATTAAACTTCTGGTGACGAGAATACCTTCTTTATACATATTTATGTTCTCTCTAAGCATTATATTAAAAATGAAGTGAATGAAGTAAGTGTTCTTTGCTAACAAGCTATCCACTTGGCATATTTTAATATTCTTTTCTTCTGAGGGGTGAAAAGACTTCTTATTGGCTTTAATGGTTTGGAATACTCTCCTAAGGGTTTAAATTGAAGCCAAGGAATAGCCAAGCAGGATCTGACAAAATAGGAACATTTCAGAAACCTGTAAATACTAACTTCAGTCTAATCAGAGGTTGAGAAACTTTTTTGTAAAGGGCTAGATAATAAATTTTTAAGGCTTTACAGGCCAAGAGCTATGTGGCTGTCACCCACTATCTGCACAACTACTTGACTTTGCTACTGCAGTACAAAAGCAATAGAAAACAAATGAGTATGGCTGTGTTAAAAGAAAAAAAAACAATTTTACAATGAATTTCATATAATTTTCACATCATGAAATAATTCTTTTGAGTTTTTCAGCCATTTAAAAATATTTCTTAGCTCATGGGCTATGCAAAAACAGGCAACAGGCTGCATTGGGCTGGAGCCTGTAGTTTGCTGATCCCTGGTCTAGTATTAGAAAGTCTTAGAACTTGGAGAAAATGGTTCCATACATAAGTTTCTCTTTCTTCTCTTACATAGAGATGACAATCTGCCATGCCTCTCAGGAATGTTATGCAGATAAAATTAGAAATTGATGACATACAAATGCCAGGCAATTGTTCATTCCATTGTTCATTGGAAGGGCAATACTTTCAGCTAACTTTCTGTTGTAATGGTTGTAAAAACGATACCTTATCTCTGGAGTGTCTTTTTCTAAACAATGGGAAGCTGAGGGTTTTCTCAGGATATTGCAGGAAGAAGAGAGAGAGCACTTCAGTTTTATCTAAATATTTCCTAGCTTTCTTCCCAGTGGTTTCTTCCTGACTGTTTTGATACCTTTTCATAGCTTCATTCAACCTTGTAATCAGTCAATTTTGTATGCCGTTGCTTTGAATTTGGCAGGGAGAACTAAATGAGATGTATGGTGCACTGGGCAGAACCATTCATGATTTCCTAGGGTTTGGAGTCCAGATACCTCACAAGAGAAATTAATACTATTTTATTTCCATTTATTTCTGAAATGTGGTTCATGATATTCTTTTGTTTAATAGTAAAACAGCGTTGCTCGCAAATTTAAAATGTATTAATGTATTTTCAGGTTGTTTATAGTCATTTTCATTTGCTCTATTTAAAAATTTCAGGTGGAAAAACCTTGCAGTGGTGGTCAAGATTTGCTCCTTTATCCAGCTAAGAGAAAGCAGCTTTTGAGAAGTGAACTGGATGTTGAAAAAGTGCCTCCATCCCCACTACCTGCTCCAAAACAAATACCACCATCAAAAGGGTGTCCAACAGTTATGCCAGAAGATTTTAAAGAAAGAGTTGGAGAGCTGCTAGTGAAATACTCAAGTGGTCTTTGGGCCAGTGCACTCCCAAAAGCATTTGAGGCCATGTACAAAGTGAAATTCCCCGAAGATGCCTTAAAAAATCTTTCCTCGCTTTCTGATGTATGCACCATAGACTACATTTCTGGAAATCCCCAGAAGGCCATTCTCTATGCTAAACTTCCATCGCCCACTGACACAGTCCTGAAGGATGCAGGGCAAGCACATGGCGATTGCGATATCAAATCTATGATTGAACAAGAATATTTGCAGATAGAAAAGAACATTGCCGAAACTGCTGATACCATTATGGAGAATATAACAGTTCCTCCCTTAATCATTCCAACTGAGGCATCCCCATCTGTACTGGTGGTTGAACTGAGCAACACAAACGAAGTGGTTATCAGGCAAGTTGTATTTTCTAATTCTTTAGTACCCTGGTGTACTATTACTTGGCTATTCTTCACATGGGGGTTGAGGAAGAATAATATATTCTAAGTTCTATAGAGTTATAATGAAGTACAAAAATATTGTTTTTTTCATGTCTTGCACATTTCTCCCAACTGCCAGAACTGTTTTTGTTTGTATCTCCTAAGAGACTTAGTTTTTATTTCTTCTACATATGGTTATATAAATATATTTGTCTCTCCTAGTAGATGGCGAGCATCGAAGTACTTAAAAAGATTAATCTCTACATACAATCTTAATATTTGTTAAATGTTCAAAATATATAACTTATGAGAAAAAATTACTAACAGTTTTAAAAACTGGAATGATAATGTTTTCTGAACGTGGAAAAAAACCTACATCAAAAACATAATGGTAACTATATATGTCAAAAGAGCTAGTCCATAGAAAAAGCAAGTCATCCATTAGGTAGTTAATACTATTTAATCTGGGGTTCTGTGGCCTTTCTTAATATTCGAAATAGCTAAGTACCACCTTCAGAGTATAATACATCAGATTAGACCTTGGACCCAAAGGTGCTTCAGTTTTGAGCCTTTCGATATCATTGCCTGGGAGGAGTCATTGTCTAAGTGGCTAATGACAATTGGAATTACAAAAAACAGCCTAGCTCCAGATACTTGACGTGGACTTTTGGAGAAAATACAGAATACATAGAAGATATTGAAGTTTGAAGTTTCTGACTCAGGATATAGCTGGATCTCTCAAGGCATTAGCTTAGGGTGTG
Organism: Pteropus alecto; assembly: GCF_000325575.1. Classification (NCBI taxonomy): domain Eukaryota; kingdom Metazoa; phylum Chordata; class Mammalia; order Chiroptera; family Pteropodidae; genus Pteropus; species Pteropus alecto. Next base: position 3,731,250 of record NW_006435793.1, on the reverse strand, counting down.
ACTGTGGCTGGATAAAACAGGAGAAGGCTGAAACAGAACGAATCCAGGCTTCTTCAACCGAAATGTCCTTATGGTTTGCCCTGTTACTCCTCCAGAGAGTCAGCTGAGCTGGGAATGCCCAAAGACCACAAAAAATAAAGTCCTTCAATGAAAGAATAGATCAAAAATATCAAAGCTCTTCTATTTGAACAAACTAAGTCTGAGTGGATAATGTAATGAGAATTAAGTATCTTGGGATGCTCAAACTAGATGAATGTATAGAAACTTTGGAGAAGGCTTGTTTTGTACAGGGGTAGTAAACATATAAAGCTTTTATTCTAAGATGCAGTATGACCTGAAGATATAAATAGATTGCTAAGGGTTAGGGGACCCACTATGGTTCACTAATAAATTTAGGTAAAGGAAGGATGTTGAGCACATTGCTAACTTTTACTATTTGACATTCTTTTTAAAAAAAATCTAAATCTGCCGCCTTGGCAGGATCCTTCCGTATCTCTTACCAGTCAGTGGTCATTGGTCCTGTTGTCAGAGACCAAATACCCAGCACGAGCCTAGGTCAATCATGTGATTTCTGATGTTCTTACCACAGGTTTGGCAGGAATCTGGATGAGTCGAGGATTTCAATAGGAGGGTTCCAGTCTATTCCAGGATGATTAGGTCCAGGGTCCTCAGATTATTTAGATCCCTTTTTCCAGTGTAAATTTGAATGCCGGAGCCAGCATTGTGCATGTTCAGCAGAAAGGCAGTGTCTTCTTTTAGGGTGACCCTAGGTCATTGGCATCCCCCACTGCCCTAAAGACAACAAATTCCAGCTTGGCTGAGACCTGTTCTATACCTACATTGTAACCCAGGCAGGCAGTAGGCTCTTTTATGAGTCCTATAACTCATAAAGAGTCCAGAGAGGCACTGTAGCAGAATCCTCAGGTCAAGTGTGGGAATCTCTTGTCTCCAGTCTCAAAAATTAACTTTATAAAACTTTATACTTATGGCATACCTAAATTGGCCTACCTTCATTCTTTGTCTACTTGCTCAGGTAATTTGGGGACAATGTGTGACCTCATTCTTGCGACTCCCCATTGTCATACCAACTGTATGCCACTACTCCACCCAAGCTGTGTAGCTATCCTCTTCTGCCGGTTGCTGCAGAGACAGAAGCTGCCTGCAGATCTTGTGCTGCTTCTCACCACCTTCCTCCTCCCTGGCAGGAGTCTGTGCTAGGAAGTCTACCAAACCACGAGCTGCAGCCCGGGTCTCTGCCAGTTGAGTTCCCAAGGCTGTAGCGGCACTACAGCAGGTCCCATGAGACAACGGGTCCCAGGAAATGGGCACTTGGGCAGAATTACAGGTCTTCCAGGAAACTTTAGAACCAAGAATGCAGCTGCATTCCACGCAGTGCTTTAATATTTGTAAAGCTCAATTCATTCCTACAGCTGTTTCTGGAGTGAATAATATGCATGTAATAAATGGTTTTTTAAATAGCCATTACCTCAAAAGAGGCATTTTTTCCATTTTGTATAGGACCCTTTAAAACTTTTTTTTCTCTAGTAACACATAAGTTGACTATGGTGTCTTCTGCCCTGCAGATAATTACCAAGAATACATGTAACCACTCCTAAAGGAGTAATCTCTTAATGTTCTATAGGACTACTTGGACCCTAGGTAAAAACTAGAACAGTACAAAGAACAGTGTACTTATGGCATATCCCCCAGTTCCCTGGCCGGGTGACAGCATAGCCTTCTAGCTAAAAACCCTTCATACTATGGCTGAGACAGCTCCTGTTAAAGGAGCCAACCTTGACTCACGAGATTTTACATCCTGGAAGGAGGCCTTTGATGGAATTGTCTCTGGGGACCAAAAGGCAAAAATAAAATAGTCTCTTTGTGGCAGAAGGGAAATAGTATGTTTTGATAGCATGAATTGGGACAAGGTGACTGCAGTTGTCAACAGCAGAAAATTGTAGAAAGAGATTTAAAAGAAATTCTGAAAAAATACTTCTCAGAAAGCAACAATTTAAAAGGTATTACCTAGAACATGTTATCTCTTTTAAGGGTGTCAGAACTCAACATTTTGTTGTAATGTGTTTAAATTTGTTCAGTAAGTTGGGGAGGGATTATCACATACTTGTGTTTAGTGTGTGTAAGGCTTTATATTTCTCTGATAAAATTTCATTGGTTTTCAGAGCTTGAGCTTTGTTCAGACCCAGCCTTAGTGAAGGCAAAATTAGATGCTCTTGATTGAACTAGGTAAAGGATGAACTAGATGCTCTTCCAGTAATCTGCAAAGATCTACAGCAACCTTAGTCAAATCTTAAGTCAACTCTTGGTTTTCTGGCCTCCATTGGTGTCTCCATTTTCCACGGTGTTTTCCTCTCTTCTCTTCCCTGGAGTCTTTCCTCAGCCTTATCCTCCTGAAGATTCTCCAGCTGCTGGATAGTTGTCGAGCAATTGCTCTGTTTTGTGGTGTGTTGGACCGTGTTCTTTTTTGCATCAGCTCTACAATATTGTATTTTCCTTAATCAAGATATAAATGTTGATAAATACACATTCTCGCTACTGACATAAGCAAGTCTGAGACTGGAACCAAAGGTGGCAGTAGAAAAACAGTAATATTAATGAATTCGTATAGATTGCCTCCTTCTACGTTACTTCATTTACGTTCTCTTCCTTTAACTAATTCAGGTATGTGGGCAAAGACTATTCTGCTGCTCAGGAGTTAATGGAAGATGAGATGAAGGAGTATTACAGTAAGAACTCTAAGGTCACGCCAGTCCAGACGGTGCAAGTTGGGCAGTTGCTGGCTGTAAATGCTGAGGAGGACGCTTGGTTACGGGCACAGATCATCTCAACAGAAGAGAACAAAATAAAGGCAAGCACTGTTTACTTTGTCATAGCATTATGAAGACAAGCACATATATTTTCAAATAAAATGTTGCTTCTAATGGTGTATCCTAAGGATACGATAAATAAACTGTATTTAGTTTTTTTCAGAAGTTGAAAAGATAATATCTACAAAAGATTAACGCCGTCGACTTTTAAGTAGTGGTAGTTATATTATCTTAGAGTTTTAGTTAAAAAAAAAAAGGAAAAAAAATTCTCCTCCATTGGAGTATCTGTAACCCCTAATCAGGAAGAGCCCTTTATTCCCATTCTCCAGGAATATATAATAAATACTAATCAGAGCTCTGTGGGCTTTTGGTTAAGGTCAGTACTTTGGAGTGAGGGAAGCAATACAGATCAGAGTAAAAGACATTCTTCCTCTCCCCAATTCCACCGTCAGCCAAGGAGAACCCCAAACAGGACTCGAAATGTGCTCTGAGTCTTGCCCTCTCAGTCATTTTGGAAGATCAGAGAGCTCTTTCACCAGTCTCTTCCATCAACAGGCTCTAAGACTCCCAGATTTGGCCACATTCCTGGTGGTCAGCCTCTGCGCTATTGCCCCTTCGTACCCTCAGTGCAGAGACAGAACTAGAGCTCTTGCCCTCAAGATACAGTTTTGTCTAGATTTTGCAAGCACAGAAATACACTTCTATTTCTTTGGCCTCTGTTTCATAATATAAAACCTGTTCCTGAAACTAATATAATATTGTATGTCACTATAATTGAGAATAAATTTTTAAAAATTAAAAAATAAAACCTGTCCTTTGTGCCAGCGTCAGCCCCTGGCAAATACTCTCTTTTGTGTTACTAAGTTCAAATAACCATTCCATGAACCCAGGCCTAGGTCCATCAGGTGCTCTCCCCTGAAACCCCTGCCTCCAAGCGCAGTGTCAGGTGGTCAGGAAGGGATGCTTCTGTTTCTTACCTAGTTTGTTCAGTAGGAGAGGCCCTGACTTTCCACCTACCTTTTGCCATTCACAGAGAAATTTAGGAAATTCCTTAACCAAATCTACAGAGATAAAACTTTTAAGTAATTTGACCTGACTTAAAAGAACTGAAAACTGCCTAAGAGTTGGAGAGTTTCTTATAAAGTTAAATACCCATATGAAACTTAAGGTTTACACAAGAGAAGACGTAAGTCCACAAGAAGGTTTGTACACACGTTTGTAGCAGCTTTATTATTAATCGTCCCAAACTGGAAACAACCCCAATATTCACAACAGGTGAATGTATAAACACATTGTAGTTTACCCAAATAATGGGATACTATTCAACAATAACAAGGAATGAACTACTGAAAACACAGTCACATGGATAAAAACTCACAGACCATCATGTGAAAGAAGCTTAACAGAAAGGAGTTACACTGAATAATTCCATAGCAATAATGTCTGAGAACAGGTAAAATTCATCTGTAGTTACAGATCAGTGATTTGGGATAGGAGGTGGAGGCAAGTAAATTGCAAAGGGGTAAGAGGGAACGTTTTGGACCTGCAGACGAGGTCTGTTATCTTGATTATGGTGATTATGTGGGTATGTACATTTTTCAAAACACATCAAACTATACTTTAAATGGGCATTCTTTATTCAATATAGGTTATACTTAGATAAAGTTTGAAGAAAAATCTAGAAAAAGTTAAGGACCAAGCTGATAACTGGACCAGTGGAGAGCAGTGTAATTAGCAACTTGGGCACTAGTCTCGACTCTGTCTGTTTAATGGACGTGTGTCCTTGGTCAAGTTTCCCCACCTGGGTCTACAAAGCAAAGGCATTGGACTAAATGATTTGGAGTTTGAGATCTTGGTCCCCAAAGACTCTGCTTAGCTGTTCCCTATCTGTATCTGGAATGCCCGTCCCTGGAGACATTACATGTATGAAAACTCTCCGATAAAGAGCCCCTGTCTTCACTGGCATTGCCTCTGGGAAAGAAAACCACAAAGGGGTCAACCTTTAACACACTTGTATTTGGGGGAGTGGTGGTGGGAAATGCTTGGGAGAGGGGACCAGAACAAAAGCCAGAGCGCCCCTCAGTGGAAGGTCAGGACCCCAGGAGGAGAGATGATATTGGGGGAAAGGGTGGGGTTGGGGAGTTAGCATATCTCAGAAACCTTGGTGCAGCAGCGGGCAGGAAGTCTAGGTGATCAGAACCCAGTCACTGGGGCCCCATCACTGCTTTCTGTTCATTAAGAAACTTGAGTGGCTTCTAGTTGATAGGAGATAATTGGCCCAAATGTTCCTAGGTAAACTTCTACTTCCTGACGATTTCTCTGCCTTTAGAAAGTTCAATAAAACTTAAGCTATTTGAAGGCATAGAGATTGCTTATGAAGAGACAAACTGTACACGAACTCTAGTGACTCATTAACAGTGCAACAGTGTTTACAATAAATACTGCAAATGCTCCACAAAGATATCTCCCAGTCTGAAATCCACAGGACAAAAATCACTTGGGCCTCCCTTCCTTCCTTCCTTTTACTGTGGGAGTTTAAGCTCTGGAGTCACTTAAGCCTGAGTTTGAGTTTCAGCACTGCCGTTTCTAGCTGTGTGGCCTCGGGAAAGATATTCAACTTCTCTGATTCCTTACCTGTAAAATCGGATTCTATCATCATGCTAGTATCTGCTTGATAAACTTTTCATTCTCCCCCCGCCCCCACTATTCTGGATAGGGGGACAAGACAGACAACAAGTCTTTGTTCTCAAGGTTACACTGTAGTGAAAAAATACAGGTAATGAACAAGTATACCATAAATAAATGAGACAGTTTAAGACCAGTGAAGAAAATAACTAGGGTACTGTAATAGAAGATAACAGTAAAGGAAAGAATAAGCAGGAAGATGGGATCTGGTTTATTGGCTTCAAAGATTGTTCCAGAACCTGTGCGGGGAATGGATTATAGTAGGACAAAGAAGGAAAGTAAGATCAGTTAGCTATTGCAATAGCTAGTAAGTAACTTGTAACCTGAATTATGGTGGCAGTAGTGGAGACAGGTAGTAGGACACCTTCAGGGTGTATTTTGAGGTAGAACTGATAGGATACTAATTCACTGGATGAGAAAGGTAAGAAAAGAGAAGATTCAGGATTGCTGGGTTTGGGACTTAAACAATTGGGTGGAGAGTGGTGCCACTTATTGAAATTGGGAAGTCAGGGTGAAGAACCAGTGTATAGGAGAATTAAGACATTGTAGGACCTGTCAGGTTAGAGATTAGCTATCAGGTTTCACATGGATGAGCTTGGAGCTCAGGGAGAAGTTAGGATTCGAGATATATCTGGTTGGGAGGCATCAGCATATAGGTGCTATTTGAAGTCATGGGACTAGGTTAAGATCACCTAGAAAAAGAATACCCATAGAGAAGAGAAGGGGACCTGGAACCAGGCTCTGAAACACGTCGCCGTTTAGATGGTGGGCATTAGAGAAGCAAAGAAGACTGTAGGAATAGCCAAAGAAGAAAGAAAACCAAGAGGGCAGGATCGTGGAAGCCAGAACAGGAAAGAGTCTCATATAGGAGGGAGCGACCAGCTGTTGATCGTTGCTGAGAGCCGCGGGCTGGCGTTACGAATAGCTAGGGTAGCTTGATATACTGTACAGTAGTAAGCTCTCAAGACAGCAGCAGTTGTAGCAAATCAGGAAACAAAAGCTGCCTGATGTTGTTCCCCACACCTCCCATGAACCAGACAGGGGTGAATTTTTCCCTTTATCTGGAGAAACCTCAGCTACTTAGCAAGTCTTGTTTCTCTTGAATGGTACTATGCCTACAGCAAGTACTGATTCCCTCCTTGCTTCCCCCAGACCTTGATGAGTGAGAAAAAGGAACATGTGGTCACCCGCTGAGGCTGGTACCAGTTTGACCTGACCCAGACCCACATCCAGTGATGTCTACTGATTACTCAGGTGGCTGTGAGACCTTTGGCCACTTGATGGTGCCAGAGAATCAGGAATGGACTGGGGCCTGACGCCTGGATATGAGCCTGCTTGTGCTGCTCCCAGGGCATTAGAGAAACACTCCTCACCACTCCTCACAGAGCAAAGGACACAGGGCAGGGTGTGGTGAGAGTCAGACTGGGCAATCCATGGGCAAGTGTTTTATAAACTTCAGCTGCCATACAAATATATGGTGCCATGATTCAAAAAAGAAACAAGCTCCAAACATCACAGAAACCTTTTGAAGATTATAGAGCAGTTATTCTTTAGTCTGTTGATGCTAGGAATATATTCTCCATTCCCCAGGAATCATGATTTCACATATTATTTCCTGTCGTTGGATCATATTATCTCCATTTTAGGTCTGGGAAGAGCAGAAACCAAGTTGTAGGTGGTAGTAGCTATTAAAGGAAACAAAAGCTGCCTGAGTCCTGAGGCCTGTGGGAAGGGAGAACAGGTGCTAATTTGGGATTGGAAAAATGAACCAGTGTACTGAACGGCTGGCTGGCTGGCTGATACAGGAACCCTTCTGGAGATCTAGGTCTAAGGGAGCATTGAGTCAAGATATGGACTCTTAAGAGATGATCCTTTTCAATATAACATATACAATTATCGGGTGTTCACGGAAAGGCTTTACTGGTCTGTGTGTGTGTGTCTCTCTGCTTTAGATTCTCTGCTGGGAGAATTTTTGTTTTGTACTTTTAGTACCATAATTTAGTACTAAGAAGCTGTGAATTTTATTTTTCTGCATTAAGTAGAATTCTCTATTACTTGATCCTTCTTTGCTATGCTTTCGCTCTGGATTTTGTTGTGTTTTTTGTTTGTTTTGATGATAACTATTGTCTGCCTTAATTAGAGAATCATACTACATTTTTCACCACTTTCTCTCAGATTCTTAGTTATCAGTCTAAACCATAGCTTAATGTTTCCAGGTTTTATTTTTTTCAAAAAAGGCTTTACTTATATAGTCCTTTTCAAATGAAGGTTTTATTAATACTTTAAAAATAATATCCAGGCTCTTAATGATCTTTATTAATGGTGAGAAAGTGTCCTGCAGGTTTCTGCAAAGAGAACTCCGTCCAGAAGATTTGGGGCCTTTTGCTGAGCTGGATGAAGTCCTACCCATATTTACAGTGTAGAATTCAATGTTACTCAGCTATGACACCATTTTTGTCCTCGACAGAAATCATTTCGGTCCCTGGAAGCATAGTAGCCAAGAGCAGCCATCACAAGTGCTGCTTTGGGGATTTAGACTATGATAAATACCACCAGAGTGACGCCCTCTCTAGAAGCAGATACTGTTGCCTGAGGATGCAAATCCTTAGTGGAAGTGTGTAAATCAAGAAGGAATAAGGTGATGCAGGCATTATGCATTAACGGAAGGGTAGGCCAGCCAGAGCTGGCAGAACCAGATGGGTGCGCTGCTGAGAAGCTGGCAACAGCAGGGCATCAGAGTTCAGCAGTCTTTCCTTTTCTCCCTGTTGACAAAGGCACAGTAGAGGAGTGGGGCCTGGCTTCCCTGGACCCAGCCCTACCTTTCTTTTCCAGGCTAAGTAAGGGGCACCTCTTCAGGCACTTCCCAGGTAGTGTGCTGCCACTTAATGTGATGATTATGAAATAAAATGGAGGCACTTAAGTGCATCAGGCGTTTTTGTGGTTTTTTTTTTAAGTGAGGATAAAGAATTTTATTTGAACCCAAACATTGTTGTTTTTATTATTAGGTATGCTATGTTGATTATGGATTTAGTGAACATGTTGAAAAGAGCAAAGCATACAAATTGAACCCCAAGTTCTGTTCACTCTCATTCCAAGCTACAAAGTGTAAGCTAGCAGGTAAGAGGAACTTTCTCTAAAGCTCTTTCCATTTCAATACATTACTACCATTGTATTTTTGGGTGGTTAAATCCTAGATACTAAGTATCTCAAGGTTTCATAATGTGTTATTTCTTGAAAGGTTTAAATTAATGTTTAATGTAGTCTATGTCAGATGTGATCATTATGAAAATGTGATAATGTTTTTCCTATATTTTTTGTTATATGTAACATATATTTTATTTTATTATAAAAATATGTAGTAGCCATCTCAAAGGATTTTTTGTTGTTGTTCTAACTGCCATAGTAACAACTGCTGGAGGCCCTGTATTTGGGATCTGATCAGTTTAAATCATGTTCAACATGTTGTAAAGTGGCTCTCCGCTTCATTCCCACTGAGATGGACTCTGTGGGTGCTGCTTATTACCAAGTAACACACCCTCGTGTGTCCAAGCGCTAGTTCAGCTGTAGGTCATGTTCAGTCTCTGGCACAGTCGATATATCACTGTGCTGGTCTTTCCTCCTCAGGGAAGCATAGAGGAATGCACGTGTGTGAGAGTGGCATTGTAGGGATAACTGGAAAGTATGGAGGATGCAGTGGCCATGTTAACGATGAAGAACGGCATTGAAATGTGTACGCGTAATGCCAGGGGACCCTGAGCTCAGTTCAGAAAATGATCCAAATTCTTTCATGAAAATTAGCCCTGTTAAGAAATCCCTCCTTCCTATCAGGGATAAGTCTTTGTGTCAGAGAAGCTGGGTTTGACTCTATTTGTGAGATAAATCTCAAGTAATTTTAAAAGCCTGTTACAAACCTGTGGGAATTAGTTTTGAAAAGAACTTATCAAGAGCATAGGACAAGATTTGGAATGCTGAAATGAAAGGTTTGATAAAAGCAGTAAAGTTATATGTCTGGAGAACAGAACAAGAATGAGAGAAAGGTGGCTCAGAGGGAGTCTGTGAGCTTTTGTTTATGGATTTAAAGGGGGAAAATATAGAAATAGACATTATAGTACCATTGGGGAGATGATGAGCTAATTTTAGTAGATTAATTTAGAGTCGTACATATACGATCACATTTACGATACGTTGAATTACAATTTTCAAAGAGTTTAAAGAGTAATTAGACTACAATAAAATTCACCTGATACCCATATTTTGTTAAACACTAATCTTTCTATGATAAGTCAGGCAATTATTTGGTATCTTGGTGTGCAAAGAAAGAAAAGAAAGAAAAGAAAGAAAAAGAATGGAAAAGAAAGAAAGAAAGAAAAAGTTATTGTCTAAATTTCCAGTGAATGCATGTTTATTTAATGAGAAAGAAATAATTGTGTATATTTAGAAAATTAAAAAAGTCAAAGGTATATTTTTAGGAAGAATATTACAAATATATGACTGGCAACATAAATTGGTAACATATGTATTAGTCTTTTTTTTTGTTGTTTTTATATGTGTTTGTATATAAAGCGAAGGCTGTTTCTGCCAAGGTAGAAGTTCTGATTGATCATCAAATTTTCTTCTTGTTTTAAGATTGCCTGCCTTAGTGTAATCATTCAAAACAGGCAGTCACATTATAACATATCTGAAAACCTAAAGGTAGGCTATATAAAGAAAATTTGTAAAACAAAGCTTCCCTCTAAAATTTAAGAATTTATAGTAGATTCATAATTGTAATAAGTTGCCAAAAAATGCAATCAATCTATCTTAAAATGATTCTGCTAATTAAATAGAAATTTAAATATTTGATATTTTCTAGGGTTGGAAGTTCTAAGTGATGATCCTGGTTTAGTGAAGGTGGTTGAATCCTTAACCTGTGGGAAGATCTTTGCAGTGGAAATACTTGAAAAAGCTGATATTCCACTTGTTGTTCTATACGATACCTCAGGAGACGATGACGTCAATATCAATGCTACCTGCTTAAAGGCTATATGTGATCAGTCATTAGAGGTTCACCTTCAGGTACCACTGTGCCCACTGTTGTCATCTGTTACGCACATTGTAGGAAAGGAGGTTATCAGAAAAGAATGTGGTAGATTTTAGACTAACACTGCATAGACACAGGTTACACATGTATTGAGAAAAAGGGGAGGGGAGGGCTGGAAAGGGAGAAAAATGCCAAAACATAAAAAGTAATTATTAGGAATTGGAATTTTTTAATTTTGCAGTTTTTACAATGAGCATATATTAACTTTATATGGAATTATTTTGCAAAGTTAATAGGGAAGGATAGTACAAAAGAAAGGAAAATTAGATTAATAAAGATATTTATTAAATTATTAACATTAACATTTTTAAAATGTGAAGAACATAAATGTCCACAAAGAAGGAAACCTTTAAATAAATTATAGAACAGCCTCTTTAAAGAGTAGGATGAGATATTAAAAATGATCATGTTAAAAGCTTCATAGCTACATTGGGAAAAGTAGAACAACAGTGAATTGTCTTTATATTAGGATCTGATTAAAAATGGCTAAAATTAAACCTTTACTATGATTACAGTTTTTAAAAATTACTAAAATTCATGTTGCCTGTGGATATAGATTGGAAAGTAGACTGATAATGGGGTTGATTTGGTGAGAGTTTTTTATTTTTATTTCTGTTAATGTTGCAAAAATATGCTTTCTGTAATAATTCTTTTTCTAAATTAATGGGGAGAAAATAAAGTTAAGGATATTCTCAGCTTTTCGGACGATGGATAGTGGTAATAAGTTAATGTATATAAAATATCAACTTTGTGCCTGACACAAATGATATCAGATATTCCTTTGGAAAGAGGTATCTAAATTAGTTTTTTACATTTAAGTTATGAATTTCATTCTATCCTATCTATCCTCCAGCTTAGAAGATTTTAAAATACAAAGACTTTTAATGAGATATTTAGGTAGATACCCCTTAGGTAGGTAAAAGCCAAGCTTTGTTCTCTAGCACCCTTGATGTGTCCTTTGTTCCTTCCAGGTTGATGCCATGTACACAAATGTCAGAGTAACTAATATTTGCTCTGATGGCACACTCTACTGCCAGGTACCTTGTAAGGGTCTGAACAAGCTCAATGACCTTCTGCATAAGATAGAAGACTACTTCCATTGTAAGGTATGGCAGAGCATCATCCACCTCTAAAATTGTCTTAAAATTGCAAATCAGAGTGGTCACTAAATTGTATGAGTAGCTTTTGAATAGTTTGAGGTAGAATTTCTAGAATAGGGGTTAAGAACCATAGACTGCATAATTTAAAACAAAAGACAAAAAAACAAAAACCAACAACACCCCACTGGTTTCTGCGTTGTAAAATGAGGATAATAATAGTATGTACCCATAGGATTGTCGCATGGAGAAGTCGTAAGACTGCTTAGCACAGTGTGGGGCACATACTAAGTGCTCAACAACCAGTAGGTTTGTTATTTACAAGGCGCAGTTGATGATCCTAAGTGCAGCTGCCTGTGTCTGTCTGCTAGAGCCAGCTGGCTCCTCTGCCTTGGGCAAAGGTGAGACTGTGGAATTTAGGAGTAAAATAAGACTTCTAAGGCATCACTCCCAAGCTCTTTACAGTCCCTGAGAACCTACCACCTCAGTATATGTGGTATATGTGGTTCTACAATTGAAATTTATTTAAAAAGCATCTTACCCTTTAATTCTTTTCCTTTTTTTTTTTTTAGCATTTTATTTTATTATTAGTTTCAAGCATATGGTACATTGGTTAGACATTTATATAGTTTATGAAATGATCCCCCTGATAATTCTTTTCTGAATCAGGATATGTAGAGGTTTTGTTTTAAGGTTCTAAGGTGATTTCCTTACCTCTAGTAGGACATTGTAGTCATAATCCAGAATGTGCTGTAGTTCCCAAGTGACTAAACCCTAATGCCACTTCGACCCAAGCCCTCTCATCCCTGGACGTAAACCCTTCCCTCTAACCTGCAAAGCACACAGAGCACCTCATGGCACTTACACAGTAGCATCAAGTTTTGACTATTTGGGGATTTATTGCTGTACTAAAGTGTAGGCTTCTTGAAGGCAGAGACCGAGCTTTACCTGGCACTGGTAAGTACCTAGTTCATTTAGATACTGTAGTACCTAATCCAGTGTCTTACATAGAATAGGTAATCCAAAGTACTTGCCAAATCAGGTTAAACCTGTATTCAAACTACAGCCTAGAATTGAGGCATTAGATCTATAGCTTTATCTCTTTCTGTGTTATGGATGTTTTAGGTATATATACATTACTTAAGTTTGATTTGTTAATCTGTCTTGGAGAAATCTGAGACACCCAGAGAAGCTGATTCCAGTGACTCATTTGCACGTATGTGCTTATGACCTATGGCAGTGAAATGCACTCTTCATAGTCCCTAGTACTCTTGTTACCTGAGTGGAGACATTAGCTGTGGGGGGAATACACACATTCACCCTGAAGGAAAGAGACCATGGCAAGTCCCCAGCTTCAAGCTACAACAGAAGAGGAGGTCGAAGAGACCTACGAATACACACATTCACCCTGAAGGAAAGAGACCATGATGGCATGATGACATGATGGCAAGTCCCCAGCTTCAAGCTGCAACAGAAGAGGAGGTCGAAGAGACCTATGCCATCATGTGTTGGCATTTCACTGGCACTGATATCCATATTTGTGTTGATAACATTTGTTTTGGAAATAAAATCTTATTTTTGAATCTATCTGTAAAAAGATGAAAAGAAGAGGTCTTAGGTTGGACAGCTAGCCCGACCTCCTCACTTTCATCCAGCCTGTTGGCCTCCCCTTTGTCAAATTCATCCTCTCTCTTTGTGTTTAACTGATGGTACCAGACCCTGGATGAATCATACTGACCTCCACACTGACATTTTCAGATATTTTAACAGAGCTGATTTATAAGCCATGTGCAAGGAAGGAGAATAGATCACCACCGTCAACAAATGTATGAGAAACAAGGCAGAAATTCTATAACCCTTTGGACATGCCCTGCATCCACTGATTACATATGGGTGAAATAGTTGGCCTGTGCCACAGCGTTGTTTTTCTAATGGTGTAGCAATATACTCTTTGCTAAGAGTAATAAAAGTGTCATGCAATTCTGTTTTGTAGCACATGACCTCAGAGTACTTCGTTTCCTTACCCTTCTGTGGGAAAATCTGCCTCTTCCATTGCAAAGGAAAATGGTTACGAGTTGAGGTAAAATCAGTCACTTGACTTTTTTTAAACTTTTTATGAAATATTTCAGATATACAAACAAGTTTTTAAAAAAATAGAATAAGCACCTATGTACTCATCGCCAGTTTGAGAAGTAACACATGACCAACATGGTCGACATTCCCTCCATGCACCCCCTTTCTTCTCCCACCCCTGGGGGAGCAGCCAGCTGAATTTGATATTCCTCATTCCTATTCATTTCTTTATTCTTTTACTATATGTGTATCTATATGCACACATTTTTACTATCTATATGTTTTCATATATAGGTGGTGGAAATATAGAAATGACTATGTATATAGAATATAGTAAAAAATGAGTAAAATATAACTAAATGAATAAATATTTTAAAAATGTATGTGAATAGTAAAATGTATTGGTTCTTCTGAGACATACTTTTTCATTCTTTATGTTTGTGAGATTCATCCCTGTTGACGTGTGTAGCTCTAGTTCATTTGTTTTCACTGCTGTATGATATAACAGTGAATGAATATGTCAGCGTTACCACTTCATTCTCCCAATGATGGATATTTAGGTAACAGCGCTTACCAAGAACTTTCCTGTGCATATCTCCCAGGGTACATATGTAGGAATGGAATTTCTGGGTATAGGGAATGCATATCTTTAGCTGCACTAAATATTGCCCAGTTGCTCTCCAAAGTTCCCCTTACGTTGAGGCTGTAGCCCTGTGAGAGTTCCGACTTCCTTAGGGAGTCTCACACCCTCCTGGCCTCCCTCCTGCCCAGGACCGCTTTGGCTTTAATGTTCACATACTCCTCCATTTCCAGTTCCTAATAATTGTCTTATTTTCTTGCAAGCTCAGTTATGAATTTGAAAGGAGTCTCATTATGTTTTATCATATATTTCTATATGTTTTTCAAAGGTAGGTTTTTTCTTTTTGTTATTATTATCTTTTTACATCTTTCCTTTTTTTTTTTTTTTTGATATCTAGTTTTCCCAGTTGCTAAAATTGCAAACTTGGGCTTGATTTTATTTTATTTTTTACTATTTTTCCTTTGTTTCAGAGGTTCTTAATCTAGATGCAAGAACCTCTATTTTCAGGGGTCCTTGAAAATTGCGTGTGTGTTTATAAGTGTGTGTATTATGTACTTTGGGAGGAAGGTATCCATAATTTTCATAAGATTCTCCAAGAAGCCAACCATAGGAAAGTAAGAACCATTGCTTTATTGATTTTTTAATACTACATAGCAATATTTATATAACTTAATTGTACCAACTTTTCCTTTATTTAAATATAACTTGGTCATGTCTATTTTAACAAAAACAGCAATTTTGAAGTAATTATTGTAATTAATGTGAATGTGTGTCAGAAGGATGAGGTCCGATGTTATATGACCAAGAATTGTCTGCTTAGCTATAAACTTCAAATACATGCATGACTCATTACAAAGAACATGGCATTATTTGAATTTTAAAGCTCTGTGCTGTTCAGTGTATAATATATAAATGCACAAATACTTAATTTATAACTTTTGAAATAATTTCAGACTTTTAGAGAATTGCAAAAATAGTTTAAAGAGTTCCCATGTGTCCCTTACTGACCATCTTCAAATATTAACATCTTGCATAAACATTATCAAAACCAGGAAATTAACATCAGTACAGTATTATTAACCAATGTCCAGAACTTATTGACATTTCTCAGATTGTCTCTCACGTGTCTTCTTTCTGGTCCAGGACTCCAAGTTGTACTTAGTTTCATGTCTTCTCGGTTTCCTCCAACCTGACAGTTGCTTTGTGGCCTTTTGAACAGTAGCACTATTTTGTAGAGTATCTCTCAACTATTCTCTATGTGTAGAATCAGGTTATGCCTTTTTGGCAAAAAATGCCTTTTTAGTGTTTGCTCAAATACTTTAGATAAATATCTAGTATTATTTTTATTATTATCAAATTATGTATTGTTTACCTTAGAGATAGCAAAAATGTTCATTCTTTTAGTGGTGTGTAGAAAGTTAAGGAAAGAAAAGTGATTAATGAAAAGCAGATCCTGTGTTTAAATTATGTTTTCTTCCTGACGTATCTAAGCTTTATTTAGTGCCCGTACATTTTGAACTTATTCCATACATCCAGCCAGTTCTAGTCCTTGGCTATCCCTCTCCCTACCATCACTCTTCCTCCAAACACATCCTGAGTAGTCTGCGTTCACTTTCTGCCCCACCTTCTAGTCAGTCCTCAGCCACTGCTGTTTGCCTTCTGCCTGCATTTCATCAGAGAGCCTGTTCTTGCAACAGCACCTCAATTGCACAATCTAATTAGTAACTTCCAGGTCTTATTTTACCAGACCTCTTTGCTACATCTAACAAGTGTCGAAACTTGAAATTCTCTTCTCACTAGGCTACCATATTATCAAATCCTCCTAATTTTCTTCATGATGCTCTAATGATTCCTTCTCTTATTTTTCACCTAAACCTCCCCCTCATCCCCATCACTGAAGTATCAGTTAGTGTCTCCAAGTTCTATCCTGGATCATCAATCTTTTCAGCCTCTACATCCTTCTAGGTAATCGCATCTCAGAGTTTCAGTTATCATCTCTGTCCTAATGTCTCCTAAATTCATTTTCCAGACCTTGATGAGCTTCAGATTTGGGCAAAAAAGCCAGCCTAATTGTCTATCTCACAAACTCCTCAAGCTCTGCATGTCTGAAACCAAAATTATCTTTCTCCATCCTTGTCTTCCTCCTATGTCTGTGTTTTGGTGGTACCTCCACTCTTGTAGCTATTCAAGCTGTTCCCTAAGAGTTATCTTTGTCTTCTCTATCTTCTTCAGCCCCTAGTGCAACTAATCACCAAAATGCCAATTTTATAGCTTTGTCACTTCTTGTCTAGATCACTGCAATACCATACCAAGTCATTTCTCTGCCTTTACTCTCTCTTCTTCCAAGTTAAGCTCCATACCACTAGAGTAAGCAATCCAAAGTGCAAATAACTGCAAATAATAATATGTTCAATGTTTGATGAGGCTTATTATTTCCCAGACACTAAACGTTGTTAAATGTTGCATGACTGATCTCATTTAATCTTCACAAAACTCTACTATCTCCATTCTTACTGATGAGGAAAGTCATTGAGCTAGAATGTAGAGAGATGAGATTTAAAACCCAATCTGTCCAATTCAAAACCCTCACCGAGTCTTACCACCAACAATATATTGCTGCTTCTAAAGCTGACCATCTCATTCTTCTACTTGAGACTCGACGTTGGCTTCTTCTCATCTACAGTTAACGCAGTTGTAGGCAGAAGTCCCTGCCCAGATAACTATCCCCATGGGGCTATATTCCGCCAATGTAACTATGTTCAGTGATGGCAAATATCACAATGATGGCTTCTTAAGGAAAATTATAGCCATTTAAGGGTGCACTCAGTATCTTACTTTGTGAGATTGCCATTTGATCACAGGTAATTATTGCTTTGCCTTGGTGTGTAATTTTCCCAATTTTGAATTATTACTTTGGATGTATTTTACCTCTCTCCAACTTTCTGAATTTCAATTTTTTAGTTAAGACAAATGGTACAAATTATCATTAGGTTTTCTGGTGATGAAGCTATAAAATAACAAAATATGTTATGATTTAAAAATATATGGTATTTACCTACTACAAGTAAAACTCTGTTTCTGTATTCTATTTATTTCCTCATTACTAAGACACAATAGTTTTTTTTCTCACATTTTAATATTTTGGAGAATAGACTGCCTCTTATGATCAGCAGTATATAATAATGCATCAAATTGTTTTATAATCAATAATGTCCTAGAATTGAAAACATAGTAAATATTACTGTTTATTAATTTTACTGATTAGTATTAGTTTAGTGATTATTACTGATTAAATGAATTAACAATTAGATGTTGAAATCAATTCTACTCTAAAAGGCTACCTGTAAGAATATTTTAAAATAAGAGAAAATTTAATAACACAGATAGTCTTTGTTGCCTTTTATATGCAATGTAGAGTTAACAAAATGTAATTGCACAGAAGCATCTTGACCTTTTGGATGTATTAATGAATTAGCCAACACTTGTTTCATTGCAGATCACGAATGTTCACAGCAGCCGGGCTCTTGATGTTCAGTTCCTGGATTCTGGCACCGTGACATCGGTAAAAGTGTCTGAGCTCAGGGAAATTCCCTCTCGGTTTCTACAAGAAATGATTGCGATACCACCTCAGGTACTATATGCTGCAGGCCTGGGAGGTTTGCTGGAAGAGATTTGGATGTATCAGTAATCAGGTTGTGAGATTCCCTCTTTCAGTTTTGTTCTTAATAATGATGGAAGCCTGTAACAAAATTGGAAATGATCCAGATGTGGTTGTTCGCTGGTTTTCAGATGTAAAAGTCAGCTGACTTAGACAAGTCTAGTCAGACTTACAGAATGTTGATTAGTAAATGTTTATTTTTAAGTATGTTGTCATTAGGCTATGTCGTCTAGTCAGAGTTTCGATTTTAACAATTAGATATCAATGGTGACTTCTACACAATCGCAGGTTATTGATGTAAATATTACTTCCAGAATTCTTAGTTTAATTAGGTAGCGATTGTCTTTAGATATCTGTTTATAGTTAATCATTTTCTTATATGACCTTTTCCCCATAGATTTTAGTAAAAAAATTAACCTGTCCTTCCTCTGTTGATAAAAATTTAGATGATAAGAATTTTGAATTAGTTAAAATTGTTAAGAACTATTTCCTACCTTTGGGAGAAGTAGAGGATTTTGTACAGAAATTAATCATTTTTCGAAAATAAAATTGTTTGACATTCTGTAATTTCAAAAGGCCTCTTGACTTATATTTGCCAGAAGATACCTTATGCCATCAAAACACGGTGAATAAAAAGCACTTGACGATAATTATCATGGCTTTTATAATTTCTCTCACTCCAGTCACCATTGCCTTTTCTAAAGTGACTTACAGAGAAGCAATTTTCAAGATTACCTTTACTCTTGTTTTTGCTCAGCCATAATACTGAAAATCGTTAGACTTTTAAGTGCTATTTCACTTGATAACACCTCTGGCCTCCGTACCCCTTGTTAGAACATCCGCCAGGGCCAGTCTTAGCTAGAAAAGTTCTCTGGGCTGGAGAGGAAGGGGACTCTATCCCACTGCTTCTGACTGAAAGTCACACAATGGTACCTTCTTTGTGCTACAGCATTAAAAGCCATGAGAATTTTCTTCTATTAATCTTATCTAGATTCTTTGTTTGATAGATGTGAATTTGGGGGAACCTTGAAAGCCAGCTAGTCCAAGCCTCTGGCTAACAGCTTCTCCCCAAGAGGTCTAAGTCAGACCAGTAAACCGATGGCCTGTCGGCCAAAGCTAACCCATGAATATTGGGTTTGGGCT
Source organism: Pteropus alecto (assembly GCF_000325575.1). Taxonomy (NCBI): domain Eukaryota; kingdom Metazoa; phylum Chordata; class Mammalia; order Chiroptera; family Pteropodidae; genus Pteropus; species Pteropus alecto. Next base: position 3,712,109 of record NW_006435793.1, on the reverse strand, counting down.
TTTGGCATTTACAGTGTTTTAAAATGTGGATTGGTTGCCAAGGTTTAAAAATCAAAATTTAAAAATTGAAATTTCACACAAAAATCCCTACTTCTAGCTTCTCTTGACAAAACAGAAAATCTGACAGTAGTGAGCACTCTCCTTTGTGGGACAGTGCTCTGTGGGAGCTTGGGGAGTGGCATTCTTCTCTGCAGGGCCATGCTGTCCAGTGTGCTGGCCCCATTTGGCCACCTCACTCCCTCATTGCCTGCCTGGCCCTGCAGGAATGAGAGTGTGTGACCCCCTCCCCACTAAGAAAGGTACCTTATCCATGGGGCGCAGTAAGAGACTTGGAGCCCCAGAGAGAGAAGGGCATGATAGGGAGGATGAGGCTCAGAGAAGAAAGAAGGAACCCAGGAATCCTGGAAGCAGATTTCGTTCCTTCACAAAACTGCCTCCATCAGCTTGAAGCTTCCTTCCATGAGACCGAAGGGAGTCCCCGAGGTCAGTTTTTACTCCCTGCGTTAGCCCTTCTACAGAAGCTTTGTGCAGTGATGGTGGGAGGTAAAAAGTGTTAGGGAAAATGAGGCTTTCAGCTGTCTATGGATTTCAGTTTTTCTTACCCTCCTTAACTCTCATTACAACCTCCTTCAAAGGTGAGCACAAATGCCCGGCACCCACAAGGTACACATGAAATGCCGTATGAAGCACAGAAGCCTCCAAAACGATTTTTGCAACAATAGACAGTTTTCATTCAAATGACACTTCATTTTTTTTTTTTTTAGTTGGTTTTAGATGGGAGACCTTGCTAGAAATCCCAATTCTGTCTTCTCAGTTTTTTGAACTGACACAAATTAGTCTCTCTGAGTCTGTTCACCATCTGTAAAATGAGGTCACAATGTCGGCCTGTAATGCAGAAGTGTTGTACGGTGAGAAGGATGTACGTGAAGTGCCTGGTGTAAGCCCTGACTCGTATTAGGAGTAAAGACAATAGTAGTAACACAAACAGAGCCAGGAGCACAGGAGATGTTCCAGCCTGAGTGCCGTGATCGTCATCGCTTGCTTTCTATCTTGGCAACATCTGACTTACTGGGAAAATAACATTGACATTACTCATAAGTCCCTATTTTAAGGTGATATGTTCACTTTTCCATCATGTTTTCTTTTCAGGCCATCAAATGCTGTTTAGCAGATATTCCACAATCTATTGGCATGTGGACCCCAGATGCTGTGCTTTGGTTAAGAGATTCTGTTTTGAATTGCTCGGACTGTAGCATTAAGGTTAGTTATCTTATTAATTTTGATATATTTAGAAAGGGAGCTGTCAGGCAGAAGGGCTCATTTGGTTTTTGTGAAAGAATTTTATCTTACTGTAAACTGATGCCTTCACATCTGACACATTTTTACAGTCAAGAGGTTGGTTACATGTGTAGTGATACGCTATTTCATGGTTTAAGTTTTATTTAAGACTTTTACCTCCAGTATTATTTTTAAACCCTTTATATAATCTTTCCATTATTAATAAAGTAGCAGAGATGGTTCCTTGCTCCTATTTTATACCATGATAAGAAATTAAGTTTCCAACAGAGGCACCACCATATATCTCTTGGTAAATATTTCTTAAAATCAGGTAAGTAAATCCTCTTTTTTTTTTTTTTAAAGTAAAATGGATTATAAACAAATTATTTGCTTATAATTTGGTTTTTGCCTCTTTTCCTAAAGCTTACTTAAACTGCTTTATTTCACTAGCTTGTTTTTTTTCTGTGCCTTTGTATCTTCATATAAAATCATTGTTCATATTTCCAAGAATAGAAATGTGAGATGATATTTAACTGTTGCAAATAGTATTATTTTATATGAACATTTAACAGTGACATATCCTTGAGAAATAGCTTCGTGAAGATCTCTAGATTATTCTAGCTCACATTGACTTTTCTATCTTCACATGCCTCTAAGATTCATAATATATAGCCACACAATTAGGTACCGTTTTATATTCTTCAATTTCCACATAATAATAAACATTGTTTTCTCAGCTACTTTTTCAAATCCTAAAGCCAGGGTATTGGGTACTCAATAAAAATATTTTTTAATGATTGAGTTTTGAAATGGTACTTCTGTATCATAAATATCAAAATTAATTAGCAGTTAGTACTTCCTTAGCACGCCAAAGAATGCATTTAAATAGATTCATTTTGCTAGGAAAAAAAATTTCAGCATGTTACTGTAGGATTGCCTTGCTGGAGTCTTTCTGTCTTCATGCCTATGTTCTTGTCTTTCGTTTCTAGCCCAATTTGATAAAAGATAGATGTAGCTAGAAGTGTCTTTTTTCGGTCATTCCTAAGATAGACCAGAGAAGCTGAAGAGAAGAATTAACAGTCACTCAGCCCTTTAGGACACTCAGCAGTTCGCTTCCAGTAATCAGTGTGTGGTGTTCACATACGGACACTCACCCCTCTGGCAGAAAGGGGTAGCTAGGAAGTCAAAGGTCTCCTGGGCAAAGGGTGCAGAACTGCAATTTCGGCCTGGAGATTTCTTCCATTTTTTCTCCCATGGTTCCTCTTCTCTCAGGGGTGAGACCAGATATTAGGACCACACAAGGAATTTAGACCAGCGGTCCCGAAAGGTATGGTGAATGTCAAAGCTTTTCTCTTCCCTTCCCAATCTGAGGGTGCACCAGCCTTAAGTAGAACGATTATAGGACATTTTCCCTTATCATGATTATTTTTTATTGTTGAAATTGGGTGATGAGCACATGGCAATTCATTATACTTACTGTTGTTTCTATTTTGAGTGTTTTAAAATGTCATTAATTAAAAAAAATTTTAAGTCACGATATATAATTTTCTCTCAGTGATAATGTCAACTAGCAAGTTATAAAAGTATTCTCAACGATTTTAGAAGTCAGCAAATTTTTCACTTCCATAAGCTTGCTACTGTTTCTAGACTACGTAAGAGCTTATTCATCGATATAGCTGTGATAGATAATTCATCTGACCTTAAAATGGCTTTGAGGAAGTTGGTGTGTGTGTGTGTGTGTGTGTGTGTGTGTGTGTGTGTGTGTGTGTAAAAAATACTGTGTTTTGATATATAACGTTAATATTATAACCACCTCTCTGATTTCAATGTGAACTCAGATTTCTTAAATTGTTTTCTCGTGTTTTCCGAAGGTTACAAAAGTGGATGAAACCAGAAGAATCGCACATGTTTATTTATTCACTCCTAAGAACTTCCCTGATCCCCATCGTAGTATTAATCGCCAGATTACAAATGCAGACTTGTGGAAGCATCAGAAGGATGTGTTTCTGAGTGCCATATCCAGTGGAGGTAGCTCTCCCAGCAGCAAAAGTGGCAACACCCCCATTGTGAGCCATGCTGGAGAGAATTTCAAAAAGAGCCTCACAGATGTCATCAAAAAGTCCGTGGTGGACCACACCAGCTCTTTCTCCATGGAGGAACTGCCACCTCCTGTCCACTTGTCAAAGCCAGGGGAACACATGGATGTGTATGTGCCTGTGGCCTGTCACCCGGGCTACTTTGTCATCCAGCCATGGCAAGAGATACATAAGTTGGAAGTTCTGATGGAAGAGATGATTCTGTATTACAGTGTGTCAGAAGAGCGCCACATAGCAGTGGAAAAAGATCAAGTGTATGCCGCAAAAGTGGAAAACAAGTAGGTCCTTAGACAAAGCATTTTATTCTACTCCTAAGAAAAATGTGTAGAGTGATACCAAGAGTCCTTAATCCTTGCAGGGGGACTGAACTGTGTGAATGGGAATTTTGAATGTGAAATGAGACTAATGAATAATTTTCTAATATTTAAAATAATGTGATTTAGCTACAACTATAGTGACCGCATTTCTGTTAAAATATAATTCTATCTAAAGTAAAAGTTTGAATGTTTTTTTCTACTTTTCAATTAGAAACAATAGCTGTTTATTCTGAAAATTACAGTTTTTATTCAATAACTTTAATTTTAAAAATAAGATGTTTATTGTAGAAAATTTTTAATATAAAAAAGTATACAGAATTAAAATCAACCAACCAGACACCACCCTTATTCAACTATTTATGAATTTCTTCTAGTTTTTTATGCATATTTATATAGTTGGGTCATTATTACATAATTTTGTACTTACTTTTTTACCTGACATAACCTTGTGAACACTTTTTCATGCGATAAAATTTTTTCATAAACATTTTTAATGGTTGAATAATCATCCATCATATAGAGAAATCATAACTTATCATTCTCTTTTGTTATGTAGGAATTTTTTCTCCTCAACTTTTTGCTATTATAAATAATGTTGCACATAAATCTTTGTTCGCATTTCTGATTATTTAAGATAGATTCTTAGAAGAGGAATTGTTTGATTAAATAGTCTTGATATACATTGTCAGTTGCCTCCCAGAGAGCTTGTGCCACCTTTAATAAGGGACAACAATGCATGTTTCACTACTCTTTGGCTGTTGGACAGTGAGAACCATAATTCCTTACATTTAGCACTTCCATTTGTTTTCTTGTATTTTCACATTTGGATCCATCTCCTCCTTTTCTGAAGCCCTTTCCTGATGTATGTGCTGGTTTCACCCCAGTGAAACCCAAGCACTGTATTCTACACTCTGCACTCAGGCCTCGGAAGGCCCGGAAAATGGCATCACTGCCCCTGTCCCGTCCCCTTGGTCAGCTTTCTTAGGGGGAATGACCAAGCTTATTCGATGATGCTGAACACAAGAAACTGTCGCCACTTCAAACACACACACAACACACACATACACACCCAAACTCAGTTTGGAAGCTCAAACTGCTTATTTTTTTCTATAAAATGCTTTCGTTCTTTCTCAAGATAGCAAGTATAAGCATTTATAAAATTTTGTTACTTTCATGGTAGAAAAAAACCTAATTTTTAATTCTTAAAAGTACAGTAGTTTTCATTCTGAAAAGCATTCAACTTATATGTTGCAAGCTTTTTATCTTCAAAAGAGCATTTTTACTAAGTCAAATTATTTATAATCGTAGGCATAAATGGGTTTAAGTATGGGAACATTATTTGTATAAATCTGCCTCAATCAGAATTCTTTAGAGGATAATTTCATCACAGTTAAAACCAAACCAATGTTTCCTGTTATCCGAGGGGCGGATTAATGATGATTACTGGTGGGGGTGGGGTCCTACTTGTAGGCAAGGGCTCTGTGGGGGAGGTGAACCCATAAACTGGAGGCCTGCAGTGCGGGGCATCAGACTCCACCCCCAACAGGTGTGTCCAGTGGTCCTGCCCCAAGACTCTTGGGCTTTAACCAATTAATTTGTCACTAGATACTCAAGGGACATCTTCTAGATAAGAACAGATTATTTGATTTTTAAAAAACTTTGTGAACTGCATCACTCTAAAGTTTTTAGAATTTCTGTCTTGCTTACAACCCAGGACTATTTATGAAACCTTGTTCCCAACTATAGTAAGTGAAGATGTCGAAATTTTGGATACATTTCTGATTACAGTGGTTTCCAAATCTATACTGGCTAAGAATAACCTGGAAAAATTCTTAAAAAGTGAAGATTCTCCTTCCTCACGCCAGACATCTTGAATCAGAATATCTGAGGGTAGAACCCCAGAATCTGAGTTTTTAGCAAACTCTCCAGGTGATTCACAAGCAGACTTGCACTGAAATTGGAAATCTAGTCAAAACAGAAGCCTCTATTTAAGCTATTAATTTTGAAGATTGAAAGCTAAATAGAAATACCACACAGAAGTTTTCTGATGGCTCTCTCTTCACTGCTTTGTACCTCTTATTTATAGACTAAAAGCACAGATCACTGTCGTTTGGCCTGTTCAATTTAAAGACAGTGCTATTAGTGGAAACCAAATGTTTTCATCTTCTTTTGCACTTAAACAAATTAACAACCTGTCCCAAACTGGCATTTCCACATGCGAAAATTTCTCTTTAATTTGGTCTGAAGTTCTTCTATTTACACAGGTTATCGTCATTTTAATAATAACTATTATAATATTAATGGCTACCATTTACCAGCACCTATTATATGCCAAGTAATGTGCTAGGCATTTTATATATAATATTTCTGCAAGTGAATTAAAATTAAATATCTTACACATGAGATGACTGAGGCTCAGAGACGTTAAAGAGCCCAAATGACACAACTGAAAAATAGCCCAACTCAGGTGGGACTCGATCTCAGAAGTTTGGCCCCCTAAGCTGATATACTTACTGTGATATCTTTTTGTGTGCCTGTTGTCTCTGTAACTCATGGATTAACAGTTGCTGCACTTTGGGCTTACCTAAAGGTTTCTGGAGTATCTGCCAGAAGCCGCTGGTCACATATAGTGTTTAGAGTTGGCCTCTTTGTAGCTTTCTTACTGTGTAGTTCATCCTGTAGCAGCGGTATAGGTTTCCTGTGCCCATTCTCCACTAGATGTTCATTGGCTGGAGAGTCGGTCCAGCCTGTCCAGCCTCAGCTGGGCAGTGTGTTGCAGGGAAGGGCCTGCTGTTCCACTGGGCTTGATGCTGATAAACCTGTTTCAGAGGGTGGCAGGGTCTGCCACCTGAGACAGAGCCTGCCTCACACCATTCAGGAGCAGAGACCACCTCCATAGACACTTTCCTTTGAGACGTTACGAACAACCTTCTTTTCCTTAGAGTAATAACACTCTTTAATCATGTAATCAAGACTATAGGACTTTAAAATGATCCTTCGTACCTGAACTTCGAAGTCTAGGTTTTTCTAATTTTGACGATGATGAGGTAGGCCCAGAGAGGGAAAGTATAATTGTGTGAATTCCTGGCACCTTAAATACTGATCTTCCTCCATAGTTTCCTACCCTTTCTGGGGTCTTTGTTTTAGGTTGTGGTTTAGATTTTGGTTTTTGTTTCATTTTTTTTTAATGTCTTTACTTGGCCTAATTAAAATATTCAACTTTACATTAAAAATTTTTTGTAATCTCTTCCCAACCTCCCTTTCCAGTCTGACTTTCTCTTCCATTTCTCCACATGTTCCACCTTTTAGCTATGCTGTAGTATTTGCTCTGCTTCAAACCACCATACCCTGTCGAATCTTCCATGTCTTCAGCCTGGCCTGGTCCTCCCTGCCTCCCTCTTTCCACCTTCTACACATGTACCTTGTCCCAACATGTGGCCATCCCCCATCTCCCCGTCAGAGTGAAGGGATCCATTATGGTATTTTTGAACATCCTCCATGGCATTTGTTTCAATCTGCTTAGTGATGGTCGGTAGATTGTTTCATTCTCCTTTAGTTCCATGAGGCCTGTAAAAGGATGTCGAGTGAGCACATTCCATCAGCTAAGCCAATGGCAAAGCAGGGAATAGTAGCCTTGGAAAAAGAAGAAGCAATCACTTTAAAAACTATGACAGTATAGTTTTATATTTTGATAAACATATTAATTTTTCTTTCTATCATAAAATGTTACCCTTAAAGCAGGCGTTGACTTTGTGTGTTTTTTATTCCTTTTTAATCCTTTGTTTGTCTAGGTGGCACAGGGTGCTTTTAAAAGGAATCCTGACCAATGGATTGGTATCCGTGTATGAGCTGGACTATGGCAAGCACGAATTAGTCAACATAAGGAAAGTACAGCCCCTAGCAGACATGTTCCGAAAGCTGCCATTCCAAGCAGTTACAGCTCAACTAGCAGGTAATTTCTGTGGAATTTGAACTAATGCCACGACATAGTTTATATTGTCATTTTGTCTTGAGTACTTAGGAAGTACGAAATCATTGGCTCATTGTGATAACTTTTTTTTTTTTTTTGCACAAACAACTTCCTTCCATAATGGAAATAATTTTTAACGATCTCTCACAGTCATGCCCTCCCACTATATCTGCTGTTTCTGTTTTAACATGTTCCTTTCTGTCTCTGGTTTCACATATGAGTTTATCTCTAAAGCTGTACTCTTAGTACAGGTATAATATTGCATCTTGCTTTCTTTATTTAGCACTTTTTCTCTACTTTTGGGGTGACTGTGTATGATTTCACCACATTTACACCAGCCTAGTGATTATCACTAAAATTTGAGTAGCTAAGTTAATAATAGGTGTACAGTGGAACGTAATTGTAATATTTCTAATGAGATTTCTGTTTATCTTTCATAAAAGCAGTTCGAATGTTGGTGGCTTCTCTATGTGCTCTCCACCAGTAGGTAGCCTGAGCAGTTAGATGAATCTCCATTGAGAGGCCTATCAGCATTAGAGGGGTGTGAAGGCCAAAAGGGCTGAGGGGTGTAGACACCTCCTGTCTTCGGGGCTGTGTCTTTCTATGCTGGGAGAAGGGGAATTGTGACCACGTGGTACCACCTTGATTCCTCACCCCTGCTCACCCCTTACACTTAGCACAGTGGCAGAAGTGATTTGATTTCAGAAATGAAATCGATTATGTATGTAGATTTGTCTTTTAATTATTGACCGGCTTTTATTGGAGATATATACATATATATCCTTATTTTTGAAGTATTTGTGTCTCCTACTAGAATTTAAAGGAAACTCCCATGGTAGTTGGGTATAAATTAAAAATGGCATCTTGCACATAGTATGGCTACCATTGATCTGCTTTGAACTCAAACCTTCAAATGGTTCCTTCAGATTTAATAGTTACATTTTTTCATTTTTGCTTTTTAATGCTCAAGAGTTTGTTAACAACACATTTTGTGAAACATGACAATCAAAATGCCCAGAGAAGGAGCCTCTGTGAGGCATGAGTGTGTGGCACCATCATCCCCATCACCAGCACTGTGGCTAAAGTCACTGGTGCTCACTCTACATGCTACTTCATTCCATTAAATTCTCTCCACACTAGGAGGTTTAGGTTTTGTTACTATCAATATTATACAGATCAGGAAATAACAGCTTAGAGACTATTATAGGCTTCTTTTGTGGGAAATTCTTGATAATCCAAGAATTTAGCCCACTTACTATATAGATAGCAGGTCCTTTAAATTATATGTGAAACTCTCAGACCTTCTTCACTATGGGGCACAATTTATACTTTAATCAAATATATGTGGGCTTAATTTAGTTTAATAATATTTCTTGAAAAATACATCTTGTCTCAATTTTGTTTTAAAACCTAATTTAAAGGTCACCAACTTGATCTCTCAAATTTAAAAGTCATAAGGATTTAGAACTACATAGGACTTAAAATTCATCTGGTCCAGTCAGTTTATAAGTAAAGCAAGGCCTGAGAGATAACTGATTTGCCCAAGATCTGACCACTTGATAGAAGAAGAGCTGGAAATAGTAACTGAGTCTCCAGACTTTCAATCCAGTGCTTTTGACATGATGTTGTATATAATTTTGAAAAATTAGTATACTGTATGTATATTTTTTACTATATCTGGTTCATCAGGAAAAAATCTGTAAATAAGAGAAATATCATTGATATATTTTATTCCCCCTATATATCTCCATTATCAGTTTAAATTTACATA
>NW_006435793.1:3698722-3702657 GCF_000325575.1 Pteropus alecto | reverse complement strand
GGCAGTAATTATTATAACTTCATTTTATAATACAGCATTAAATCTCAAATGAAACTGTGTCTGTAGGTAAAGGTTTACATAAATAACCCCGTACAGAATAGAAAAGCTACAAGCTGGACTGCTTTGAGATTGTTCAGCAACTCTTTAGGCAAGTCTAACCTGGTATGTTTAAGCTGCTTTGGAATTGACTAAATAGTTTTCTATTACAATGGATCAAAGAAAGACTTATTTGACCCTCACTGCTCTGTGAACACCCTGTCTTTCTCCTAGGAGTGAAGTGCAACCAGTGGTCTGAGGAGGCTTCGATGGTGTTTCGAAATCATGTGGAGAAGAAACCTCTGGTGGCATTGGTGCAGACGGTTATCGAAAATACTAACCCTTGGGACCGGAAAGTAGTGGTCTATTTAGTGGACACATCACTGCCAGACACAGATATCTGGATTCATGATTTTATGTCAGAATATCTGGTAGAGCTTTCAAAAGTTAATTAATCACTGCTTCTGAGACCTTGACAACTAATTCAGATTTTTTAGCAATAACAAAATGTAGTAGGCTTTTAAAAGAATATTATCTCTGCTACATGGCTCTGACTCGGATAGGGGATTAAAAAGAGTATGCTATGTTTGATGAAAGATATTTAACAAGTTTTGTTTAACAGAGTTGACTTTTCAAAGAAAATTGCACTTGAATTATTACTATAATATTAGAATAAAATGTTTATCAATATAAAAACAGACTACTTCATAATTTCTAGGGTTAATGATCTTAAGATGAAGAGTTTCTTTCTCTATTCATGTTGTCTTCCTGGCAGTGCTGTTCTTCTCCAGTTCGATTGAGAATTTCATTACTTAACTCTACCCTGGTATAGTGGTGTGTCCTAAAGTCACCAAACCACGTGAAGACTATCCCTAGTCTTTAGCACATCCCCATTGCTAGTGGTGCTGCTGAAAGAACAGTCAAGCAAACCAGCATGACCCTCACCCCAAATCCTGAGTGGCTTCTCATTGAAGACCCGGGCCTTCTACAGTCTCCCTATCCAATCTCATTGCCCACCATGTCCTGCATCAGCCACACTGGACCTATATCTGGTGCCTGACCCCATGCATGTTCATCCAGGATTACTGGTATTCCAAAGCACGCTTTGCTCCTCCCTTCCAAACTATTTAGTGATGTACTGGTAAATGACAGCTGGTTCTGGGGTGTGTTGGTGCGGGGTGAGGCTTGATTTGTAGTGTCTGACAATTCCCATGTTGTAAATATTATAAATACACCCACCATTGTTGAGTTCCAGTTAACAGTGTGACATCACTGAATGCGGAGTTGGGAGATGTACCCAAGCGGTCTGTACACGAACTCTAGCACACTGTCCCCTCAACAGACAAAATGATGTCTTGCACATATCAGGCACCCATTATTGACAGAGGGGTAGGGCGGAGGGCTGGGCAGTGGCCTGAAGATGAGGAGCCCTGGACTAAGAGTGAAGCGATGGGAATGAATAAAAAATATTAAAGACTTTCTGAAGTTTCTAATTAGAATTATTAGAACTGACATCTTAGATACAGAAGATAAGGAAAAAGAGACAATGTCAAAGAATGAAGCCAAGTCTTAAAGACTGAGAGGCTAGGATGATGATCTTTACTCTGACTGGGAAGCTTAATTTGATTTTGAACATACTGAATTTAATAAACCTCTGCGTGAAGAGATACATAAACTACTAGGAATATGGAGTGGATTTCAGGGGAGAAGACCAGGTTAAAGATAAAATTCTTGAAATCATTTGCTTATTTTTATTTGAGAAAATCTAGGAAAAATAAGAACAGAAAGAAGGTAAAGACCAGATATTTTAAGTTGAAATTACCTTTTTGCTTTTAAAAATTTATTAAAGGTTATTAGTGATTCAAAAGTCAGGAATGTTTATGCTAGTGATTTAAATAATTATGATAAAATTTTTTTAATTTTGAAATTTTTTTAAATAATGGTTTTTTTCCCTAAAAAAAAAAAAATCCTCAAATTCTCTACAGATAAGGAAGAGGTAGCTTCTAATTCACTGCCTTTAGGAGTGTTTACATTCCTTTTTAAAATAAAGCAATTATGTTGTTGATGTAACTAAAAAAATCTGGTGCTAGGACAATTTGATGGACAGGTGAAACTTGACCCCTACTTTATACCATATTCAAAAGTCAATTCCAGGTAGATTGAAAACTTAAGCATGAAAGGCTAAGGTAGGCAGATAACATAGGAAAAAAACTTTATAATCCAGGAATAGGAAACATGTCTTGAGCAGGACACACAAAGTGCTAACAATAAAGGAAAAGATTGACAGACTACACTATATGAAAATAAAGAACACATGTTTATCAAAGACATGAAGGTGAAAAGGCAAAGCAGAGTGGAGGAATATATATAGTGGGAAAATAAAGTGAATATATTCGATAAACAAAAGACTATCCAGAAGTAAAATGGACAATATATTTGAACAAACACTTCACAAAAGAGAAAATCCAACTGGCCAATAAACATGAAAAGGTGCTCAACACAGCAGGACACAGGGAAATGCAAATTCAAACCAGTGAGATAACACCACTAGTACCAGAATGGTGAAAATGTTTCCATTTTTGTTAATTCCAAGTGTCAAAGACGTGAGCACTTGTGCAGCAGGAGACTGGAATGTTCGCGGCAGCACTATTTGTAATAGCTAAAACCTGGAAACAACCTAAATGTCCATTAATAAAATGAATTTTTAAAAACATATATTCACACAATGGAAACTTCTAAAGCAACGAGAGGAAACTACAGCCACATGAAAACTGCATGGATTAATCTCACAACATAGAATTGAGCAAATGAAGACAAACGATGGAGGGAAGAGGCAAGCAAGGAAGTGACTACCATAAGCGTCAAGAAAATGATAATTTTTCGGAGGGAGTTGTGCCTGGAAGGGCACAAGTTGGCTTCTGGGTTGCTGGCAATGTTGTTTCTTGATTGGTGGTTGCAACAGGTGTTCTTGAGACATAAATTCTTGAACCTGCACACCTGTGTGGTATGCATTTTCCTTAAACGTTAGATTCCACAAGTTTAAAATAAAAATTCTGAAATGTTAAATCACTGCTCTATTTAAAAATATATAGCACCTACCCCTTGAAAAGACCATTCTCCTAACAGCTGGGAGAGTTTTGTAATGTAGAAATACATTTTCGTGGAAAACGAGATTTAAAAAAACACGAGTTTTTCTCATTAGTAATCTGTACACTGGGATTAAAAGGAGCTGATATTATTTATCCCCACCAGAAACTTTCCCATAATAATCCAAAGAGACCTTATCTTCTGTTCATACAAATTCCTTTTTATGAGCCATTTAAAAACTTAAATTTATTTGCGTTTAAGTGGTTTGTTCTGGAAAACATATTAGCCTTTTAAGAAAAATGGGACTTTTTGTTGTGGTTTAAGGCATGATTTTGGACATTCCATTCTCTCTTAGTATAGAGAGAATGCATTCGACTCTGTTGGACCTACGTATTCACAAAACGTTCGTTAAAGCTTTGGCTCATACCAGAACTTGCTGGGCTGCTGGATGGATAGACGACAGGGTCGTTGCTTCAAAGGAGGTAAAGATGCAAGCAGCTGCTTGTCTGGCTTTGCACCATCCAAGGACCTGACGATTCTTACATCCTAGACCCCTCAAGAATGAAAATCCGCCCACCTTTTTCCAGATAACTCTACTATCGCTTAAACTCCTCGCGGTCCAAGTGCAGAACCGGAGACTCAGACAGGGGCGACTCGCTCTCACTTGTCCGCGGAGCCAAGCTTCAGGGAGGTCCCGCCCCGGCCCGGCGCTGTCCACCGCGGGGGTCGCTCCGCTGCCAGGGACCGTGCGCTGCACCCCGGCGCCCCCGAGTGGAGGGATAGGTAAGGAAGAAGAGGGCGGCGGGCGGGGC
>NW_006435793.1:3635640-3698599 GCF_000325575.1 Pteropus alecto | reverse complement strand
CGGGGTACCCCTCGCGCTCGCGGGGCTCTCTGCCCCCGCGCCGGGGCCCCAGCCATATCTGGGCAAAATATTCAGCTGTCGCCGCCGCCGCCAAGAGGGACTGAGCGTGGCTCCCTCTATAAATAGCCGCCGCCTCGGGTTGCCTGCGGGGCTGGGGAGCCGGGTCTCGGGGTCCGGAGTCTGGAGCTCGGGTCTGCGCCGCTCCGCGCGCGCAGACCTGGCCAGGGCGCCCTCCTCTTGGGACCTCAGCGCCACGACTGTTAACCGGAGCAGGACCGGAGGGCTCTGGACGAGCAGCACCGGGGGCGGGGGACCTGCCCTGCCGGACTCCAGCGCCGCGGGGCTGCGCGTCCCGGGCGCTCCGCTGGTGCAGGTGCCCGCGGCAGCCCCGCGCCGAGGCTTGGCCGCCCCTCCGGCTGCCGAGAGTTTTGGGGTGGGTGTACGTGCTCACGTGGCCGTGGAACTGGGGTTCGGGCTGCGCCTGTTTATGACAGGAAAAGTTTCCCAAACTGCAGGAGATGACGAGGTTTACAGCACCAAGATATACGCGTTTCGCGCGGAGGTGGAGCGGGAAGGAGCCTGGAGGCAGGAACTCCCTGGCTGTCGCCAAGTCACAGGGTCGCCTTGGCAAACCCCCCATCGTTCTCTGGGACTCAGTTTCTCCCTTTGTAAGGGCAGGGTTTGGTTCCCGCGATGGAGCTAGGAGCCGGGACCATGAGAGCAGTAGTAGGCGCGGTCTTGACCGCCGGCCCTCCGCTCACCTGTTCACTGGCCCCGGGCCTGGGACGCCTGGGGTACAACCGGAGAGGTTGCGGAAACCGGACACTGTGGCGGTCCCTCTGACTCGGGTCGTATTTTGTGACCTACTAGAACCCTCTGAATACCCTGGGCCATACAGCCTCGGGAAGCGTGCTCCACGGTAATTATGGGCATCTCTCTTGCGTAGCAGTCATCACTTTCGCAAAGCAGCCAGTGACCCAAACAGCTTTAGACTCATAGAATTGGGCAGAGCAGAGGCTCCAGGCCAGCCACTCCCTGGCCCCAGTTTCCTCGACCATAACGGTGCCTATGATGCGGCTTCTGAGCCTTGTAGATATACCCCCCATTATTACCCCTTCTGCTATTACCTGATCCTGCACTTGGCCTCGAACTTGAGATGACCAGGCCCAAGCTTTTTCATGTCTGAATCACAGAACCAGATAGATCTCAACCCAGGATTTGGGCCCTCAGCTGGAGCATCTCTCTCTCAGTGGTGACAGCCATTTTGTTCTCTGTGAAGGGCGGTCGAGCCCCCTGCTCAAGGTCACTCCCGCTGGACCCGCCAGGAGGTCTGCGGTCTCCACCAGCTTTTCTCATCTCTTTTCTGACTCTTCCTGCTGCTGAGGCAGGTCTTGGGGATCTGCGAGCACCCCATTAATGCCCCCTCTTCTTTAATCTGCTACTGACCAGGATTTTCCCTTGCTCAGACAATAACACCCTCATCCTGAAGATTTTTGTTCCTACTTCACTTTCTATTATATATTTTCTCTAATGCCATCTCAAAGCCTCACAGAATTAAGAGGAAATGGAGACAAGTAGGTTCTCATCAATTTGAGCCACATTAACAGCAGAGAATGAAAGCAACAAACGCTGTTACTTCAATGTGTTAATTCTCGAGCGAGTCTTGCGAACCCATGTTTAGGAAGGTCTTGGCTCTTGGGTTCCTCCCAGCCTAAGTGAAAGCCAGTGTCCTCTAAAAATAACCTCCACCCACTTTATCAGGGTCTCACACCTTCTCCCTCCTCCAGGGTAGGGCTGCTTCCTGCTGCTCAGCAAAAACACAGAAAGAGGGAGTAGGTAGATAGTGGCAGCTCAGAGTAACAAAAGACGGACTGCTATGGATCCCTCTCTGCTCAGTCCATCTGAGCCTCAGTTTCCTCTGTACAATGGGATAGTAATAGGACCCCTGTCACAGGGATGGCTCTGCGGATTAAGGGTGGGTGATGATGCAGGGAAAGCCCTCCGCCCAGTGCTTCGTACCTGCGATGATATTATTGGTGTTAGTGAGGGAGAAGAGGCAGAAGCTAATGGGAGGTGAAGAAGTGGAGACAGCCTACAACTCTCTAAAAGCTCGGGTGAGTAATGAAGGGAAAGGGAAGGTAGTAGTTGCTGGAGACAGGACTCAGAGGGGAGGCAGGTGTTTCTGGGATGAGGAGTGTGAGAAGAGAAGGAAGGACCAGGAGAGGGGAAGACAGTGAAAAGAGAATCTAAGAGGTGCGCACATGGGGCGTCTGAGGCCTTCCTTAGTGACCTGCTGAATGTCACAGGCTCTAGAATCAGATTCCTCTAGAATCAGGTTTAGCAAAGAAAGGGTAAAATGAAGCCGATCCAGGTTCAGATTCCTGTGTCCCCTTGGCAGCCTTCAGTATCTGCAAAGGAAGGTGGTGAGGGCCATGAAAAGTGGTTTGACTCTGCCCAGGGGCCTCGTGACCTTGATCTGCTTATTTCTGAAATGACATCATCTATTGATGACTCCTGCTGAGCCCAGTCATAATGGCCTTTTCCAGTCAATGTTTTGATTTTTCGGTCTTGCTAATGGACCAGCCAGGCTGCCAACATTTCTAAAGAGGCCAGTTCACTTTTTGCTTAAAGCCAGAACACCAAATAGATCAATTATTTGGCCGCTAGGAGCCATTATCAGTTTAAAGCTACAGGCCTATTTCTACAGAAAAACATGGATCGATAAATATGATTCTGGGGCTATTTCCTCTCTTTTGTTTTGTTTTGGAAAATCCTCCTTTGTTTCATCATGATAAGACCTGACTCTCTTTGTTCTTCATGATAATGAAAGAATGAGCTCATTGGAGTCAACCTAGGACAAGTCTGGGAGGTTTTCTTCGATGTTAGGAGGTACTGGGTCTTTGTCTGATCTGAACTCTAAATAAGCTCAAGCATTTCTTTTGTTTCTCCTTTTCTTAAATCCTTTTTTTTTCCCTCAGTGAAAAATGGATTCGTGGAAGGGCTGGACATTACTATGCATGAGGAGGAAAGTGGGAGGGAGAGGAGGCAAGTCTGGTGTGTGTATCTCTGTCTCAGTTCTCCTTCTCAAGGTCCCTAGCCCAAGCCGCCATTCATTCTGGGCTTTTAGGGCAGTGATTCCAAGGCCATTCCTGGAGATGATTCTGGTGGGTGATGAGTTGTGGCCAGTGGGATGTTCACTCTCCATGTCCACGAGAACTGAGAGAAGCAGAAATGCCTCTTGGCCTCACTCAGCCTCTTTCAGGGACTTCTCTCTTTTGCCCATCCTTAAATGTTGGTGCCACTGTCAACCCTATTCTCTTTTCACCCCACATCCTCCTACAATCCCATTCACTCCCATGGCTTCTACCACCCCCTATGAACTCAATGGTTCCCAAATTCATGTGTCCAGCCTGGACTGCTCTCTTCCTGTGACTCCTGACAACTGGACAAAGCCCATAGCGCACCCCAAAGGCACTTCACAACCAACAGACCCAGACACAGGCTCATCACCTAGTCCCACTCCTGTGTCCCTCTCTTGGTTAACAGTAACACCATCTACCAGATATTGAGCCAGAAACTTCCCTTCATCACCCCATTCATTTGGTCAAGTGTCCTGCCAATTCTACCTTCCTTTCCATCTCCTATTCATTTCTGTTGCCCCAATCCATTATTTCTCAATCTTCCCCCTGAGCTGTTGTCAGAGCCTCTTTAAAGTCTTTCTTCCTCAAGTCTTTTCTTCATCTATGCTGCTGTTAAAAGATCTTTGTGAAACATAGCTACGACTATGTTATTCCTCTCTCTTCTGGGACTCCCCATTTCCACCCAGATTCCTTAGCACTGAACACCAGGACCATCTAAGACCTGGCCCCAAGCTATTTCTCCAAAACCATCTCTTAGACTTCCACAAAATTCTCCTTACCTTCTGGTCATGGTGCAAGCTTGCACAACTTCATGCCTCCCTGCCTTTGCCCTTGCTGTACCTTCTGGCTGGAATGCAGTTCTTTTCCTTCTCAACATGGCAAACTTATAATTGTCCTTTAAAGTGAAGTTCCTCATTGCTTCACTTGGGCTCCCACAGCCCCCTGAATGGACCTCAGAGAACCACCATCATGTGCTCTCAATGTAATCATCTGCTTCCATCCTTTTCTCTGATTAGATTGATGGCTCCTTGAGGACAGTTTACTATTTATTTATTTCTAAGCAGGTCTCAATGGTTGGCATAGCGTAAGTACTTTATGTTTCAGTAAATGACTTACCTGTGAAGGAATGAATGAATGAGTAAAAGAGTAAGCATAAGAAAGCCCTGTGATAACCATGACAATCACACAGATCAACCAGTAACACGTTTCCATCCCACCAAATCATCGGCTCCATGAGGACAGAAACCACACCTATTCTGCTCCCCACTGATTCTTAAGACCTTGTCAGCCCAATCGCAATAAATGGAACAAATGCATGATCTCATTTGAAACTCTCAGAAAGGAAGAAGGGCAGAAGGGCAGGTCTTATTACCCACTTTTTGTAGATAGGACAGTGAAACTTGATAGGAATTGTTCCAGGTCATTTGGTTGGGGTGTGTATTACAGAAAAATCAAATTGCTCTCTAAGGCTTAGTAAACTTGTGAAATGAGAGTCCTTGTGTTCTGTATTAGTGCTTCTCTAGCATTTGAAGCACTCGGGATCATGTTAAAAAATGCAGATTCCGGCTCAGTAGGCCTGGGAAGGGCCTGAGAATCTGAATTTTCTAATAAAGCTCCTTGTTTCTAATAAGTTCTAATAAGATTATTAAATAATAAGCTTAGTAATTCCTAAGAAGCTCTAATACACCTAATGTGATGCTCACCCTGTATATGCAGACAAGCACACTTTGAGCGCCGAGATGAGTGCAAGTTATCTCAAAGTTTTCCTTTGGCCATTGCATTAAAAGTGTTTTCATTAAAATCTACAGGTGAATTCATTTAAGCCCTGACTCAGAAACAGGGTCTCTTTCTAGGTTTTTGTTTGTTTGTTTGTTTTAATGAAGTTCGTGCCAGCGCACAGAGCATGATGGGGCATGTGGCAGAAGCGCACAGAACACGGTGGAGCACGTGGAGAGGGGGCAGTGTGGTGGGCCGCATGGGGAAGGGAGGAGCAGGACCAGGGCTAGCGATGGAGCAAAGAGTTGGTGGGAGGGGCAGGCACTAGGGCACTTGTGGGGCGGGGCACGTGGCAGGGGCAAGGTCCCAGAGGCTCCCGTATGGGCATGCCATCGGAAGGGTTAGGCCTTGCAGCACTGGGCTGTTTCCACCTTCTTCAGCCTTCCCTCCTTCTCCGCGTTCTGGAGAAATTTAGGCCCAGATAGGGCTTTAAAGTCAAACTGCCCAGTTCCTGGCCAGCGCAGACCTTCCCCTGAGTGCCAGAGCTCCAGGCTCCTGTGTCCAATTGCCTTTTTCAGTGTACACCGCCTACAAATCTATGGGCACAGGGTGAGTGCCTGGCCCACGATGGGGTGGCCATGCGGATGCCACCTCAAAATTCAGAGGACAAGGAAGCGGGAGTCGTGAAGACAGAATTCCTCCATGCAAACCCAGGAAAATTTAAAAAGTCAGCCTGGATGGCTGCATTGCATGCCTTTGTTTCTGGTTTTCATACTGCATTCCACTTACACCATTAAAAGGGTTTGAGGTGGCTTAAAAAACCTGCACAGGCAACATAACATAACATAAGTCACAGGGCAGAAAACTTGAAAATTAGGATCTTAAGACTCCGAGAATCTGATGGGAAGTAAGGATGCTTGCTCCAGAAAAGTGAATATACCCATAACATACCCATACACCCAACAGTTTGCACATCACTTCAGTGGGTGCGTGGATCCCCTAGGTTGAGAATGAGGACGGAAAATTATGCCAGTGACCTGGCCGACGATGGCAACTGTATTTGGACACTCAGATCAGCTCTGAGATATATTGTGACAGCCGAGGGGAAAGGGAAACAATCAATTGGAGGACATTTCACATCTGATAAAAACAACAACAACAACAACAAAAACCACCAGTGTGTCAGGAAAGAAAACTGTTTTCTTGGCCCTAATTTTCGGAGTATGTCGTCATGATGGGACACCAGATGGAAGGCAGTTTTACACAGTGGTTAAGGATGCGGACTCTAGAGTCACCTCCCTAGGTTCAAATCTAAGGCCCAGCAGTTACTGTTTTTGTACACTCAGGTGATTTTTAACTCTCTGTGCCTCAGTTTCCCCATATATAAAATGAGGCTGTTGTGGGCATCTCAGTTTTCCCATCTGTAAAGTAGGGTTGTTGTGGGGACTAATTTAATTGTTGTATGTAAAATGTTTAAGACGGTACCTGCGACACTTAGCGTTTGCTAGTGTGAGCTGTTATGGGAATGCAGCATAGAGTAGTGATATGTGGACAGTCAGATTGCCTGCCCGGATTCAAACCTGGCTCTCCTACTTACTAGCTTTGTGACCTTGGTTGGTATACTGGGTTAAATAGTGTCCCACCCCCAAAGTCATGTCCACCCGGGAACTCGGAATATGATATTATTTGGAAACAGGGTCTTTGCAGGTATAATTAGTTAAGATGAGATCACACTGGGTTAAGGTGGGCCCTAAATCCAATGACTTGTGTCTTTGTAAGAAGAGGAGAGGGCATGCACAAGGAAGAAGGCCACATGACAACAGAGTCAGAGATTGGAGTGGTGCAGGTACAAGCCAAGGAGTGCCAAGGATCGTGGGCAGTCCCGGAGGCTAGGAGAGAGGCACAGAACGGATTCTCCCTCAGAGCCTCCGAAGGAACCAACCTTTCTGACATCTCGATTGCTGGCCTTCTGAATTGCAGAGGATAAGTTTCTGTTGTTTTAAGCCATCTAGTTTGTGGTAATTTGTTATGGCAGCCCTGGGAAACTAACACAGTCAGATTAGTGCACTTCAATTTCTTCATCTGTAAAATGGGAATAAAAAAGTACCGACTTCACAGAGTTAAGATTGCATGACATAATCCATGTGAAAGCTTATCACTATGCCCGTTATGTAGTAAGGGACAGAATAATGCTTGCTCTTGTAGGGTACAGTGTCATAGTGGGCAATAATAGCCTCAAGTATAATAGTCTGTCATATGTCTACACTAGAATTTATTTACCCAATGCCCTATTGATGAATTTCTATGTGATTTCCAGTATTTTTGCTAATCTAGATAATAACTAGATAATTTGATATACATTTTTGTACAATTCAGTAACTATGCTGGTAGGAATTGCTGAGTCAAAGGGTATGTGCATTTGGATAGATATGGCTTAACTTGCCTTGACAGAGGGTGTACAATGTAGACTGCTCCTCTGTGTGAGAATGCTGGTCTTCACGTTTTGTGAACACTGGGAACTCGACTTTTTCATCTTTGTCAGTATGATAGATGAGAACTGATATCTCATCTCTCAATGAACTTTTCTATAACTATGAGTGGGCTTCATTATCTGTTCATCTGCTTATTAGCCATTTTTATTCTTCCTCAATTTTCACTGGACTGTTCTATATATGTTTTTGTAGGAACTTATTGTCTATTAAACAAATTAGCCCTTCGTTCAGTGTGCAGCAAAAATTTTTTTTCCTGAACTGCCATTTGCCTTTTGGCATTGTTCATGCTAATATTCATATTGGGTTTTCTGAAGAAACAGAAACGCATTTCATAAAGCTATACCTCATGTTAACACCAACTGTGAGGCAAGGTGACAGAGTCTGTGTTTGTAAAATGGAGAACGAGAATAGGAGTGAGGTCTACAAGCTTTCTATAAGCCAGCTTTTATCCTGCCAATGGTTTTGACTTATGGCTGTCAAAGCCAATAATAATGTTAAGCATTCATTCATTCACCAAAGCTGCCTTCAGCACTTGAGAAGTGCAGGACTTTGTATTGGACCATGGGAGACAGCGATGCTTTCCCTCAAGTAGCTGTCAGTCTTCGGGCAGGGGTATAGTAAAACGATACCTCTACTGGCATCTCCCATTTGTATTAAGATATTTAGTTTGCTAGAAACTTCTTAAGCTGATGTGGTGACAGCGGCCTGAAAGGGGCTGGTAAGAGCTCATGGGGGCCTATCCTAGGGAAGTTGCAGAGATGTGGGGAGAAGCCACCGAGTGGACAGCAGCATGGTTTGCAGGGCAGTTGGTCAGGCCAGCTACAGCAGGGAGATGGTTTCAGAGTCTTTTCTTGGAACCCTGTTGCTTACAGTGACTGATGCAGTGACTCAGACACCATGATGACTTCAAGAGGTGCAAAGTGAAAACACAGCCTGGGCCTTTCTAATTTAAACCATTTGACAACTCTGACGGACACGCGGACCTTCGAGGCTCAGGGTGCCCTAGGGTGGAGCTCGTAGCAACTACAGAGAGGGCTGGAGTCAAGCACTGTGTTTAGTTTCTCTGCTTTTCCGGAAGGTACTTTCCCATATGACTAAGAGAATGAGATCAGCAAAGAAAATAAACGTAAACAGGCCAGAAAATAGTCTTTTAAAGGCAGCTGGTCCCTCAGTCCCTATCTTGTCACTCAGTGGCCCCAAACGTGTCTTCCTCAATAGAATCAGGCCTTGAAGGGCCTTACATCTCATCTTGTCAACTCCCCAACAGCCACGTACCCACTGTAGTTTTCCACTTATATTTTAGGATATTCAAAAACAATCAAAGCTAGTCTATGGTTTTAAAAGTCAGAATAGTAATTACCTTTTAGGGAGATGGACTGGGAGGGGGTATAAGAAAGCTGGCAATGTCCTACATCTTCATGAGTGGTGTTTACGTAGCTGTATGCATAAGGGAAAATTCAGTAAGCTGTACTCTTACTTGCACACTTGACTTTATATAACCAGTTCCTTATTAAAAAAGAAAAAGCCTAGAGCGGGAGCCTCCAGCACGAAGACGAGCAAGACTGTCATTACCCTTGCTGTGGCCACTGTACTTTTATTAATGCAGCTGAGATCACACCATGACTTTTGGGGCTAATACGTCATACTGTTGACTTATCTTGGGAGGACAGCCACTTGAGAACCCCCAAATCTTCCTCATGGCTGCTCAGCCGTGTCCTCGTGTGTGGGGGGTTGACTTGTTGGGCTGAAGCATCATGGGACTGAGGAAGGGGAAATACAACCCAGCAACCTGTACCGAATCATCCTTTATTTCATTTCCTCTTCACAGCACCCCTTGAAAGGTGCCTGTTGTGCCCTTGCTTAACAAGCGAATCCATGAATCTCAGAGGCACTAACTGTACAGACAGGTAGAGCCAGGGCAGGGGTATTAGCCCAGGTCTGTGTGAAGGAATGAATGCCAGGTCTGTGTGACCCTCGTCCAAGCTTTCTCCAGGCTGACCAGACAGGAGGCTCATCTGTAAAGTGGGGCTAATGGCCCAGCTTGTCCTCACTCGGAGGGTGGTGGGTGAAGAGATGATGCGTGTGTCAGCACCCCAGGAATTTCAGTGTGAGTCGTATCCTCCCAATTTAACCATAAGCTTCCCAATGGCTGGGGACTCTCTTATTAATTTCTGTCTCTCCCACAAAGGCCCACCATGTCCTGCACAATGTGGGTCCTCATTAAGTACACACTCAGTGAATTGGGTTATGGAAACTGAGATCCAGAGAGGTACAGTGCCTTGTTCAAGGTCACACAGCAAGTCTTCAACCAAAGTCGGGACTTGTAACGAGGTGCCCTGACTCACATCCCAGTGCTCCTCTGCCACTGCACAATGGCCCCAGCACCCTGTAGACCCCAGGGACTGGAGATTTCAATGGCTTGGAAGATCTTAGGGAGGAAAAGGACCATCTCAGGTGACAAGGCTGAGCCCGGCCCTGGGGTCCTCAGGGTATGCGACCTGGGAAGAAGGCTGGGAATGGGTTATAGGCTGTGCGGTTGCACCGAGCCCTGTTCTCAGAAGGACCCTGTGTTTGGTTGAATGCTCTGAGATACTTTCTTGAAATTCATAATTTTGTCTTTGGATTTATATTTTTAAGTGACACTCCATGGACAATGGATCACGGCTGAAGCCTCAGCTCACATGAGGTCCCACTTCCTACTGCCTCTCTGCTTTCCAGGAATACATCCTTGGACTCTGGCTGCCTCACCTCCTGGCACCCCCAGATCCCACCTGCCACCCCCTCCCAACCTTGCCCAGCTACCACTGGGGCTCTCCACCTCACCCCCTGCCTCCCGGTACATTCAGCTGACAACTCTGCAGGGCAAGCTTCTCATCCACCCCTGACCCATGAACCTAGTGTCGTGGCACAGAGGTTGCAGTACTCTTGAGATCGCCCTTCTCTGTGTGTTGGGGCAGTGGCCCATGGGAAGGGGGGGACCTGGCTTGACTGCCCAGTCCCCACCCAGGGCAGGAAATATCTGTCCTGCATCTGGCAGGGGAGGGAAACTGGCAGCCAGTGGACTGGGTGCGTGTGAGTCTCAGCACACAGGCACCTGTGTAGATGACATTAAATAATAAAAACAGCATGACAGATTGAGAAAGAGACCATGAGAGAAAGGAAAAACTTTATGTCTTAGTACCTTTAATGGCACTTCTTTTCTGTTTTTGAACAAAGGACCCCACAATCTTATTTCGCACTGGACCTAGCAGATTCCATAGCCAGCCCTGCCTGGGATGATCAGCAGGGCAGGGGGAGCCGCTCAGGGCTCGTGCAAGACCCCCCTGGGGAAGCAAGAAGGCAGGAGATTGGGACCTCGGTGGCTAGGAGAGCTTGGCCCTCTCAGTCCAGCTGTCTCCTTCTCCCTGTCTGTGTGGGTCCCATCACAGGTGACAACACACCCCAAGGCACACGCACTTCTTGCCCTGCAGGGGGCATGAAACTGCAGGCATGACAGCAGTTGTTGTTTTATAAGCCGCAAAGGTTTCTGCATATTGGAATGATTATGGGTATAATTACTGTGTCACATTTTATGACCCTGTCCTAAAACATAAACATTGAGGAAGTTAAGCCCCCCAGACTAGACTTCCGTTACCCACTTGTCCACCCCTTCCACACCTTGCCTTCCTCCTCAATCGAGGGCCAGTTGACTTTATTTCCTTGCAGGTCACTGGCCTGGGATAGAATCGGGTTGTCCACCTGGCTCCTGGGGGTCTGTCCGGAGGCTGTATCCTTGACTGACCTGCGGTCATGGCACCTTGATCGGAGCCAGGCCAGAGTGTGCACTGAGATATGGAGCTGGTCAGAGGCGATGCAGCCTGGACAGTGGGCGCCACACTGTCCTCCGCTGGGCAGGAAAGCACTGCTTTCACAGGGCTGTTCTCGAGGCTGTGGGAGGAGAGAGGCCACAGTTCACCAATAAAAAGGTTGAGGGCACTGTGGGAGGGGCTGTGCTCTAAGGGCTTAGTGTGACTTCAAACTGCATGGAGAGAGTGCCTCAGGCCGAAAGAACAGCGTGAGCGCAGCCCAGAGGACTGAAATTTCAGGGGTGCTCAGAGACGAGTGGTCTGGGACAGTCGAAAGGGAAGGCCAGTGGTGGAATTAGAAGCTGGGGACACACAGAGGCCACCAAGTCTCTGATGGCCTCAAACCCCAGGCTGGGGAGTTTGCTCTCTGTCTGTCCTAAAGGGGGCTGTTGAAGGTGACTTCAGAATTGATTTTCACAAAGATCTTTTGAAGGCTGAGATGAGTGTGGACAGGAAGATAAGAGAGCTGAGGCAGAGAGACCATTTGAGAGGCTGTTTTGATAACATGGATTTTAAAAAGGCAAGCACCATAAAATGGGAGAGGGGGGACAGACACAAAGGGTGTTAAAACGTCGGATTCTAGTCACAAAAGGACAAAAAGTGTACGATTCCACTTGGATGAGGCACCTCGAGTAGTCACATTCGTAGAGATAGAAAGTAGAATGGTGGTTACCAGGGGCCGGGGGCGGGGGATGGGGAGTCAGTGCAGAGTTTCAGTTGGAGAAGATGAGGAGGTTCTGGAGATGGATGGTGGTGGTGGTTGTACAACAATGCGAGTTCACTTAATGCTACAGAAATGTCTACTTAAAATGGTAAAGTTTCTGCTAGGTGTATTTTACCACAATTATTAAAAAAAAAAAAACAACTGTAACATGAGAGGGAAGGGAGGAGGGAGGAGGGAGAGAGGGAGGGAGGAGGGAGAGAGGGAGAAGATTGACAGGCGCAGGATCTACTAGAACTGGGGGGAGTGGGAAGGGGAGAACTCGGGCTGACTCCAGGTGTCTGGCCTGGGTGACTGATGGCGGGCAGAGGTGCCATCACCCTGGCGAGGAGATGGTGGTGGTGAAGTGGGCTGGCCCAGCTCAGGGTTGGGCATGTAGAGCCTGAAGGACTCCAGGACAAGTGCCCAGCAGGGAGCCTGAGCTAGAGAGAGACCATCTGAGAGTCCTCAGCTTTATGCTGATAACAGACCCCATATAGGAGATAAGAACCCCAGGGGGACTGTGAAAAATGAGAAGAGGGCAGAGCTTGGGGCGGCAAATGGGCCAAGAAGCATATGCTTCATCAAGGAGACTGAGAAGGAAGGGGCAGAAAGGTGGAGGGGAACCGAGAGAGTCCGAGCTCTTGCTCTTGTTTGTCTGCAATTAGCAGGGACTCATTCAGGGTATCTGAGTGTGGGGAGAGGGGTGGGCCTCCTAAGCGTTGTGGGAGGACAGGGGCCTCACAGGAATCCAACATAAGTCATAACGACCTGGACCTGAGGGAGCGGGGACGGGGCACTGCTGGGGACACTGTGTTCTCCATCTCTCTGTCAGCCCCGCGAGTTCTCATGTGGTGGACTCTCGCTCCACCACACGTCTCGTACCTCATGGCCTCGGCTTCCACATGCTCGTCATGGTCCCCTCGCTTCACCCTCAGCTGCTGCTGCGACCTGCCTCATTCTCTCCTTACGTCCCAGATCAATGCTGTAAAGGGTTGAATCATATTCCCCCAAAGGACATACTTGCAAATATGACTTTATTTGGGAATAGGGTCTTGCAGATGGTCAAGTTCAGATAAGGCCGTGAAGGCAGGGCTTAATCCAATATGACTGGTGTCCTTATGTAAAGGGGACATTTGGACACAGACACACAGAACTGGGAGACTGCCAGCCCAAGCCTAGGAACACGGGAGGCTACAGAGCTAGGAGAGAAGCATAGACCAGATTTTCCCAGAGCCCTCAGAAGGACTCAACCCCGCCGACACCTAGACTTTGGACTTCTAGCCACCAGAACTAAGAGACATAAATTTCTGTTGTTTAAGCCACTCGATTTGTGGTACTTTGTTAGGGCAGCCCCAGGAAACTAATACAAATGCCAAGAAATAAAGGAACACATATTCACCCAACTCATCCTTTTTTCTTGTCCCAGCCCACCTCACAGGTCACTGACTTGAGCCAGGTACCTGTCCTGTCCAATCAGCTAAGGCGGGTGTCACATGATATAAAGCATGGCTGCCCCCAAGAGGTGCCCCTTGAAGGAGGGCAAGGGAGAGATAGCTCTCTCAGAAGGAACAGGGGACAACTCAGGCACTTTCGTGTCCCTAAAGCCAAAGAAAGAGAGGAGCAGGCTTCAGTGATGAGGGATCATGGTATAAATTCCTTTAGCCAAAGTGTCTTCCAAAATAGAAGGACAAAGACAGGAAGAGAGAGGAGATGGGATATGAAGAATCAGCTTTGTAAATCAACCTTTCTTCACCCATCATTAAGACATTCACTGCGCCTGAAATAAGAAGATGGTATAACTGGAAAATATTCATTTAAACTTGTGACTCAGCTCCTCCTGACCTCAGGGAAGTACAGTCCATAAATCAAACTGCTGCTCCAGCACCTCCTCCCCAAGTGTCCCCACAGGGGCAGATGCTTGAGAAGCCATTAGAAGTGACGGGACCCACTTCAGTGAGAGATTTAAAAGCACATTTGGTACTCCAGGAGCTTGCCCATCTCAGAGCTTTCTCTTCTGAAGCTTCCTGATGGATGGCCTCAGCCCTTAACCCACTAATTTTTACTGTCCAAACTGCCTAGTTTTATTTCCTGGCACAGCTTGTAAATTCTGTTTTTTAAAAAAATATATTTAGCAGCAGCTTAAGGCTTCCATTGTTGAGAAGCAGGGTGGCCAGATGCGCTGTTAGTGTAATATACACACCGGCTTTGGAAGACTTAAGTTTTTAAATGTGTTTTAAATTTATTGAGCTGCCCTTTTTATTTTTCTCATCAGCTCTTACTCAGGACCCAGTATAGAAAGCAGGAAAGAGAGGTGCTATTCTGCAAGGGGGGGGGCAGGGGGCGGCATGCTGGGAGCCCTGGCAGCTTCGTCAACCCCTCCCTCCCTGTCCTTCCCATCTTGGGTTCCCCACCCTCCCAGACCTGGTCCAGTTTTTCCATTTTAAAGATGAGGAAGTAGGATTTGAGAAGAGAAGGGACTTGCCCGAAGTTCCAAGGACACAAGACCAAAACCCAAATGTGCTCATTCCTTACTAGCACATTCACCAGGCACAGGGCTAGGCCCTGGGACATGAAGACGAATAAGACTCAGGTCCCTACTGAGGGAAATTACAGTCCGATGATGTGTAGCGGGGAGCAGGGTGGGGGAGAGGTAGTGGCTCCAGAGGCAGCCTCATAATAATGGCTCCTGCTTGTTAAGCCTAGGTGTACCACACACCAGCCCCAGGCTTTCTACCTTGTTTGCTTGTTGTCAATCCTCACAACACCCTAGGGGGCGAGTACTGTTACCCTTTCACTACCTAGATGTAGAAACCCAATCCAGTGATTTTCAACTTTATATTTCAGCAGCTAAATTGTTTCTTCAAGGGAAATCTTAATTGGAACCTCAAAGAAATCGGGCAAAGTCAGGGGTGAGCCCCCTGGCTTAGCCTCTCCTCCTTAATTCCCCCCACAAGGGCCCTGGAGGGACTTTCTCAGAGCCTGAGCTCTTCCCCAGGCACAGTTTAGAGACCACCCACGTGACCCAGTTCTTGGATGTCTCCAAAAGGGGTAGGTTACATGCAGAATTTCCCAGTCCGTTAATGCTCATTTTACTGAGGAGGAGAGGAACTCCTTGGGCGTCCCCAGGGCAGTTACACAGCTCCCACTTCAGCCAAAGTCCTAAGACTCTCAGGCCCGCGTCCATCCATGCACTTCTTTTATTAGGACACGGAGGCCTTTTATTAACAGCTATACAATACCATCTCCTCCAAGCTGCATTTTAAGGCCGGGCTTGCAGTGGGCTCTCGTAACAGGGTTTTTACCTCCCTCCCACCTTTTCTCTTCTCTACCTCCCGTTCCCCCTTGTCACTGACGACAGGAAAGTCTTGTTTTAGAGAAACCACTCCTGGGAGCCAAGCGGATGAGTGTGGCTTGAAGCTGACAGCTTCCAAGTTTACCTTAGGTGTCCTCCATTCCTCTCAGCTTGTTTAATATCGCGGCTCATCACTTTGTCATATTCACAAGACACTCGACGTTAGAAAGGGCCTTTTAAATCCTCTGGAATAGGACTTCTTAAATTCAACAGCACCTTGGAGTGTGGAAGTAGATCATTAACTTCCTCGTGTGCACTGAGAGGGATACTCAATTTTCAGGAAATTAAATGATTGCGCCCCTTAGGGTGGCCTGTCTGGAGGTG
This sequence comes from Pteropus alecto, assembly GCF_000325575.1. Classification (NCBI taxonomy): domain Eukaryota; kingdom Metazoa; phylum Chordata; class Mammalia; order Chiroptera; family Pteropodidae; genus Pteropus; species Pteropus alecto. Next base: position 3,683,027 of record NW_006435793.1, on the reverse strand, counting down.
GCCTGCCACCTGAGCCCCGAGAGCCCCGTCCCTCCTTCAGTGGGTTCCATAGCTGCCGCCTACTTCCTTCTCCCCGCTCCTTCCAAGTTCCTTTTTCCCAAACTCACTTTGATATGGATTTTTTTCTCCGCTGTCTCTTCTTTTTAGCTCGTCCCTTCTCCAGGGTCCGTCCATGACTTTTTCTAAGAGTTTTGGTGCCAATCATCTAGGAAATGAGTCGGCTGGGAAAGATAACAAGCATGGGAAGCTCAGAGTCCAAACCTGTCCTAGCCGTTTCTGTCCCTAAGTCCCTTCTTGTGTGTCTGAGTGGCTCCCTTCTTATGACCCAGAGGTCAGTCTAAGGCTGTTTTCCAAACTTTGTTTCATGAGATTCCAATTCCACTAGTTTCTCCAAGACACAGTTTCGTGGTCAGAAGGACTGGGAAATTCTTCTTGAAACCTTTCCCTTGTGGAGTCATCAGTGTATGGAATCACACCAGAATTGTTGAGAAGTCTGGCAGTTCAGAATTCTGTGGAACTTCATATAAGCCCAAACCTGTTTGAGCACCAAAAACGTGTTTTGCAGCCCACCTAAGAGATGCTAGTCCAGAGGTGTCTCTCTGAGTTGACTCTGGAAGCCTCCAACCCCTTCACTAGGATCCCTTTGGGCCCCGGGGTGGAGACCACAGATCTTGTCCTGGCTCCTCTCAGGAAAAGCCAAGTTAGGCTATTCTCCGAGAGCCTCCAGGAACATTTTATTTTCATCTATACCCAAACACTGTCAGCTGCTCGTGCTTTCTTTGGAAGTAAATAGAAATGAATCAAGGTGAGGGCCCATTTATGGTCTGAACATTGCATTCTTGAGGTCCGGTCAAAGGAAGACGTCAGGAAAGAGCCATTCTTAGAGGAAAGGATGGCACTGGGTTTTTCTGTATTTGGGAAGCAAGTTCTTTCTTATCAAGCCAGCTGTCACACACTTGGATTTCTACAAATATGTCCATACATGCACGTACTTACATTAATAACATGTATCTCTGCTTTGGGAAATGGAGGCTTTTTCTGTTAGCAAACTTCAATTTTAGTTTATTTTTAATTAGTAACTAACCCATTTTTTTTTTTTTTTATTAGGTGGTGGTTTTTCTTAGTTTTTGTTTCTCTCTACTCTGGAAAATCCCATCAGTCATTTCACAGGTGAGCCTTGGGTTTTGTTTGTCGGCATGGGGTAGGGAGTATCTAAAAACACAAACTGCTCTGAAAAAGGTAATACTGACTGTATTAGTTTGCTAGGGCTGCCATAAAAAGAACCACAAACTGAGTGGCTTAAACAACAGGAATTACTTGTCTCCAAGTTCTAGAGGCTAGAAGTTTAAGATCAAGGTATTGGCAGGGTTGGTTCCTTCTGAGAGATGTGAGGATCTGTCCCAGCCTCTCCCCGGCTCCTAGTGGTTTGCAGGCAATCTTTGGTGTTCCTTGGCTTGTGGAAGCATCACCCTGATCTCTGTCTTCATCATCTTCACGTGGTATTCTTCCTGTGTGTGTGTCTGTCCAAATTTTCCCTTTTTATGAGAACACCAGTCATTATTGGATTAGGGGCCCACTCTTCTCCAGCATGACCTCATCTAAACTTAACTGATTATATGTGCAACGGCCCTATTTCCAAATAATGTCACATCTTACTTGCGATGTGGTACTAAGTACTGAGGTACTGGGGATTAGAACTTCAATATATGAATCTGGTTGACAAGACGCAATTCAACCCATAACACCCATTCCGTACAAAATACCACATTCCATTCTGCAGCATTTAAGGAAGCCCCAAGCTGCTGCCTCATCTTTTAACCGTCAGCTTCAGAAAGCAAAGCTGATGTAGGTCAAAGGACAGGTGGAAACAGGCTCAAACACAGACATGCTAGCGACTTCTGCAGCAAGCTGACATTTTTCATGTTCCAAGAGGAGAAGAACCAGAATCTCCTCGGGGCTGTCTGACTGTACCAGCAATGGCAGGTAGAGAACTAGAATTGGGTTCATTTCAGTAAAAAAACTTCCTGTGTGGTGCTTGGGTTGGGCCCTGAGGAGAGCGTGATTAAGCAAACCCAGACCTTGCCATGCGGAAGCCGAGGGAGACAGACATGCAAAAGGTGCAGAGGTGTGGACCCAGTGCTGTGGCCATGATGAGCTTTGCTTAGTGAGGGGACACTAAGGCTTCACAGAGGAGGTGACGTGTGAGCTGGGTTTGTCATGTTATCAGACAGTTTCAGCCAAGCCAGGGGACAGAAGGGCTTAAGGCCCTGTTGTGTCTCCCAGGTTAGGCAAGAGGCAATGTGGTATAGTGGGGAGCCCCTGGGGTCTGATGACAGGGGTCCTAGGCCATCCCTCAGTTGCTTCATTGATAAAATGGTTTTAGTTAAAAGACTTGACTTACAGGGTGTGGCATCAGGATCAAATGAATTCACAGGTGTGAAAACATCATGGTTATGGGAAGTAGCAAAGACAGGATTCAAATACAGGTGTTAGGTCTCATCTGTGCCATGGGACATGAGCAGTAGTCTTCTCTAGCAAAGGAGAGTAGCCTGAGACGTGACAGACCTGGACACTGGGCTCCCCCAGGCCAATCACTTCTTCCCTCTGAGACAGCTCCCTTGGGAGTAAAATGAGAGGTCTGGACGAGACAATCGCCTTCCAGCCAGGACATTAGGTGACTCACTGAAAAAGGCATCAGCATATAATGGCTAGAGCAATGGAGACTTGGAAAGCCAGCAGACCTGAGTTCAAATGGTGGTTCTGCCACTGCCTGGTAGTGTGATTTGTGTGAGTCACTCAACCTTTCTAAGCTCAATGTCCTCATCTGTAAAACAGGGATAACAGCAAATACCTACCTCCGAGATTAAATTAGAAAATCCTTCCGAATTGCTTAACACACAGATTGACATATGGTAGAAAGAGTTAGCTGCTACTGTTGGCTGCTTTTTGTGAGGATTGAATGAGATGTTATAGGTGAAGGGCCTGCAGGCAGCAGGTGCTCAGTTAACCACTGACAACCCCTCCCCCCATTTTAAAATCAGCTGTGGCAGAATTTCCAGAATTGATGTTTTCCATTGGGGTGTGGGGCGAAGGGTGGAGGTTTTGTGCAGAAAACTATTTAAACTACTTGAAGAATAAAATAGTTTTCAAGCATTCATAAACCCTTTATAATTACTCATAATTAGTGGTCATGGCAATACAATAAATTATGATACATTAAGGCACATGCCCTCAAGACTTTCACCTTGCAGTTTTATTAGGGAACTAGACCAACTTAGTGCATTATGCCACTATAATAATTATTATCCTGATGATTCATAAAACATGCCAGGCCACCATGTGAATGACAAGCATTTATTTGCCCTGAAGAGTGCAAATCCAAGAAGGATCTTTCTAAGATCTTTCTCTTTCTGGTAGGTCTGAGGTCAACACAGAACTCAGAAGACAAAGACAAATTCTTCTACAATGTCGTACAGACGAGAACTAGAGAAATACCGTGACCTGGATGAAGACAAAATCCTCGGAGCCCTAACAGAGGAAGAGCTCAGAACCCTGGAAAATGAGCTGGATGAGCTGGACCCTGATGTGAGTGGGCACTATAGGGGACCACACTGTCATAGGTGCAGGGATGGCAACCATTACCACATGGGGGAGGGATAGGTGCAGACTTCCTGAAGCTCCCACTTCCTCTTTCCTTCTATGACAATCACATTGGAATAACATTGCCTTTGTAGGTGTGTGTGTGTGTGTGTTGTGTTGTGTTGTGTTGTGTTGTGTTAGAGCTCTCTAACAGAACCAATAGGATGTATATATACATATACAAAGAGATTTATTATGAGAGATTGGCTGACATGGAGGCTGACAAATGCCAGGTCTGCAGTCAGCAAGCTAGAGACCCACGGGAGCCCATGATTTTGTTTCCGTGAGTCCAAAAGCCTGAAAACCAGGAGAGCTGACAGTGTAGTTTCAGTCCGAAGCCTGGCAGGCTTGAGACCCTGGAAGAGAGAGCCGATGTTTCCGTTCTGTTCTTTTCCTTGATATCCCCGTAATTTAAGTACGATGACGTAAAATTCACAATGCTTAAATACTATGATATAAGATCAACGTGTTTTATGTTACTTGATAAGAGAATAAGAGAGGGAAGAAAACAAAGATATTTACTTAACACACACACGCAAACATATTCGTAACAAAATAAGAAGGAAACACTCATGACGAGTATAGTCCTTGTTTCTGTAACTGGTCACATGGTTGTAGCTACCTTCTTCTACTACCTATTCTGCATTCCCTTTGCCTCTAGCAAGCACCTAGCTGGTCATGGTTCTTTGCCTGGCTGGCTTACCCAGACCTTCCTTTCTGAAGGGTCTGGGCCATTAGTAATTCTGCCTGGATTGGGTTGTAGTTTTCCATTGACTTTAATCACAGGGCATGGTAATTACTGAGAAAACCGCACGCAGTCTTCCTGATTTCCATTGTGGAGAAGCTGTCCGATTTCCCCTTGGTAATCAGGATGAATCACTCCAGCCAGTTTCTCTGCCTATTGATACAGAGGAGTCCAAAGTGGCCAGGTGGCAGTTAATCCAGTCCAATGGAATTGCTGTTGTCTCTCCTGATGGAAGCATTCATTCCTTTGGAACTAAGACCTCTAGGCCAGCAGAGCATTATGTCATAGGAATAGGAAGCAAGAATTTTGCTCGTGGGTCATTAGGTGCCCTTGATTCCTGGACCCATGAATCCTGACTATAGGAGAAGCAGCACCATATATTGGACACTGATTCGGAGCAGATACAGACTCCTAGAGAACCTTGCCCCAGCCCTGCAAGGTAGGCACCTAGCTAGCACTGTAACCAAGTCTGCAAAAGCCTGTTCCGCTCTTCTATCCAACTGAATGCTTCAGGATGGTGGGGGACAGGTGTCATGGAATGAATTAACTAAGAAATAAAAGACTAGAAGAGTCCCTTTCACTAGTTTGATGTTTTTATCATTGCATTTTGTAGTTGGCACATTTAAGAAGTGCGTTTAATGCTCAGAATTCACCTCTACCATAAGGCTCATAGCATCAAGAAGCAAGAAGCTCCCCAGTGATGTCTGTGGTTTGGCCAGCCACTGTGGGGCCAGGAGCAGGGATAGACAAGGATTCCTAAGTGGCCTACTAGACAGAGACCTTCATCCCATATCTCTATCCCAGGTACCCAGGTCAATGCCCAGCATGGAGAAGGTAGATAATTAATGTTACTGAATTAATTTTCCACTTGACATGCTTTCAAATTAAAAACAAAACACTACATGCCTTTAAAAAAAACCTGTCATTGCTCGACTCCAGTTTAATGGTGATCCATAAGAAAAGAACACTGCTAAACCGTTTCACCAACCCTCAAGTAATCACAGCTAGCGAGCAGGAGTGTAGGTTAGCAGGAAAAATGCAGGGCTAGAGGTTAGATATCCCAGTTCCAAACCTGGCCCTGTCTCTTATACTCCATGTGACCTTGTGGCTGTCCTTGCCTAGACCTCAGTGTCCTCGTCACTGAAATGGTGGAGTTTGTTGGTTCCTTCTAGGTCCAGGCGTCTATGAGCTAATAACCTGGTCTTATCTCCAGATTCGATTAAATGGCTTCTTTCTAGATAACCCAGAATCCTTGTCTAGGGGTCCTGAGTCCGAGGCCCTGTAGAATGACAGATCCATTCAGCAGCGTGCTGTCATCTTGCTGTTCACAGCGCTCTCTGCCCAGCTGTAGGGAGACGGCTCCTCTGACGAGGTTGCTCAGGGTGATTAGAAGGCAGCATTGATGCGAGAACTCGGGTTCCTCCTCTTTCCCCTGCACTGTGGCTCCCCGTTAGCCTGGGTTTCTGTAAAAACAAGTGACGTGGGCAAGGAAGAGCCAAACTTCCAGCTTTGTTGCTATAAACGTATTCTGTTCTCCTTCTATCTTAGATCACTGCCACATAGAACTACAGGAACAAAGAGCTTTAAAAAGTGAGAACAAAAGGAGGACGTAGTTACTTGTGGTCAACTCAATAAACATGGTGCAGTTATCTGCCAGGCGCCAGACCCTCTGCTGGCCACCGACCGGGGAGCCTGGTGGGGAGTCTGTCCTTCGGGTGCTCACTCCGGTGGGAAGCTGGCACAGTAAACTATGTTCTAAATAGAAGCAGACAAGAGCTCAGAAAGAGGATTAATTCTTACTGGCGGGAGGCTTCACAGAGCAGGTGATATTGGAACTGGGCCCCGGATTTTTCTAAGTCAAGAATAAAAACAAAGCCAAGTGAAGGCCATGAGCCAGGGCTCTTATATAGAAGGTAATTGTATGGAAGGTAGACAGGGAGTCTCAGCGTGGTTTCTGTGGAGGGTTAGATGAGCCTAGAAGCGGGTTTGGGCTAGATAAAAATGGGAGGGGATTGCTGAAGAGACTGGGCTTTTCTCAGTAGGCCCAGGGAACCTTTGAGGGGCAGTGACTTCCTGGAAACTCCTCTAGTCCATCTGCCTGAGACTGTCTCAAGGACAGATGGACTAGAGGAGTTTCCGGGCAGATGGGTGAGAGGTGGAAGGGACTCACGTCAGAGCCACCGTCTTCCTGCCCACCAGTGGTGGGAGAATTCTTTTTTGAAGAAAGGGCCCCTGCCCTTCTCTGCAACCCTTCCGCCCTATTGCCGAGTCTTTGCATTTCCTAAGACAGAGGCATGCAGACACCCCGGGCCCGCAAGGCCTGCTGCCTGTAGCCTTCAGGACTTTTGGAGTTACCTTGAGCCACTGGATGGAGATGAGGTTAGATGAGGTTAGATTAGGTTGTGACTGCAAATCAGGCAGGTGACGACAAGGGTCAGAGACAAGTATCAGACCCGGGAGTGGGGCGGTGACAGTTAGAGGAGCCCTCTCAGAACCGAGAGTAGAACTTCTCAGGACTGCTTGATTTCCAGCTGAGAGCTCTGTTCCACTTTTAAACTGGCAAAGAGCTCCCACAGTACCTCCACCCCACATATCAGGGTATCTGGTCCCAACAGCAAATTCCCAGGGTCTCTGTACCTCTCACACAGCCAGCTCCCCTGGAGCCCTTCTCCCAGGTGATTAACGGGAAGGAATGCTTTTGTCCACTGGAGGTATAGAGAACCTGAGGCTCTGAGAGCTGACAGCTTGCCAAGTGTCACAGGACCCAGGCATGGAGACTCGGATTTCTTACAGGCTCCAAACTGTGCATCTCTCCCTCTCTGGCAGGAGGGAAGTAACCGTGTATTGGCATTTGGGAGTGGGGCTGGGCAATCCGAGACCTGCGATTCTCACACCATTGTGGTTTCAAAATGGACGTTTTCAAAGACCCCTTTCTTTCTAAGTTCAAGGAAAAGAAAAATCAGAGAGAGGATAGGCGATAAGAGTCCAGTGGGGTTTTTTGGTCCCAGCCACACAATTAGCCTCTTCACTGAGACGTCTCTGTTACCTGATTTGTGAGTTTCGAAAAGAGCGAGTGGGGCCTCTTTTCTTTCTGAGAGCACAGACATTCCAGCTCAGGTTTCACGCGCCCTTGGCCGGCTTTCTGAAATCACAGTGTGGGGAGAGGCCAAAGGTACACAGACCGTGAGAGGCCTCTGGAGCCGGCTGGCCTGGAGAGGGCGCGGGGACCAGCAGGTGTCTAACCTTCCAACTTAAGGAGCAGGAACGGAGCCCAGTGAAAGGCAGGGACTTGCTCTAGGTCCCACGACCAAACAGAACCCAGGTCTGCTATCTCCTCTGGTTTACTCTATACGTTCCTATTTTAATTTTTGTTTAATAGGTGGCACTTTCTATGTGCAGGCACGGTTCTAAGCACTTCGAAAATAGGAAATCATTCGGCCATCGTCATAATCCTATGATGCAGGCAGTATTATCAGCCCCATTTTACAGACGAGGAAACTGAGAAGTGATGTAATTTGTCCATGAGTCACAACTAGGCAGCGGCTGAGCCATGACGTAGTTCTAAGAGTTCATGTCTTAGCCACGCTGCCATAAGCTTCATGGGAGTCTCCAGGAGGACAGTTCGAGCCACAGATGTGCTCTGATTTTGTCCTGGGGAGGGTGCTATATGCAAAATCATCTTCCTTTCCTCCTGTAAACAACCTGAGAAGCAGAAGTTCATGTTCAGTCCTGGTTCTGCTTCTAATTTAGGCACGTGCTGTTCCTTCTTTGTCTGTCTCCTACCTGTGAAATGGATGCAGTTGGCCCTCTGACACCCGCTTCAGCTCTAAGCATCCACGATTTTTTTTCTTTTTTCTCTTTTAATTTGAGATGTAATTGACATTTAACATTATATTAGTTTCAGGTGTACAGGATAATGATTCAATACTTGTATATGTTGCAAAATAATCACCACAATGTCTAGTTAACTTCCATCAACACTGTATAGTTACAGTTTTTTTTCTAACCATCTATGATTTTATGGGCAATTCCCGGCAATCTTGTTACCTGAATTCAGCTCACACTTGAGGAGGTTTGGTTTTCAGGGATGCGGTTGTTAAGCCCCAGTGTCACTTGACAGAGTGGAGCCCGGTAGAGCTGAAAAGCAGCTTGGTCTGCAGTGGAGAATTCCAAACTTGTGCACATTTGAAAAAAAAAAAAAAGTCCCCGAAACTTTCTATCTCTCCCTCTGCGGCCTGGAAAGACTCGAGCTTATCATGAGATTGTTGTACTTGGACTCCCGCGAGAGAGGAATGCTCCATGTGCTAAAAGTATCTGCTGCTGACTGATTCCCCAAGAGGACCTGCCCTTTCTTGTCTCTCTGGAGTTAAGTGGATGCTGCTCTGAAGCTGAGCCAGCTCCTCGATTCACACTGCCTTTGTACCAGGCAGTGGGGAAAATGGACAACATACAGAGATGGTCAAGCATGGCAAGAATGGTTGCTCTGCGACTTGTGCAGGGAACAGTGTACATGTTCTTATAGGATCGACAGGTAGTTAACGTTTACTGGGGATGCCATGGGCAAAGCCCTGCATGGATCATCTCATTTAGTCTTCTGAGAGGTTTGGTTATCAGCCCTATTTTAAAGATGGGGGACCTGAGGCTTACAAAGATGAAGTAACCTGCCCGGGATGCAACACGGGTGGTTTTGGGATTCAGCCTTGACAGTCATGACCTGGTAGCCTGTGTCATTCACCACCGCCTCCTGTGCCAACATGTGGGGCCTGGAAGGGACCAGGGTAGGGAAATACCAGCAACTTGTTTTTTTTTTCAATTTGATTTCCTTCGAAGTTATGTCATTTTTACTATAAATACTAACCTTAAGAAAGAAACCACCAACACAAAGAATTTAACTGTGAATATTGCTTGTTAATGAGGCTTTGGAGAAAAGCACCAATATTTTTTCAAGTGTCTCAGTAAAAAGATCAAAATATTTTCAGGAGAGAAGATGGGAGAGAGAATCCCATCCATTTAAAGAAATTGGGTTCTAAGATTTGACTTTGAAGTCACCATTGGGAATCCGTGACATGTTATAATGACAGAAACACATGGAAAACAGGCCCCCTGCAAAGCCTGAAATAATAGTAATAGTAATAACTATTATTCTCTCTTGAAGTCTTCTTACATGCCAGGTGCTGTGCTAAGTGTTTTATGGGCATCATCTCATAAAATATCCACAAGGTTCCTATGCGATTGATCCTCATAGGTTGGGATCAATACCATCTGAAGACAAGGTAATGGTTGCCCAGAACTACACAGCTAGTAAGTGATAGACCATATTCAGGCAGACCTGCCTCCCTCAGCCCATAATGTGTCAAGAGTTCCTAGGGCAAGGGGCCACAAACTATAGGAAGAAATGATGGAGGAGAAAACCTAGAATTGCAGAATCTCGGAGCTAGAAAGACACTTAGAGACAATCTAACCCTCCCTCCTCCACCTCTGCATATACATACATGGAGCAAGTAAAGAAACCCTGATTTCAGGAAGTCCCTCTTGGACATGTGTCATTTCCTCGGTGCTTTATGTATTTCATCAAATCCTCATACCAAACCTATGAAGTAAGTATTGTCATTGCCATTTTAGTGATGAAAAATCAAAACAACAATAAAAACTTTGAAACCCAGAAAGGGGAAAGGACTTGTTCAAGGTCATACAGCAAGTCAGCCACAGACCTAAGATGAGAACCTGAGATTTCCTGTCCCATATAGCTTACTACCAGACTCCACAAAATCATGAAATCATCTCCACTCACACCCCAAATCGTAACCCGTAAGCTAGAGGACACTCTTGGTCATACAGGAAAGTTTGGTTCACGGGGCCATGGTTCTCCCTTGTAACACAAACCAGCAGATTCACAAGCCCAGGACAGAAGTAAACAGTCGAAATGGAAAGAAATAAATCTCTGGTCTAAAAATAGACACACATCCTTAGAAACACTGCCGGCCGTGCACAGAGCCAAGGATGGGCCTGGTGGGACGAGGGCGAGTGAAGCCAGGTGGCAGTGTGTCCCCATCCCACCTCTGCCTTCCAGCCTTAGGACTGCCTCCCCCTCACCCCTTTCCAGCCTCCCCACAATGCCCCCCTTTGCCCTCCCTGCCACTGCTTGCTGGGGGACCTCTTGTATATGGAGCCTCTCACTTGAGTTGGAATTTTCAAGACCCCACCTCCCACACCTCCCTTGCAGAGATCCTTCCCGACGCTCCCGCTCTAAGGCCCCATCACAGCACCGGCCCACAGAGGATGCTGAGCAGTTTCCTTTTTGATTTTGACATTTTAAATAAGAAACTATCTAAACATATAGGACAGTACAGAGTATACCTATGTTTCCATGATCCAAATTTAACAAATATAAAAGTTTTGCCTTACTTGATTCAAATCACCCTTAAAAAAAAAATCATTATTCATAAAGTTTAAACTCAGCCTTCCCAACCCCTAATCTCTTCCCATCTCTCTCAGTCTAGTAAACACTTCTTTCTACTTGCGAGGCAGCAAACCATGCACCTGCAGCAGCGGGTAGGTAATACACACGAAGGAAGGAAGATGGACCAGTTTTCATGAGGCACGTGGCCGTCTTGGATCACCTTTTACCTTTCCACTCTTGAAAGAGATACAGACATAAGAAAGTTTTCACTTACCACCTAACCTTCTAGGAAGAAAAGAAACAACAGAGCCAATGATATATGATAGCTGTTTCTTGGCCTCAGTATTAGAGATAGTAGGGAGTGGTGGGGACTGAGGCGAACAGGATAGCTTGTGTTTGACTAAAGGGCATTTGCTATTCAGTTCTGTCAATAAACAGATTATGTGAAAGTGCAGGTCCAATATTGCTATATCATCTAAATTTTAAGAGATACTGGAGATCTGAATTTTTTATGTGCAAGTTCACCAAACAGATCCTATTTTGGCATTTGATTGGACTATAGACTTCCTGTTTGCCACTTTGGCTCTGTTCCATGTGACAGGTTTTTATTTTACATATAAGTTTATACACACACACATACACACATACATAAATATATGTAAAAGTAGTTAGACATATGAAAAGCACCTAGCCCAGTGCCTGGTACATAGTAGATGCTTAATAAATTTTGTTGAACCTGAATATATGATTTGCTCACTAGAATCCAGACTTCTTGAGATTTGAAGCCGCATTGTACCACCATGAAAATAAGGCAGTCGCGTACAGTTGTACAAGTTGTACAGGTTGCACTGCATAACTCCGAAGACGCTGTTCACATAAACCAGATTGCAAATAATGTCCTTGGAGTTGTGCAGTGCCCAATTTACACAACAAGATGCAACTGCCCTGACGAGTGTCTGCTCGGTTGAATGGAAGTGAACAGTTATGCCCTACGGTGGTAAAACCGATTGGCAGTAAGTTGCTTCTTTATGGAGTTTGAGTCTTTATTCTGAGGTTTCAAGCTAATAGAGCTTTTCACCTTCATTTTACAGAAGGGGATTCCAAAATTAGAGAGTACCAGTGCCCTGTTCATGGCCTCACAGTCCCAGGATGAGAACCCAGGATGTCAGGATGCAGTTTGGCTGCAAGTAATAGAGACTCAAAATAACATGACTTAAGCAGTGGTTTATTCATCCCTCAAGTAAAAGTCCAGAAGTGGGCAGTCTAGGGCTGGCGTGGAGCTCAGCTCCCCAAACTTCTCGAAGTCCCAGATTCCATCCAGCTCATCTTCCTGCCTTCCCTAGGGTGTAGTTCTCATCCTTATGATGCAAAGTGGTGTCCATGACTGCTCCATTCCAGGCATCACAACGGAAGAACAGGGAAAAGAAGAAAAAGGGAAAAAAGCCATTATTCAAGTACTTTTTTAAGGAAGGCTACCAGACACTGGACACTTCTCATATTATTGATTAGAACTTAATTTCATGCATGATAATCTAGCTGCGAGGGAGCCTGGGAAATATAGTCTTTAATCTGAGGGCTGTGTGTTCAGCTAAAAGAGTGGAATGCTTTTATGACCGAAGAAGGGGAGACATGCTATCTGGGACAGTCAGGGTTTGCCAGTTTGATGGCCTGGTGTTCTGCTCTACCAAAAGCTCCAAGGAGGAGTGAGAAAAGTTGGTAGGGATTTAATCAAATCCAGGCCCACTCCCTCCCCCTCCCGCCCGCCCCCAGGAAAACATTACAAAAGCCTTACTAGCTTGGCATTTCCCAAAATTCCTGTCAGTGAACCCTGGCCCCATTCTGGACACCCTTACTCTGGCACCTTACATAATATGTCCCCTCTTCCGAAGCTGCTTGTGGCAGCGGTTGGGTGGCCCAGCAAACAGAGTGGGGGCAGCAAGTGTGATGTTGATGTGAAGGGTGTCTAAGTAATACCACGCTTTTCCTAGCTGGAGCATCATGTTATGTGATTCTGGATGGTTCATAGTGCCCAGTGCTTTGTGCGGGGTTTCAGAGAGGACTAAGATACATCGCAGCTAGCCTTTTAGAGGTACCCAGTCCCCTCGGGGAGAGAGAGACTGCATAAGTATGCTCCAAGACAGATTAGGGTGAGCATTACATAAGACCTGGCGAGATGCCTGGGGGAGTTTGGAAAGAGAATTTCCCGATCAACGTGGGGATCACTGCAAGGGCCGAACAGGGTGCCCAAGGGAAGGACTTTGAAAGATGAATGCAGGGGAGGAGGAGGAGGGATGGAATCCCAGGGAGAGGGCGCAGCCTGGGTAAAGGCAGGGCAGTGCGAGTGCAGGGCGTGGCTGTGGAATGCGGGGTAGCCTCCAGTGGCTGGAACACGGCATATTTGAGGACAGGAACAAATCAGGAGACTAAAGTAGGTTGGGGTCAAATCATAAAGATCTCTCCATGCCTAGCTGATGAATCTGGTTGTGATTCTGTAGGTCAGTGGAGGTGCTGAGTGTTTATGACTGTGTTGGGGAGTGACATGGTCGATGCTCATGTTAGGGGGATCTGTCTGGCTGATGGAAGGGAAAAGGAGTAGAGGCGGAGAGGCTCGAGGAAGGGAGACCAGCCAGAGGCTTATCTGATGGTCCCAACTAGGGCATGACAGCTTGAACGAGAGTGGTGCCTATGGGATGGAAAGAGTTCAGAACTCTGCAGCATTGGGCTTACCCACACTCCTTCCGCTAGCAAGCTATGCCCCCCTGTTCTGCCATGCCCCCCTGTTCTGCCAGGCCCCCCTGTTCTGCCAGCCCCCCCTGTTCTGCCATGCCTCTGTCTGCGCTAAGCTTTCTATCCTTCTGTAACACCTCTCTCCTCTTTTCTCTTCACCTGTCTGGTTCCTGCCTAGTCCCCAGGGACACAGCTTAGGTACAACCTCCTCTAAGAATCAGGGGTGGGGAGGGTGCTGAGAGTAAGCTGCTCACACTCGAGTGTGTCTCCTCTATCGCTGTGAGCCCCTATGGAGCAGGATGACGCAGTCATTGTCTCAAGATGCCCAGTGCCCAGCACAGCAGGGGACATGTAGAAAAGGAGGATTAGGAGAAAGCTGGGAAGGGAAAGTTTGGCCCTACCTTGTGCATGAACACCAGAGAGAGAAAAAGTGTAGTTGTGACCAACAGGTCTCACCACCACAAGGGTGCCTTTAGATGTCAGCACTAATGCCCTATAAAGTTGACTATGGGAAGTAGCAGCTATTGGGTTTCACCAGTCCTGCAGTGAGATCATAGCAGCCGAGCCAAAGGCCTGGATCTTTCTGGAGAGACAGAGAAGAGAGGAAGATGCCCAGTGTGTGTGTGTTGGGGTACGGGTATGTTTGGAGAGAGAGGGACTCTTAGAGGTTTGGATCTTGCTTGTCCCCTCTGTGACTGGGGCATGAGTGGTGTGGCCCCTCCACTCCTCCACACTCTCAGGTTAAGTCCCCCCATATGTGACAGAAAAGCTCAATAGAAGCCCCACTGAATGATCTCTAGTGGGATCTGGGAGCTGCTGGTCAGCAGTGTAGAGGTGGGGCGCTGTTTGTCTGGATGGGGCCCTGTGGAACGAGAGGGCCGAACTTCACACAAGGGGGTACAGATCCGGCAATGAACTGGAAAATGCAAGTCCTCAAGGCCACTTGAGCAAAAATTTTTGGTCAAATGCCTTGTAAAAGGTAACTGGGTGACTGACTGTTCTGTAAAACGTTCAGCCTGGCTGATGTGGTAGAGGGATGGGGCTGGCTAGGCATCTAGGACATGCTGCTGCCCTTCGAAATAGGACAGGAGAGGGAGAGAAGCCCGTGGGCATTGCGAGATGTTGATCCTCCTGGGCTTCTCTTACCCCAGGACGGTAACTCCATGCCTCTGGGCCTCAGTTTCTCCAGCTGTAAACTGAGACTGATAAGGAGGGGAGCTCTGGCTTTCGAACACTTGGTTCTCATATAGCGCCACATCTGGTTTCCAGGATCTGTTCCTAGAGGAAAGCAGTCTGGTGGAATGGAAAGTTTCCTGTGGCTTGGAAGTCAAAAACCCTGGGCTCTCAGTCCAGTGTGTGACCTCGGGCAAGGCCCTTCCCCTCCCTGGCCCTTAGCTGCTTCCGGCGTCCTATGAGGTTTGCCACATGTCCATCCTCTTCTAAGGAGTGGTGTCTGGTTCAGTCACAGGACAGGAATCCAGGACTCTTTGAGCCCAGACCAAGGGGGCACATTTTACACCCCCTTGTTCTTAGAAATAGCTGATTTAAAATGATAAAATTGCTTGTTTTTTGTCACTGCGAAGAATCAGGTTAAGGGGCCTTTTATATATGATTAGCCACCAGTCTGAAACACTTACACTGATCTTTGAGCATGCTATTTATTTATAGCATCATCTATATATAAGCACAGACTTCCTGGCTGAGTAGTTAACAAGCTGTGTGACTTTTGGGTAAGTGAGTTCAGTTTTCTATGCCTCAGTTTTCCCAACTGAAAGTGAAAGAATTGGCCCAGAGGCTCTCTCAGGGCTTTGCAGCTCTGAGTGCCAGGAGTCTATGATTCTTTTAATAAGTCGTGCGTGTACATGTGTTGTGCGTGTGTACATGTCAGAATGAGCCCACCATGATTCTAGCCAGAATGGCTTCTCATGTAGCCCCATCTATCTATAGCAATGATAACTGCGCAGATACTTGATATTTGGCCTTACTGGCACCTGTTTGCAGGGCATTAGATCTCCTAACCACACAGTCGAGGATCTGTCAAAGTTTCCATCATTCTTTGGACAACTGGACTCCTGAGTGTGGGTGGAAAAATTAGGCTAAGTTGTTAACCTGTCAAACTGCACATCCCAGTTTTAATTTGATATTTAAAAGGAAGTCACCATTTGAAAAATTACTAGTAGGGAACTGCAAGAAGAGATTGCCTAGTTTTACCCCTGTGATTATTTCCAAGAACATATTAAACTTCTAATGTGTTTTAAAAATTTTTTTTAACTCTAAATTAAAAACACATGTATATGCCCCCTTTCTTCCTCTAGTGCAGAGCCCAATATGGGCAAGACACTCAGTAAGTATTTCTGGAATAAACTAATGAATATCTTGACTTTCTCCACATGGAATTTTAGTCTGATGAGAACCTTAGATCAGAAGTGGCAAAATGGCAGCCTATGGATTGAGTCTCGCCTGCAGATGTGTTTTATTTGGTCTGAACATTGTTTTTAAAATACTTGGATCATATGTCAATATTTAAAAATCAATATGTCACACACATAACGATAAGCAGATCTAATAATACTGCACATATTCTTACATGGCAGTAATTTGCTGGAGCATCCAAAGCTCCAGTGTGCCACAGTCCCCATCACTCCCAAGTATCTAGCAACTGTAATTTTAGGCTAAGATCAGAGACCATCTAGAAATTCCTTCTCCTTAAAACCAACACTATCTTTCCTATGAGATAGTGATAGGGAGATCACCCAGGCCTTAATTACAGTTCTCCTCACGTGAGCAAATTTCTAAATGTAAGTAAGGACATGGAGACATGCTCACAGTCCATATGCCAGAGCTTTTTCTCAAGCAAATCTCACCCATAACCACCTGTCTTTGGAGGGAAGATGTACGTGTGATGTGTACATATGAATACAGGTTCCCCTAAAACAGAACAAATGACTGTCCTGACAGAGCCAGATTGATGCTTCCCTTCAACTAACTATAAAGAAAGCACATGCCTAGAAAATTTACTCTGTACACATTTTAAGATTAGGAGACTGAGACTTAAATTCTTTAAAATTTAGATGGCTGCAATTACCCTCAAGGCACCGTGGAAATACGCAGCTTTTACAGACAATGTAGAGGCTAGTTATAGACTATTTTTTTGCTAGTCAGTAAAGTCGATCCCCTTTTAAAATCTTGATTAACCTTAAAAACTAAACCAAGACATTGGTTTCTACACATGCTGTAATTGAGACTTTTCCCTCATTTTACTCTACTTCCCCTGTTTACCTCCTATCTCCCCATTACTCCAAATTAGAGAGCTCTTTGTCAGGTCCCAGCCCTGCCTCTTAGCACGCTGCCTGGATACATAATCCTCACTCCATGGATGTTTGTTGAATGATGAGGAATAAAGGGATGAACATACATTTCTACTCATACACGTTCACCAAATACTCTTCTGCTCAGAACTGACAACAAAGCACTTGTGGGAGTTCTTTCCTCACCTATTGGATACCCGGGTCTGAGAGCTGGTTTTAGTTTCTAATAGTCACAGAGAGGTCCAAGGAGGTATTTTCTTACTCATTTAACTCCTCCACAGTGAATTCACATTATAAGGCGCATCATGTCATAAAACAGGAAACCATTCTAAATTTGGGTAGCTCTGGCTTGGCCAACCTCAGCATCACTGTTGGCCATTGGCACACAAAGAACCTTCTATCCTTAGCAGTCCACGACCATTTAGTTTAGTTATTGCATTAGCCATTTTTATAATGTTTTCCTAGATAACATGTGTTGTTTTTTAATAACAGCTTTTTTTTTGGAGATATAATTCACATACCATAAAATTTACCCATTTAAAGTGTATACAATACATTGATTTTTTAGTATATTCATAGAGTTATACAACCATCACCACAATTAATTTTAGAACATTTTCATTACCTAAAAAAAGAAACCTATACCCACTAGTTCTCACTCCCCATTCCCCCTCAACCTCCCCTGCTCTAGGCAAGCACTAATCTACTTTCTATAGATTTGACCATTCTGGACATTTCATATAAATGGAATCAGACACTGTTGTTCTTTGTGACTAACTGCTTTCACATAGCATGATGTTTTCAAGGTTTTGTCTATATTATAGCATATATCGAAATATCATTTCTCTTATGGCCAAATAGTATTCTGTTATATGGATATACCACAATTTAGATATCCATTCATCTTTTGATAAACATTTGAGTTGTCTTCACTTTTTGGCTATTGTGAAAAATGCTACTATGAACTGTAAAAGTGTTTGTGTGGACATATGCTTTCATTTCTTCTGGGTATATGCCTAAGAGTGGAATTGCTGCATCATATGATAACTCCATGTTTAAGCTTTTGAGAAACTGCCAGACTGTTTTCCAAAGGGGCTGCACCATTTTAATTCCCATTAGCAGTGGATGAAGGTTACAATTTCTCCACATTCTTGCTAACATTTTTTACTCTCCGTCTTTTATATTATGGCTATCCTAGTGGGTATGAAGTAATATCTCATTCTGTGTTCGATTAGCATTTCCTTGTTGGCTAACTATGTTGAGCGTCTTTTCATGTGTGTATTGGCCATTTATATGTCTTCGTCGGAGAAATGTCTATTCAGATCATTTGCCCATTTTTAAATCAGGTTATTTGTCTTATATTTTGAGTTGTAAGAGATCTTTATATATTCTGGATACCAGACCCTTACCAGATACATAATTTGCAAAAATTTTCTCCATATCTTTGGTTTATTTTTCATTTTCTTGATGGTGTCCTTTGAAGCACAAATGTTTTTGATGAAGTCCAGTTTATCTAATTTTTTCTTTGAATGCTTTTTGTTTTTGTAGCATATCTAAGAAACCATTGCTTAATCCAGGGGCATGGAGATTTATTCCTGTATTTTCTTCTAAAAGTTTTATAATGTTAGCTTTTACATTTAGGTCTTTGATCCATTCTGAGAAAATTTTTGTATGCCATGTGAGGTCACATGCCATTTTTGAAAACTAGTTAAAATGGGAAATAATTAGGAGTTTAAAAAATATGCAACTGTCTTTGGTTTTAATTGAAAATCATGTTGTTTCATTAAACATACCATTTGATGTAAAAAAATTAACTCCTAACAGGGCTGATATTCTCAGTATTACTTTAAAAATTCAATAAGCTAAGAATTGTTAGAAAAAGCCTTTGACATTTTTGTTTTTAAAAAATCAATTGCTCTCAGTGAAGATTTAGATAAACCATATTTTAACATGTTACGTAAGTAATATCTTTAAATACATTAAAAACATCTTTATTCCCCTCTTATAATGATATAGATGTCAGTTTTACACAGTGATTCTGCTCCCCAAGGGACATCTGGCAATGTTGGGAGAGATTTTTGTCACGACATGGAGGATGAGGATGATACTAGCATCCATTGGACAGAGATGCTGCTAAACAGTCTGCAGTGCATAGAAGAGCCCCCGCCACAGAGAATGATCCAGCCCCGAATGTTAATTATCAAGGTTGAAAATGCTACTGTAACTAGATCGGTGGCCTCTATCAGATATATTTGAGAAGAGATATGACTTTGCAAACTCTTTTTCTCTCATTTATAACCTCATAGGTTTTTCCCATCACAGTACTGAGCCTTTCAGAGGCCAGAATGTACCCCAGCAACTAACTGCCATTAAAACCCTTTACGGTGATAAAAATCTATCAGGTTTTCCCTTGTGGGAATCATTGGGAAAATACTTGCTCTCAGTGTTTAATTCATTTTATATTTGTATGTTTTCATTTTTTGAATTTTGAGATATGTTTGGATAATTTAGCTGCTGTTCAACATACACATTTGGGTAACCAAACTCCCGTTAACATGTACTTCAACTGATTATATATAGGACAGCAGTGATAATAAGTAATAATTTGTGAGTGCTTGGCACTGTGCTAAGAACTCTTCCTGCATTAGCTAACTTAATTTTTTCAACAATTCTGAGAGAGTAACTTTTACATTTTACAGCTGTAGAAACAGAGGCACAATGAAATTAAGTAACTGGCCCAGGATCATATAGCTGGAGTCATCACTATTCCAAATCAGGGTTTAAGCCTGATGGGAGCTAACTGTGAAGTGCACGTGTGTCACAAAGTATTTGGTAACTTATTATGGATAATCACGGAGGGACAGTTTGGTTGTTTAAGTGCACGTGTGTCACAAAGTATTTGGTAACTTATGGATAATCACGGAGGGACAGTTTGGTTGTTCTCTCACTCACCTGAGTCACAGTAAGTGCCTTGCCAGGGGATAGAAGGAGTGGACACACACGGCTAGCCACAGGGAAAGCCCATCTCACCTCGGACATAGCCACATATGTGTGGCTCACCTGTGACCATGACCTGTCCTGCATATCATGGAGGACGGTGTCTGAGGATTGCTACTTAAGGAAAACTGTGATGTCTGTGGCACCACTTACATTCTTGATGCTCCCTCCCAAATCAGTCAGGGTTTGCTTTTTCACCCACTGGCCATCCTCTCATAACACACTCCAGCTCCCTGACTTGTGGCCTAAATCCACTTGCACGTACACCGGCACCACTCCCCGAGCCTGTTATACGTGCCATGCACTGAGCTGGGCCTTCTCACCTTCAGCTCTCCCAGAGTCGGGGTCACACTCCAGTCCCTTAGTCTCACGGCCTCTGCTTTTACTGGAACAGCACTGCGGTGTTAAACAGTGACAAAGCATCTTGTAAAAATAAATCATACTGCAGTTAAACAGTGGTGTTTCCCTCCCAGGCTTTGTCCCTCTGTGTGCACATTGCTCTCTTCGTATACTTGATATCATTTTCCCCTCGAGGGGCTTTCAGGAAAGGATTTGGAGTGTGTGTAAGTGACTGAAGATAAGCATTTTCATGGTACAAAGGTCGGAGATGGAATGGCTCTCCAGTTTAGCCAATTTGTGGGTGCGGCAGGAAGTGAGGTGAGATTCTGCTTGCATCTGCCTTCCAGGTACCCTCCACTACCTCTTCAAATGAAGCGAGAAATCGAATGGAGAGAGCAATGATTAGAAATGAAGATTGCCCTCCTTCTCTAAATTTTTTCTGGATCTGTCTTGAAATGTTTCGGGCAATTCTTTCCCTGCTTGGGGCCTCAGTTTCCCCTTGAAGGAAGGGTGCATGCACTAGACAATCTCTGAGCATCCTTGCGACAATAAACTTTAAACCTCTAAGGTACTGGCAGCTGAGTTACAGGAAGCCCATGTGATTCATGTCCATTCTAAATAGGAATCTGCTTTAGTAGGAAGCCCACACTTAGAAGCCTGCCCATGTTTGAAGAAGAAAACACAATGATTGGTTGATGCTATCTTTCTTCAGAGACCCATCTCCAGGGGCGACGTTCAAAATATTTAATAACCAGCATAGCATGAGCACAGACCGTCAGGAGGGTAGAAGACAGCCTGCAGAGTCTTCTGGGGCTGTAGCCTGACAGCATACCTCACCCACCTCACCCACCTTGCCCACCTTGCTGTTCTGCCAAGCTTTCCCTGCTTGTTTTTTGGGTCTGCCTCTTCCTGCCTGACCTGCATCCAGGCCCTAACTCAAACCCCTTGGCTTTCTTCTCTCCCCAGTCACTTTATACACAGTGGCTATAAATATCACCCTGTATCCAAACACTAACTTAATCATATTTGTCACTCAACAGATGCTCTTGGAGCATCCCTCTGTGCTCAGCCCTGTGTTGGCTGCCCCCTCACCTGCTCGCCTTTAAAAAATGTTAGAGGCTGGGAAACTCGAGGAGATTAAGAGACCCA
Source organism: Pteropus alecto (assembly GCF_000325575.1). Classification (NCBI taxonomy): domain Eukaryota; kingdom Metazoa; phylum Chordata; class Mammalia; order Chiroptera; family Pteropodidae; genus Pteropus; species Pteropus alecto. Next base: position 3,661,723 of record NW_006435793.1, on the reverse strand, counting down.
AATTCTACCCTGGCTCTGCCCCATATGCTGCGTGACCTTAGACAAATCCCTTCCCCTCCCAGGTGTCAGATTCCTTGCATGTAAATGAGTGACTTGAATTGGTTCAATGAGCTCTGAGGTCCCCATTGTTCAATGATAGTTTCTGGAGAAATGCATGTCTTCAGCAGCTGACCGCTCTCTCTCTCTCTCTCTCTTTCTCTCTTCTCTCTTTCTTTCTCTCTCTCTCTCTCTCTCTTGTCACCTGGCCCCATAACCTCCACTGTAGAATGCACTGCTGCCTGCAGGCCTGAGGCAGAAGGATCAGACCACCAAAGCGCCCACGGGCCCCTTTAAAAGAGAGGAGCTCTTGGATCACTTGGAAAAGCAAGCAAAGGAGTTTAAGGACCGAGAAGATTTTTTTTGGGGGAAAAGCGAGGTACTAATAATGTTGCTCTTGTCAATTTGTTACTCTCCATGCATCTCTGAGTGCCAGCTGTACGCCAGGCTGTGTTAGGCCCGATGCGACTGGGCCTCCTTGCCCTCAGCCTTGTCTAAAAAACACAAACCCAACTCCCAAAGCATCGATGTTGTAAATTTAGAGAAGTTTTGGGGTAAACCAGTTCAGCAAAACTTTCCCCTAACTCCCCTTAACTAGGGTATCCTGCTTTTTCTTCACACAAACCTAGACACTATTGAAAGTGAGAGAAGTAACTATTAATCATGATATCAAGACATGAGAGCTAAAAAAGGCCCTTCCTGTGCAAACCAGGAACAGGAGACACATAACCATCTATTGCTCTTTACTAAAAGTTCCTTTCTCTGGCAATTGCGTTATCCCTTCCTTCATCTGTTCCCACCAAGGTTCTGACCCAGCCTAAGTCAAGCCATTTTAAAAGTCTTTGGGGAACAGAAAGGCCCTCCTTGACCATCCAACTCTTCCAGAACTTCCTGTTGCACTCTAAACCATTCTACTGGCCTCTTCCATCATGCTTACCCTTGCTTGATGCACTGCCGCCCCACAGGCCTCCTTCTGGTCCTCAAGCATTCTGAGCTCGTTTCTACCTCAGGACCTTTGCACATACTCCCTCTGCCTAGAACGCTGGTCCTGCTGTCTGCCTCCATGCTGTCTCCCTCCCCTGTAAGTGGCATAATGGTTAGAAACAGAGCCCGGAGCAGGTTGTACTTTGGTAGCAATCCTAGCACTACCATTTACCAGCTGTGTGAGTCTGAGTAAATTTTCAAACATGCTGTGCCTCTATTCCCTCATCTATAAAATGGGGGCGATAAAAATAATATTATCAGCCTCATGAGGTTGTCACGAGGATTAAGTTAAGACGTACATACAGCACTTAGAACAGCACCTGGCCCATAGAGAATGCAATTGCAAGTATTAGCTATTATTATCCTTTCGGTCTCAACTGTACTGTCTCTGCTTTCAGAGAAGCCTTTTCTGTCTCTTCAGTGTAGTCCCTTCAGCTCCCTCCTTGGTTATTCTCCATCTCAGGAGCCTGTGTGTGTGTCCCTCATAACAATTCTTGTTTTATTATTATCTCTTTATTTATCATTTGTCTCTCTCACTGGCCTGTAAGCCCCATGAAGGCAGGGACTCAGGCTGTTTTTGCCCACAAAATACCCCCAGCACCCAGTGCAGAGCCTGGTATGGACTACAGCTCAGTAGAGACTTGGCGAATGAACGAATGGGTTTAAATTAAATAAATGTATATAAGTGTTGATGAGCCACGGGCCTGTGTCCGTGGCTTTTATCTCTGCATCTCTGCTGTATTAGCACATTGCACTGCACAGAGGCACTCCTTGCTAAATCATAAAGCGAAAGAGCAGCAGGAGTGGACCTCGTGGGGAGCCACGCTGAGCCATCCCAAACCCTGGTGTTGGAGCTCAGACCAGATTTTACTGAAAACCTGGTAGGTCAAGGAAGCCCAGGGCAGCTGGGTTACGGAACTTTGGAAGCACCTGTGACCTGCAGTGTCCTGGAGGGAGCGGCAGGGCAAGGGGGTGGGAACCACTGAGGCCTTGACCATAACGGCTGGGTGTGCCCAGCCGAGAGTGTAGGCACAAGATGTTTTTAAGCAAGGTACTTGTGCCATGAGGAGTGGTTTCTGTACAGCAGATAAAGATAACAGAATCTCTGGATTTCGAGGGGCTTTAAAACCCCCATTGTCCTCCCCGCACATTTGAAAAATGGAAAAACAGAGGTAGTGAGAGAGTCAGCAGCAGACCTGTTAAGTCATTGCCAGTGTCCACTTCCTCAGGCACCCACCCTTCTCCCAGGGGAGGAGCTGGAGACGGGGTGGGGGTGGGGAAGGGAAGGGAATCTGGGCATTACACAACCAGTCCTGCCGCTCCAGGGAATGCCAGCCTAGCCAGAGCCAGGAACAGCGCTCCGACTCCCACAGCCTGACTGCCTTCATGAAAAACCAGGCCGACCCAAGGAGGTAGCTAGAATTTATTCTGTTGCCATATCATGACAAGCCTAAAAAGATCATTATCATCATCACCACCACCAGTGTCATCACCATCAAGTATTGATGATAACGATGATTGCTGGAGTCTATGTTGGTTGAGTAAGTGGGGGGTCTCAGCAGAGAGAGTCGGGGAAGGAGACATTCCAGCTTTTACAGGTGGACTCAGAGCCATTCAGTCCAGCCCCCAATGAGCATGCACCCCACACTGGGCCTAGAGCTAGCCTAGGCTGAGGGGAAGCAGCACTCTTGTCACCACGAGACTGACAGAATGTGGTAGGGGCCATATGCTAGTGCACATTCCTGAGGAACTGGACTTCATTCACTCTCTTTCGAGTGGGGGAATCAGAATAAAGCTTCATGTAGGATATTTTCATTAAAATTAGATCTGGCTGCATATGCTAGGGAAAAAGGTAAAATAAAAAAGAGAGACTTAAGACAGAAGTTTAATTTTCTTTCACTTAGAAGAACTGCAGAGTTTAGCAGTTCAGGGCTGATAGGCATTTGCCTGCCATTAGGAATCAAGACCCTTTCCAGTTTTTTAATCTGCCATCCCTGTAATATGTCCTTGTCCTCATGGTCCATCTAGCTGCTGAAGCTCCAGTCATCACATCCACATTCCAATTAATGAGATGAAGGAAGGAAAGAAGTCCAAGTCCCTCTTGTAGTGTCTTAGAGTCATCATCCTCACTGGGGGTACCTGCTGCAGGGGCATAATAAACCATAGGCCATAAATATTTGTTTAATGCTCATCCTAGTCATTGCATCAGTCACTTTCACAGTTGATTTTCTTTTTAGCCGCTTTGTTTTCTTAGTAGATTTTGCCTTTTTCCAGATCCAACTCTGGTGGAGGTTATGATACATTTCCCCCCCGCCCAGATGATTTTGTTATGTTCTACTTGTATAAATACTTTATCTTTACCGTAAACAATTTAAACAATAAAACAAAGTAATTTAAAGTAATTCCTTCCACTGAGAGATAGGCCCTGATTCCATTTTGGTGAAAATCCTTCTAGAGATGTCTCTCTGCACTCCCCACCCCCTAGGCCAAGTCACCAATAGTCTCACCTGGACTATTGCAGGAGCCTCCTGACCATCTCCCAGTTCCATCTTTGCCCACCTTTGGGCTATTCTCAATCAATAGCCAGGTTTTTTGTTTTTTTGTGGGTTTTTTTTTTTTTTTGCTTTTTTAATTGAATTAAACTTCATATAACATAAAATTAACCATTTTAAAGTGAATAATTGAGTGGCATTCAGTATATCCACAATATTGTGCAACCACCGTCTCTAGATCCAAAACATTTTCGTCACTCCAAAATGAAACCTGATAAGCAGTTATTCCCATGCCCTCCTACCCCCCAGCCCCTGGCACCCACCAGTCTGTTTCTATAGATTTACCTATTCTGGATATTTCCTATCATATAACTGTGACTTTGTGTATGGCTTCTTTCACCTAGCATATTGTTTTCCAGACTCATTCATTCCATTTTAAGATTGAATAACACTCTACAATTTGCTTATTCATTCATCCACTGATGAACTTTTTGGTTATTTCTACTTTTTGGCTATTGTGATTATGCTGCTATGAACATTTATGTACAGGTATTTGTCTGAGTGCCTGTTTTTCAGTTGTTTTGGATATATACCTAGAAGTGGAATTACTGGATCATATGGTAATACTGTTTAATTTTTTGAAGAACTAAAGAACTTTTCCAAAGCAGCTTTACCATTTTACATTCCCACCAACAATATACAAGAGTTTCAGTTTCTCTACATCCATGACAACACTTGTTATTTTCCATTTTGGTTTCTGGTTTTTATAATTGCCGTGTTTATGGATATAAAGTACTATTTCACTGTGGTTTTAATTTACATTTCCCTAATAACCATATGTATATATTGGAGAAATGTCTATAAATCCTTCACTCATTTTATAATTGGGTTTCGTTGTTGTTGTTGAGTTGTAAAAGTTCTTTAAATATTTTAAATATAGACCCTATCAGATAAATGATTTGTGAATATTTTCTCCCATTCTGTATGTTGTCTTTTCACTTTCTTGATAATGTCCTTATATGAACAAAAGTTTTAAATTTCGATGAAATCCAATTGATCTATTTTTTCTTTTGTTGTCATATCTAAGAATACATTGCCAATCTAAGGTCACGAAGATTTAAGCCTATGTTTTCTTCTAAGAGTTTATAGTTTTAGCTATTATATTTAAGTCATTGATCCATTTTCAGTGCATTTTTGTTAATGGTGTAAGTTATCCTTTCGCATGTGGCTATCCAGTTCCTCCAGCACCACTTCTTGAAGAAACTGTTCTTTCACCATTGAATGGACTTGACACCCTTGTCAAAGATAAATTTACCATAGATGTATGGGTTTATTTCTGGACTCTCAATTCTACCCTAATATTTATATATCCATCCTATGTCAGTGCCACACCATTTAACTTTATAGTAAGTTTTGAAGTCAGGATGTCTGAGTCCTCCAACTTTGTTCTTTATCAAGATTGTTTGGGTTTGGGTGGCAGGTAGCTCCTTGTAATTTCATATGAATTTGAAGATTGGCTTTTGTACTGCAAAAAAAAAGGCCATTGGAATTTCGATAAGGATGGCATTGTATCTGTAGATTGCTTTGGGCATTATTACCATTTTAATAATGTCTTCCAATGCTCGAACTCAAGATTTTTTAAAATTTATTTAGGCCTTCTTTAATTTATTTCAGCAATGTTTTATAGTGTTCCATGCACAGGTCTTTTACCTCCTCAGTTAAATTTATTCCTAAGTATTTTATTCTTCTAGATGCTATTGTAGATGAAATTATTTTCCTAATTTCCCTTTCAAGTTATTCATTGCTGGTGTACATACAAATATACCACATATATTTATATATTGGTCTTGTACCCTGTAATGTTGCTGAAATGCTTATCACTTTTTTTATGGAATCTTTGGGTTTTCTATATACAAGATCATGTCATCTATAAACAGAGATCAGTTTACTTTTTCCTTTCCAGTCTGGATGCCATGTGTTTTTTTTCTTGTCTATTTACTCTGACTAGAACTTTCAGTACAATGTTGAATGACAGCAGTGAAAGCTGATTGTTGCTGATTCCAGGGGTTCCTTTTCTCCTCATTTCTTCTTAGCTTGTAGGCCATCATCTCAGGCTTTCCTTGACCACCTTACCCAAAAGATCAGTGCCTGACTCACCCACACTCCAGCCTGGAACTTCCTAGTCTTTCGTTCTGCTTTATCTTTCTTCACAATGCTTAATACCATCTGATATCTTTACATGCCTGTCTCCTTCCACTGAATTGTAAATTGTTCAGTGCTATTTCCCAGGTCCTAGAAAGGTGCCTGGCTTGTAGGAAGCACTCAGTAAATATCTATTGCAATATATACATATATGTGTAACTTTTCATACATGGAATTAAGTTGTTCATGCTGTTTTGTAAACTTGCTTTTGCACAACGTTTTGTCCTGGGCATTTTTCTTCTTAGTAAGCAGAGATCTCCATCATCCTTTGTAGTAACTGCTGAAACTCCATTGTGTGGATGCCCAGAATTCTTTAGCAATCCTTGTTGGTGGACACCGCGGTGACCATCCTTTACATGCCTCTTGGCTCCCTCGTTCGGTTATGAGTCTGACACTTTGAAAATATCATGTCCGATGAAGCAAGGAAACATTCTTTGCTCCTTATTCTTCTTTTAATAATCTGAGTGTTTCATTTCTTTTGTTTAGAAATGTTTTTAAATTTTTCTCTTCTATCGGAACCCTTGGTTAGGGTATACAAGGTCCTAGCATTCTGTTATATTTTTCTTTTGTATATTTTTCCTGCTTATAGATTGTTTAAGTTAATGACCAATGTTTTCAGCAGCAAGTGGTCTAGTTTGCTAAGTTATAAAGGTAACTCTATTCTTTTCAAATGTGAAAGGTGCTTTATTAGAGATCTTCAATTCCTGTTCTTTGGGGAATTTTGGCACTGGGTCCCTGGAGAGAGAAACCCCAAAGGACTCTCAGCTTTGAGGGATGACAGGGCTCTGGAATAGTCATCCAGGGCTGTCACCAGAGGTGCCCCCAAGTGCCGCCACACTCCCTGTAACAGGCTCTCTCATGTGTTCGCAGGAAAGGTCTGGGTCCCCAAGCAGAAACCAATTGATCCCGTGCTGGAAAGTGTGACGCTAGAGCCAGAGCTGGAGGAGGCCTTGGCAAATGCCTCAGATGCTGAACTCTGTGACATCGCAGGTAAGAGGCGTTCCAGAAGCTCCCCCACATCCTCCAGAAGGAGTCGACCTGCATCTGCAGGGAGCCTTGGATGGTTTATTTCAACGTGAACACCCTTTCTGTTTCTCACAAGGACTAGAGGAAGCCAAGAATATTAAAATAGAAGTCCATTATCAAAACTAAAATGAGGAAAATAAAGATAAAACCACCCAAACCCATCACACCAAGAGCCATCTGTCATTACCATGAGAATTTGTCCTAGAGGGATGCGGGAGCATCCCAGGGGACCAGAATGGGCCTTGTACCAGCCACTTTGTGAAATCCTGCCCATGCCACTGGAAAGAGAGAATAGGGGGTGTAGACAGAGGGTTATGGGCATCTCAGGTTTGGGAGGTTCATAAGGGCTGGAGCAAAGTCATCTGATGTTACAACTTTGCACAGCTCAGAGAACTCCCTTATCTCATATTTGTACAATACTCTCCATCTTCAAATGTGTTCCCATACGATCTTCACAAACTCTAGAAAAGTGCCCTAATCTTCAGAGCCCTTTGCCACTGGCCCTTGTCCCTTATTACCATCTAGTCCCTGCCCCACACACCTTCATGCTGTGCCCCCGAGGGTCAGGCTTTGGCTACAGCAAACACCCTGCGAGCACCACATTGTTCTGTGCACCCTGGCCAGTGGGGTGGGTGGTCTTTTCCTTTGCAGACTTGGGGGCTACTAACCATAGCCCAGATGATGACAGGTGGGTCGATGGGGCAGGGAGAGACTCAAGGCAAGTGTGAGGGGAGAGGAAAGATGGGGTGGACTGTGACCGTGTGGCTATGACAGGGAGGTCAGAGGAGGAGTCCAGGAAGGTTCTATATTTCCAGCTCCGAACACTAAGCAGATGTTGGTACCATAATGAAGGCAGGTGTCCTAGTTTGCCAGGGCTGCCAAAACAGAAGACCACAGGCTGGGTGGCCTAAACAACAGAAATAGATTTTCTCACAGTTCCGGAGGTTAGCTGCCCAAGATCAAGGTGTCAGCAGATTTGGTTTCTTCTGAGCCCTTTCTCCTTGCCTCGCAGATGACTGAGTCTAATTGTGTCCCTCTGTGCATATGTCCCCTGGTGTCTCTTTGTGTGTCCTTTAAAGATCTTATCTCCAAATATAGTGAAAAATTCTAAAGTACTGGCAATTAGGACTTCAGCATGTGAATTTTGGAGGCACACAATTCAACCATAACCGTGGGGGAGGAGCAGGTTCAGGGGAAGTGCTGAGTTCAGTTTGGGACCTTTGGAATGCGAAGTGCCAGTGGGCCACCCGGGACAGTTGTACATGAGGTCGAGTTCTGCAAGGGATCCATGCTGTAGCCCTTGTGGCATCATTAGCATGGAGATATGGGGCATCATTATTAGCAGAGGGCACAGCAGGAGCAGGGGCCTGGGGCTCTGCAGGCAAGTGTCCTGGCCAGGGTAGAAGCCTTTGAGGAATGAGGAGTGGAAATGGGCGCAATAGGGACCAGTTAGCCACAAACGGGCTGAGAACCAAAGGCCAAATCAAAATGGGCAGAACCTGATACAAGAGCTAGGGAGACAGAATGAGGGTTCAGGGCTGGCCTGAGACTCGGAGGTATGTGAGGCCAGAGGCCAGGTGATTCCACCAGTGCTAGGGGACTTGGCCAGCTGTAACTGTCTCTTGCCTCATCATATCCTCAGGCTTCTCATGGGTGTTGTGCGTGGGTCCTGCTGGCATTCTTTGCTGGGGGTGGGTAGTACAAAAGGGGATGGCTGTCATCTGTAGTAAGACCATGAAGGGAGAGGCAATAAGAAGACTCAAGTATGCAGGAGGGGTGACCCTGGGTGGTGGTCAAAGCCAGGTCGCAGGAATGAAAGGAGTGAATGAGGAGAGCCAGTGTGTTGACTCTGAGTCCAAACAACCCTTTCCCAGGAGATAGAAAATTTGGGAAAGGAGAAAGGGCAGTGGCTTGAAGAGTATCAGAGCTAAGAAAGAAAAGTTTTCATTTTACTATGAAATACAAAAGCAGTGAGTATCTCACTCAGATGAAAACAAAACACTTAACTTGGGAACTTAGCTGGTGTGCTTTGCAGTTCAAGATTTGTTTTGTCAAAAGCCACACAAGTCATATTAGATCCTACATTGTGTGAATGTATTTTGACCAAACCATTTCCCTTAAATGGGGGTGGGGGGGTGTCTCCTTGCCTTCCAGTTAACCTGTGCAGCAGAGAGGTGGGTGAGTGACACCACCGTGCAGCATCTCTACACTGACTCACCCTGGAGCTGTTTTTATCCTGGTCTTTCTCCTCCAATCACCCTCTGCAATATCACTCCCCTCATTAGTCAGCTCAGAGGGATTATCAAATGACTCCACTGTCAGAACCGCCAGTTCCTGTGCCAAAATAGAACTGCAATATTGGGTTAAGTTTCTGTGTTGATTTCTTGAAATTATTTATCTTTATTTTTGTTGGCATGGCTCATGATTATTATCTGTTCATGATATCATATCCTTCAGATGTCCGGAAAAGAGTGGGAGAGCTGTAAGTTGACACCAAAGTTAACTGGCTAACTTTGGGCACCTGTCATTGTAAATCAGCCATTTGAGAGATGGCAGTGTCTCTGGGGAAGGAGACTGAACATTTGTTGACCGCTAACTATGTCCCACGTGCTGTGGGAGTTTCTTCCAGTACCTTGCTTTTTACTGACTGACCACAACAATCCTATGCAGTAAGTTTTATTGTCCCCATTTTATTGGTGGAGAAAGTAGGTATGGTGAGGTTAAATGCCTTGTCCATGGGGTTCGAACCCAGGCAGCTTCATTCTTGGGCCCACTCACATCATCACCATTTAATGCAACTCGGATAAAGCCCTCCGAGGTGGCAGGGCACGGTAGACACAGACAGTGGGTGAGAGGGGGTGCCAAGTCTCATGGAGTTGGCTGGGGGAGGATGGGACCCCAGTGAGAAAGGCTCTGGATGCCACTCTAGGGCACTGACACCTGGGAATAGGGGAGTGTCGGGAGAGGCAGATGAAAGCAGGGGTGTGGGCGGAGAGGTGATGGTGTACAGGGGATGAGGGGATGTGGGAGGCAGGCCCCAGGTAAGGCCAAGGTGGAGCTGTGGGACTACCTGTGAGACGTGGCTCCACCAAGAGGCCAGCTGTCGCTAGTGCTAGATCAGAGGCCAAAAGTTCAAAGGTGCCGCAAGAGACGAGGCAATGGGGGCGGGGCATCTTGTGCGTGTGCTGCGTGTGGCAAGCCCACCAGCGGCAGGGGAGGAAGAGTGGGGGTGTGATTTGGCCTTTCTCAAGGAGGGAGTGGATGGAGCCATGAGTGTGAATGACTCATTTAGAGAAGGAAAAGTAGGGAGAGGAGGGTATCGTCTCGAGCTTTTGCGACGCAACTCCCAGGCCAAGCACTTCCGTTAACTTAGCCGTCGCTGGTTCACTAATTCACATGCTCAACGGCCATTTATCCTGGCCCCTCCTTCTGTGTGCCAGGGTCAGGACGAGCCCTGGGGAGAGAATCCTAAGAAAGCAGCCCGGTTCCTGCTGTCACAGAGCCAGCATAAACAAACACCAAGGCCAATATGAAGTGACAAGTGAGAGTGTCCTAAAGGAAAAGGGACAGGGCATGGGATGGGGGCGTGGTTAGGTGGTGGGCTGAGAGCTAAGGCCAGAGACTGAAGCTGACCCTACAGGAGGAAAGCTAGGGGTGAAGTAGGGGGAGCGTGAAGGAGGACGCGGACCCCTCTGAGTCGCTTCCTTGGCATATGTACATGTGGTGGGCTTCACATTTGCTGATGATAGGAACATGGAGGACACCCAGCAGATGTGTCATACTGACTCAGGTGCGACATGGGTGAGGCAAGGCCCGTGGACTCTCTTGTTCATTTATTTTCATGTTTGTGTATCATGCCTTCATTCATTCACTCGTAGAGTTGGTGTATATTATTGAACTCCAATGCTAGGATGAATCAGAGCCAACCCTTACCCTTGGCGGGGCCGGGATGCGGTGATGAGGACAGAGCATGTAAATTTTAACATGAAAAGTGTCACCGCAAGGTGATGAGCCTCTGTACAGAATGTACAGGCCTCTGACAGTACTAGGTTCTTGGCATGTGGCTTTGGGTTGTAGCTTGGAGGCCATAGAGAGTCATCTGCAAGCACTTGGCATTATCAGTGCCTCCCCTTACCGGTTAGGGACGTGATCTGTCTTGCCTTTAGGGACCCTTCAGGTGGGACAAGACCCCAGAAGGAATTGGAGTTGGGGAGACTCACCTTCAGGAGGGCTAATCCCCAGGTCCTGACCCCCGCTTAAGGGAAGTTGGCATCCCTTAGCTCTTGTGACTATCAGAGGCAGTGTTAGTCAGACCACCCTGGTTTCTGGTGCACTTTCATGCCCTTAGGCTCCTGTTTCACAAGAGGCTTATCCAGGAGCAGTTCAACTGCACCAAGTCCTGGGCCAGAGCCAGCTTCTCCCACCTGTTCCCGGGATGCCTGCTCTCTGCCCCGAGCCAGCCCAAGCAGTTGGCAGCTGGAGAAGCTCGGATGTGTGCCGCTATCTCTCTGCATCCTTAGTGGAATTATGAACTGAGTGAACCCTGCCAAGGCAGAGAGAGGAAAGAGAACTTGATGTTCTTTTTCAGAGTTCAAAAATAATCCTTTTGAGTTTTGAGGAAGATCTAGACTTTTTTTATTTTATTTTTTTAAAAATCACATTCCCCAGTGCTAAATTCAGCCTATATCTACAAAGAATGAAGCAGCAAGCAAGGCTGTTGTGTTGTTTTCCTTCATCACTCATGCCTGGTGACATGGAGTGTACAAAACCAAGCAGGGGAAAAGTCATGATTTGCTGCCTAGGCCTGGCTGAAGGCAATACTGGCTTCAGAACCACCAGGCATTCTGCTCAGCAATGAGGATTTAACCAGGCCCCTCCCTCCCACCCTAATTTCTTCAGAGCAGCAGAATGATTTTATTTCTTCTTATACCTGCTATTGACATATATCACCTCTTGGAATATATATTATTTGTTTTTAGAATTCCAAAGTAGAGGGGGAAGTTTTAGAACTTTAGACCTGGCTGGTGACCTAGGGTCTGGGGGAGAGGGTGGGAATACTAACTTAAAAGCCAGGAGAGTCCTTGCCAAATGCTCTTTGACAAACCATTTCCCTCTCGAGCCTGCTGGAAAAGTGGGGGGTAGACAGCACCTGCCCTGAAGGCTTGTTGTAAAAATCAAACAGGGTAAAAAGATGAGATGTCATGTGGCTGTTAAGTCCTATGTGAAGTTAAGAGTTTAGCATTTAAACACTCTCCATTTTACAGGTGAGAAAATTGAGGTCCAGAAGTGATCTGGAGAGGGTTACCCAACAAATTAGTACCAAGACCAGACTGGAGACCAGGTCTCCTTCCTCTGTCCCCTGGCACTTCCTGTAACCTTCCTGCCTCAGTCTCCCTTTCTGAACTGTTCTGGGAAGCCATCATCCGAGCACAAAATGCATTTTCCATTTTCTCCCTCTCTATATACTCAGCAAGACCAGCCAGCTCTCTAACGTCACATCTTTCCTGTGACTCCCAATATTTCCAAACTGTTTCTCCAAACTGGAAGTCTCAGCAGCAGCCCAGAACCACCACAAGCCACTCCCCAGATGGAAGCTGCAAGAGGCAGCTCCAGAAGGTGACACATGGTGATCTGATTCACCTGCCACTGACTCAGGCCTCAGCTCCCACTGCCCACGTGGCCACAGCCCAAATTAAAGCTCAGAGAGCTCGAAAAAATGCAGATGCCTCTCTCCCTACCAGTTCCCCTTAGTGACGAGTAGGCGGGTCTAATTTTAGCAGAGAAGACACTTAGAATATGAGAAACAGAAGGGACTTTGAGATCATCTCATCTTGTGGTTCTCAGCTCCCACTGAGCATCAAAATCATCCAAGGAGATTCAAAGATATACCTCCAGAGATTAGGATTAGTTGGTCCAGGGTGAAGCTTTGATATTGTCTTAAAGTTCCCAGGTGAATCATATGTCGAGCCATGATCTTGTCATGCCCCTTCATTGGACAGAGGAAGCTGAAGCCTAGAGAGGGGAGGGGACTTGCCCAGGGTCACGCAGTATCAGAGGCATAGTCAGGATCTTAGTGGTAGGTCCTTGGGTTTCTTGACTCCTGTAAGGGCTCTCGTGTTTTCTCTCTAACTAGAACTCATGTCTAACAAATGGTAAGAGGAATAAAAAAAGTCATTAGCAAGTATTGACCAAATGCTTACTGTATTCTGGAAGAAGTGAAGGAGAGGTGATTTTCTTTCTTTGTCTTCTAGGGGAAGCACACAGTCCTCTAGGGGAAGCACACATGTACTGAGACATCTCTAACATCATGCAGACTGTGTGCTGTGATAGGGACACCAAGTGCTATGGGAAAACCAGCAAGGAAGAGGGAGGAATCCAGGAAGACTCCCTGGAGGAGGAAGTGTTATTCAGTCTCTAAGGACTGGGAGGTAGAGTTGTTAGGTCAAGTTCAGGATGCTCAGTTGGATTTGAATTTCAGATAAACAATGAATAGGTTTTAACGTAAGTAGGTCCCAAATACTGAACAAGACCTACGTATACTAAAACATCTTTCATTGTTTATCTGAAATTCCAATTTAAATGGGTGTCTTGTATTTTTATGTGCTAAATCTAGCAACACTGCTAGGGGCGATTTCAGCAGTAGACATTGCAAATGAAGAGAGAATCACTAGCAGAGGGGGTGGCATTGGCAGAAGCAGGAGAATCTACTGAGCAGTGACCAGAAGGGGTGTCACTAGAGCAGAAAGGGTATAGGGGAGGGACAAACTATGCAGGGCCAGCCCAGGGAGGGCCAGTGAAGCCAGGCTCTGGGGTCACAAGCTGCACAGTCGCTGAAGTCCTTCCCTGCCCTCTGAAGTCAGTTTTCCAGACAGCCGGAGTAACAGTCACAGAACTCGAGTCAGCAGCTCGTACCTCGCTCAGGCTTTCACTGGCTTCCCAGGCTATACCTGGAAAAAGACATCCGAACTCCTTATGCCTCAACCTAGAAGACCCTGTAAGATCCAACGTGGCCTATTTGAATAAAACCTACTTCTACGGGTGGTTTTGAGGGTTCAGAGGGATGGTGTCAGGTAGTGCTCTCCATCTTGACTGCTCTTTGAAACCACCTGGGGAGCTTTAACAAAGGCAGGTGCTTGACCCCCTTTTTTGGGATTGTGGTTTAATTGGTCTGAGGTAGGCCTGGGCCTCAAGAGTTTCTAAAGATTCCCAAGTGATTCCAATCCACACCCAAACCAGAATCACCGACACAAGGCAGAGTCTCTGGCCCGGAGGGAGCGCTCAGTGGGTGGGGGTGCTGAGCCGTCTTCCGTGTGTCCATCTACATCTCTGTCTCTACCTCCTGATCTTTCACTGCCTGAGTCTAAGGCTTTCCCACCCACAGTTCCCTCCGCCCAGAACACTCTACCTCCCTTTTCTCAACTTGGCCAACACTTACTCATCCCTCCCATCAAGTCCCTCTGTTTCGTTCTCCCTGAACTTTTCCTTTGCAACACTCACCGTACTCTGTGCTTATGTTTTTAATTGTGTGAGTACCTGTTAGTGGCTCTGTCCCCTAGCAGACTGTAAGGTACATGGACAGGACCCTGTCTTTCTTGTTCTCCGCTCACCCCCTTGCCCTCAAAACTGGACACATGATGCCGGCACTCAAAAAATGTTGAACAAATGAATGAATTAAAGAACGGCTGAGCACAGGGGCGATGCGATCAGATTTGCATTTCCAGAAAGACTTTCTGGCTGCTCTGTGCTGAATGCTGTGGGGATGGGGCCAGGACACCAATGACTGACTATACAGCTGTGCCAGTACAGCCCAGAAATGATAGGGCCTTAACCAGGACGGAGGTGATGGAGTGGGAGGTGGGACCAACGAGACACACTGTTTGGGATGGTGTGGACTTGGTGGGGGATTGCCATTCGAGTGAAGTTCTACCCTGAGGGACAGGCAGGGTGACAGGATGGAAGCTGATCCAAAGCAAGAGGCTGTTGCTGAGAAAGACGAGTTCTGTTTTGGCCAAGTTGGGTCGGATGTGCCCGTGGGACATCAGGGGACATCTAGGAATCTGAGGCTGTCTAGGCCTAAAGGAGTCTAGGCCGGGGATAGAGATTTGAGTTTCACATAAATAGAGGCAAATGAGATTTAAAAGTGTTCATGCAAGTGTTTCTTGCCATTTCTGTGAGCAAAAATTTGGGGGATGTGGAATGTTCATGCCTTGGAGGCTCTTCTGTCTGGAAGTGGAAAGTCACGGTTCCTTCCCATGTGCTCGCAGCTATCCTGGGCATGCACACGCTCATGAGCAACCAGCAGTACTACCAGGCCTTGGGCAGCAGCTCCATCGTGAACAAGGAGGGACTCAACAGTGAGTACAGGGCCCTGACCGCCCGGCTTCGGCACCCCGCCCCTGCCCCCAGCGAGGACACCTTGGAAGTGAAGCTGTCCTCATGCTTCTTGCTTCCTCTGCCCACATGGCAGAAGTTTGACATTTTACATAGCCAAATCTACCCACCTTTGACTTTTGTTCTCCTGGGATTTGTGTCTTATTTACAAAGTTCTTCTCCATCCCAATATCATGAAAATACCTTCCTGTATTTTCTTCTAAAAGTTTTAGAGGTTGACTTCTTATAGGCAACTTCTTAATCCACCTGGAGTTCATGTTTGTGTGTGGTGTGAGGCGAGAGAAAACTTAATTTTTTTAAAAATGGATATCTCATTGTCCTAACACCATTCTTTGTAAAGTGTGTCCTTTCACCACTGGTTTGGGACTTCACCTTGATCATAAATTTCTACGCATCTACATGTGTCTATCTCTGGGTACTTCTTCCTTTCCAATGTGCATCCTTGTCCTTTCCTGTCCCAATATCGCATTGTCTTAATTGCTCCTGCTCACTGTTCCAAGCTGGCGTTTTGGCCCCAAAAAGAAATAGGGATACCCAAAGAATAATTAGCCCCCTTCCAGAAGGTCGACATATTTCTTTCCCATCTGGGCTTCATTTAATCCTCATAAGAGCCCTCTGAGGCAGAGTGACTGTTCACACTCTACAGATGAGGACACCTATGTTCAGAGAGTTTAGGGAATTCACCCAGTTCTTGCAAGACGTCAAAGGCAGAGTCCAAGCAGGGCCTAGCCCTCCTGGAGATGTCCCCGAGTGCTGCCACCACCTCTTTCAGAGTGTCCTTGCGTTAAGGGAAAGTGATCCCCATGTTTCTGTGAGCCACCTCTCTTTTGTGGGTCACTCTAGGTGTGATCAAACCCACACAATACAAGCCTGTACCCGATGAAGAACCAAATTCAACAGACGTAGAGGAAACGCTAGAGCGGATAAAGAACAACGACCCCAAACTTGAAGAGGTTAACCTCAACAACATCCGGGTAAGTCCCTGTGGGGTGGGGGAAAGCCACGTCCATGTCACCCTGGTGCAGACGGCCCAGGCATGACTGTGCAGAGAGAACAGGGCCCTCTTGGGGCTCTCAGTGCTTCTGGATCGGGAATAGGAATGGGGAGAGTGTAAGCATGCTCATCCCATGGTCCTGGTTTTTTCTGGAGAACTGGCATCAGGCCCTGGTGTTCACCTTGGGCCCACCCAGCTTCAACTCGGGAAATCTGCCGCTTTGTACTCAAAACACAGAGCTTTGCTGAGATGAAAGCATGAGTCACACACACAGGGCTGCACAGGATCTCAAGACTGGAAAAGCCCAGTGTCCCCCAGGCTTGTGGGGTAACCCAAGCCCTGAGAGGGACCACTCCAGAACCACTGCTGCTGCTGCTGCTGTATGATGCGCACAGTCAGCCTCTTTTTGCAGCCCTGGGAGGAAGATGTCAGCCCAAATGATGGAAGACATATTCCAAGCTGTCAGCCATATCTCTCCGGATGTTTCCCATGTGACCATCAAGGGCAGAGGAGGGACAGATGGACAGGCAGCCCTACTATGGACAGGCTGCAGGAGGAATTCAGAAGCAGGTCCAGCTGCCTGTCCACCTGCTCAGCCCAGAGGCCAGCGGGATTCGTTCTGGGAGGGTGTGGGGGTAAGACAAGAAGCGGGCCCCTCACTCCCCAGATCCTCTTTCCTTTCTTCTCCTCTTTCTTTTAAGTGGCTGCCAGCCCTGTGGCACAATCAGATTGGAAACCTGTGCCTGCAGTGTTCTCCTCCACCTGGCCTTCCATGCTGTTCTCCCACGGGGAGCTAAAGTGACGCTGTGAAATGAGAGATTGTTAAAATACAGCCAGGGTCTCTCTTGAGTGCCTCCACTGTTTGTTGTGTGCCCAGTGGGAGACACTGGCACAATTCAGAACTGTGTACCCTGGCAATGAATACTGGCTTGGAGAGTGTGGGGATGTGGAAACAGGCCACAGCTATGCGTCTTTGCCATGGGGTCTCAGCAAGGGCACAGCCCTCTCCAGGCCTCAGCTTCCCCTCTGTACATGAAGCAGTTGGACTAGATCAGTGGTTTTCACCTGAAGAAATTACAAAATATGTGCCAGTGCCCAGACCTACCTTCTCTTGAGATTCTGATTTTATTGGTCTGGGGCGGGCCTGAGCATCAGAATTTTGTAAAAGTTTCCCAGGAGCCTCTGATGTACGGCAGGGCAGAGATCCTTGGGACGGATGTCTCTTAGAGATCATCTGGTGCAAACCACCTTCCCCCTCTACCCAACCTCTGTCAGAAACAGGCCCAGAGAGGGGAAGAGACTCGCCCAGAGTCACAGAGCAATGTCAGAAACATTGCCACTTGCTGGGGTGGAGGCCAAGCCCCTGTCTGCCCCGCCACCCCCAGGCCTGAGTCCTTGGCACCACACCCCTCTGCACCCACTGCCTTGCTTGTTTCTTCCCCTCCGGTCTCTATGCACACAAAGAAAGAGTTGTGGATCCTATCTGAAATTTTCAGAGAAGATTTTCTCAGTCTGTTTACCGAAAAGTTTCCCCCAGATCCCAGCCATTTTGGGCAGAGCCTGGGAACAAGCAAAGCTGAAAACCTTTGGCCATTTAGCTCTTTCGGTCAGACACTTGCTAGGAATCAGGCAGCATATGTGAGAGAGTTACCCCCCGTCTGTCTGCCCAACCTCTCTCTGGTGGGGGCTGCTGGTCACTGCCTGCCTTTCTCTCTGCAGAATATTCCCATACCAACCCTCAAAGCATACGCAGAAGCCCTGAAAGACAATTCGTATGTGAAGAAGTTCAGCATTGTGGGGACACGGAGCAATGACCCTGTGGCATATGTATGTACCTTTCCGTTCTGCTGCACTGAAGGTGAGGGGCATAGAAACACAAGGGGTTGATGTGTATAGCCTCAGGACTGGCCAGATTCCACTGAATATGGTGTGGTGTAGTGAAAGGCACTGGGCTAGAGCCAGGAGAGGAAATGGACAGAATGGCCATTATCCAGACACCATCTGTACATTATTCTAGTTAATTTCCACGACCACCCCTGATCCCAGAAGTGCAGGTTCCCCTACTTTGCAGATGAAGAACCTGGGGTGCAGGAGGCTCAGGCAACTTGCTTTGTCCAAAGTGGCAGGGCAAGCGAGAGATGGAGAGGAAATTTAAAAGCAAGTCACGTGGACCATAAAGCTGGATCTCTCTCCATTCAGCATGTCACATTTGGAGTAGCAATCAATTCTTTTCTGATTTTTAAAATAAGTAGGACAATTTCCTCCAGTATTTTTGAAATGATAAAAATAGCTCATAATCCCTTATTGCCGCCAGTGGGAAACCTCTGGATAGATGACCGTTGACCTCAGAAGATCGCCAGTGGATCCTGAGCCTGCCCATGGAGACACAGCTGGCCACGCCATATGCCCTGTACACTGCTGTTTCGTGGATCAGAAACCAAACACATCTATGCTGGCACTCAGCTCAGCTCCATGAATATTATAGGACATTGACTCTGTGCCAGGCTGACACCTGATGTCAGCTGGTTCACACCGGCATATCCATTGTCAAATACTGAGATGCTCTGGGCTGGTTAGTGCATAAGCCTACCAGAGCTCTCTAAATGTCCCCCGTGGCCTGTCCCTAGCTCTCCTCCTAACACGCCCCCATTTCTCTTCTCCGATCCAGCAAACACAGAGTTGACACCTGGCATGACAGTGCCTCTAGGACCTGCTCAGCCACCAGGTGTCCACTTGGATCAGCATGGTGCACTTTCCTACTATTTGTTAAATATTTTGATTATCAGCCCCAGGCAGGCCTTCCCTGGGGAGCAAGAGGAATGCTGTGGAGAGAACACAGACTGGGCCCCTCTCTTCGGGAGGGTCCAACCTCCTCCGGGTCACAGAGAGAGCTGATATGCCATCCTAGGGGCACACAGCAGGGGTAGCGAGGGAGAAGTGATGATTTTAAGCAGGAAGACTTCCTGGGTGCTGAGTCTTGTGTAGGGTTTCAGCAAGCGGGAACAGTGGAAAGGGTGGTCCGGGCTCAGATCATCCTTTCAGACAACCAGGGCCCACCGATTGTGCATGTCGGCCTCTTAGATGCTGCTGTCTCCTTTCCTCCATGACACATTGTCTGCTAATTATCTCACTTCCTTCAGAGGCTCTGATTGTCATCTGCACCCCTGGCTGAATTCCTCCCAAAGGTGCTGGGGGCCACCTGAGCTCCTCTCCTCCCATTTGCCTGGTCCCTTGCCCAGTGGGTGGTTTCCCAGGCTTCCTTCTCTGCTCTCTGCTGCTCAGATAAAGAGAATGATGACTCCATGGCATTTCAACGGCAAAATAGAAGAGACAAATGGGGAGTGTTTAGGAAAGTTGGGACTCCACTAGTCACTCAGTGAACAGTGACTGAAAACCTACTGTGTGCTGAGCACTGTGGGCAGCATTTTCAGCCCACCAAGAGTAGATCGTCTAATGGTAGAGACAACACCAGTATAAAAATAATCTAAACAGAGGAAAACAAGTGCCATGAGGGAGGTTCTAGATAAATTCTATGATGTTCAGGAGGACAGGCCACAGCTAGCTGGGGATGTCGGCAAAGGCTCTCGGAGAAAGGGACATTGAGAATGGCCTTAAAGGATGGGGAGGCTTCGGACAAGTGAAGCAGAAAGGAAAGGGCATCCCAGGTGGCAGGGACAAGAGGAACAAAGGCAAAGCGGTGAGAGAGCAGTGGGCATGCTGGAGGAACTGGGAGTAGACTCACCATAAGGGAGCAGCGAGAGTTGAGGCTAAAGAGAAAAGTAGATCTAGGTAATAGAGGCTTTGGATGTAGGCTAAGGAGCAAGGAATTCTCCGGTAGGGGCTTGGGAGCCACGGCAGGTTGGAGGGGAGGAGAGATGCAGTTTTGGTTGGTGAAAGAAGTCGTAGAGATCGTCTTGTCTGGTTCCTGGCTCAAAAAGCATAAATTTGCAAGGGGCTCTTGCTCCCCGCAAGGCTCCATCAATATTTTAGATTCTACCCAAGAGGGGCTCCAGCCTTGCTTAGGGTGACTCATGGGTACCTTCACTTTTCTCCTGTGACTCAAGGCCCTTGCTGAGATGCTCAAGGAGAACAAGGTGCTAAAGACACTGAATGTGGAATCCAACTTCATTTCCGGAGCCGGGATCCTGCGCCTGGTGGAAGCTCTTCCATACAACACTTCTCTAGTGGAACTGAAGATCGATAACCAGGTAAGATGGCCAAGGGTACCTTAATGTCCTTCACTATATGAGGTTCACCATTCTGCACTTTCCTGCATGCTGCTGGACGTAGCAGATGCTGTTGATCATAAAAGCTCCGGAGCCCAGCTTCAGGGGACCTTGCTCACCTTCCTTCTTCATCATTCCTACCAAGTACTTTTCCAGCTTTGGCTTGTGTACCCCTACTCCTTACCCTTCTATTATCCAGTAGAAATGAGCTCCCTACAAGACCTGTTTGTTGGGTTTAATTCTCTTCTGTGCTGCACAGGACACATCTGTTGCACAGATCTTAATAAACCATTGGAGTCTTCTTCACCAGGCTAAATACCCCATTTTCTTCAGTCACCCCCTACTCAATGGGTTTTTGAGTCTCCTTACCATTGAGGTTGTTCTCTGGGCAAATTCTAGTTTGTCTTTATCTTTATGGGGTTATCATTTCTCTATGACTTCTGTGGTGCAGTCATTTATTTCCATGTGTTTAGTGTCTACTATAGGCCAGGCTCTGTGCTATGCTCCTGACACCCATCATCTCTGATCTTCCCGGCCACCCTACAGGATGTGGGTATCATCTCTCTCAGTTTGCAGGCAACTTTCTCAGGGCCACCAAGTTCGTACTTTCAGAGGCAACATTTGAATCCAGGTCACTGTGACTCCAAACCCACCCTCTTTCTGTTACATCACATTGCTTCTAATGTTAAAATGCTTTCTTCATTAGGGAACTTTTTTTTTTTCTGCTGAATTGTCATGTAAAGATGTGCATAGGAAAAACTCTGGGTGGAAATATAACAAAATTGTAAATAGTAGTTATCCTTGAATGAGATTATTTATACCTTTCTCTTTATTGTAAATGATAACAAACATACAGAAAAACACATAGAACTTAAATGCACAGCTTAATCACACCAGGCATGTAACCTCTGGCCAAGAGCTAAAGCATTACAATCCTCCAGAAGACTTTAACAGTCCCCTCCTAGTTACACCCCTTCAGAATTTCACAGTTTACTTCCTACTTTTTATATCTTTGTGTCTTTGCTCTTGCTTTTCTCTCCCACTGGAATGTCCTCCCCTGCTCCTACTCCCTTCTCTGCCTGGAGAAATCTTCCTTTTCCTTCTGGATGCAGCCGAAGCCTCTTATTCTCCTAGTGGTGTTCTAGAGCCAGCTTGAACCAAGAGTTAATTGTGTGCATCTCTTCTGAATGCCCCTTCAGTGATGGCCCAGCAGCACCTTGAAATTGCCCCTAATGGATGTATCTATACTACAGAAATTGCAAATACTACAGATCCAACCTGTTTTGTTTTGTTTTTTTTTTTTTGAGAGCCACCATGCCACTGTCTTCTCCCATCCCCTAAAGAGAGTTAGGTGCTGTGTCTGAGTCATCTCCATATCTCAGTGCCCAGCTCAGAACTTGGCGCCAGAGTGGTGCTTGGTAAGCAGGGCTTCCCTGGATGGTTGTGCATGTTGTTCACTGCACAATGATGTGGCAGGGGATGAAATCCAGCCCGCGTTTTGCTCTCCCAGCCTTGGTGCGGGGCTTTGTTTACACAGAGAAGGTCCTTTTTTTTCTAATTCACATAAAGAGACCACATGAGCCTGCAGCAGCCCTATCATGTGAATTTGCTGCATTGGACCCCTTGCATGTGTCACATGCCAGTGGCCTTGCTGCTGCGTCGCCCATTCCTGGTTCCTCCCCACCCCCACCTTTTATGCCCCTCCCTCGGCCATTGCTGACCCTGCTTTACTGAAGTCAGGAGGAGCACAGCAGATGGAACAATGGCATGCGGCAGGCTCGGCAGCAACCCTGCGTCAGACCCTGGGATTGGCTAGTCACATGACTCAGCCTGGCAGGGCAGGGAGTTGTGGTCCACCCAGAGACAGCTGAAACCCAGCTCCTGGGGGCAGAATGTTGGCTAAAGATGGTCCACAGCACTGGCCTCAGGTCACTGTGGTGGCAGGTGGCAGGGAACAAGCTGCTCACCTTTCTTCCCACTACTGTCCCCTTAGAACTCAGAGACTGAGCCAGTGCTGACCATCACTTTCACTCTGGCTGAACACCCTGGTGTCAGAGGGATCACTTCCCTGAGCCTCAGCCCCACATTTGTAAATGGGGCTAATCATCTCTACTTCTTGAGAGATGACAGATGTAAAGTATGCAGTCGTTAACTTTTTAATTACTCCAAAGGCGATCTAGGGCGTTCACATGTTATTGTAGGAGTCAATTAATTGAGCTGATACCATGAATCCATTACATCATTTAATGCTCACACAGACTGTGAGTATCACAACCCGTATTGTAGATGAGGAAACTGAGGCCCAGGCAGGATACGTAACTTGCCCAAGGTCACACAGTAAGTAAATGGCAGGAGCAAGATTCGAACCCAGGTCTGTGTAACTCCAAAGTCCATGAGCTGTGCCTGTCTGGGCTCCTGAAACCTATTGTAGTTTCATGTAGACTTTTCTCAGCTGTCCCTTTCCCTTTGTACAAGACCAAAGCACTCTCACCACCTGCCTCCCATGATCCTGGGAGCCTCCGCTTTGGTCCATTGTCAGAGTTCAGTGAATGCCGGTTACACCTCAGGGTTGAGCTGGGTTCCATGTGTGAATGAGGCTCCAGCTCTGCCCTCCAGGGAATCTATGCCGCATGAGAAGACACGCAAGAGCAGAAATGACCATCAAATGATATGCTCCAGCAAGGCACAGACAGTGTGCCTGCAAGTCCACTGGAGGGAGCAGTCTCAGGCAGGAGCGGGCATCAGGGAGGACTTCTTGAAGGAGGTGGAGTTTGAGATAAACCTGTAGACAGTATCTCAGAGGATGAAGCAGAGGTCATGTGCAAGGAACCATGTGAACAAAGAGGAGAGAGGAAAGCCATGGAGCCCATTCAAACATGACTAATAGTACCCCCAGAGGAAGGCCAGAATGAGATTTGGGAGTCCAAGGGGCTCCGAATGGGTAGGTTGAGGGAAGGTGGACCGTGGCCTGTTCTGTGCACCAGTCAGAGTTGTGTTCTGGGAACATGGTTCCCAACTGGTTGGGAGAGGATTGGGAGCAGGGAGAGGCTATCAGGGCGGGGGAGACCGGCGAAGGTATCATGACCTCCCAGAGGAGGCTACCTGTGGGGAAGTGCTCCCGTATGCCTGGAGACTGGATGGGACCTGGCTGGGGAGGAGGAGGGCAGGGCTGAGGCTGGTCTTGGGGAGGGGGCTCTACCACCCAGGCTCAGGGGAAGGCCACCCCCACCTCTCACAGTGCATCCCAGGAGGCCTGAGCATGGCCACTGCCTCTCCTCGGGTGTCCCAGCCCCTAGGCTTTTGCAGAGTGTGACAAAAAGGTGATGAGTGACATTTGATTTATTCTTCATTCTTGGTTAGTTGCCAAGGTCTTCAGAGACTGCAGCTTTCTCCTCAGCCCTTGTGCCTGTAACCTGTGTCAGTGAATCTCTGTTCTCCTTTTTCCTTATACGGCCAAAGAAAGGGTGACACGGAGCCTCCCAGGCTGGCTCAGGACACAAATTTAGGAACCAGAGTCTGAGGCTGTTTGTTTACTTAGCCAGTCTATTTATCTCAGCACTGTTCTATTGCCGCCTGAAGTCGCCCTGAGCTGGCAGTGTGGGTGCGGGTTGGGGTGGGGGACAGAGGAGCCAGACCTGGAGCTGAGGGCACTGAGAAAATGGCTACTCTAGCCCTCCTTTCACAGGTGGGGAAACTGAGGGTCAGAAAGGGGATGGGATGTACCAGAGGTCATAGATCAAATGTCAGAGCCAGGTTGGAGCTGAGACGTCCTGCCTTTCAGACAGGCTGCATTTATGGTTGGACAAAGGAGACCCCCTCAGCCCCCAGGGAGCAGGCTTTACAGATGGGGTGCCTGTAGGCCCCGTGGATCCTGCGGTCACATCCAAATGGTGGTTCTTTGCCCCTCTTGATTCACCCTTCCCACTCCCAACAGAGCTCCCTTCAGCAGGCCCTTCCCAGGATGCTCATGGCACAGGGCACACTCCCTGTCCCTCGAAACAGACCAAGCCTGAAAACATGAGCTCCCCCTCCCCAAATAAAGAAACGTGCAATGTCTGGTGCTATTGGCTGATTCCAAACGTTTCGTTCCAATGTTTGACCGTGAGGATGTGCTTAATATGTTAAAAAAGAAGCTAAAGGAAGTGGATTGTGTTCTCTTGTTTTTCCAGATTGGATTATTTTCCTAGTGGAATTAAGTTTAGAAAGAAAACAAAAATTGCACTGGAATAGGATCCTGAAGGTTTTCACACATGGCGACAATCCCCTTAATTTTAGATTATGCACTTATGGCAGCCAGCTAATGCTATTTTAAATGAGGCCGAATATACTTTTGGTTTTGTAAAAGGAAAGGAAAACACGCTTGCAAACCAAGACAGCAGTACTTTTGACCAGTCGTGTTCACTGTTTTATTCCTTATACATCTACATCCTAAGCAGCAGCTCGGTCTGCGCATCATTTTTGCATCTGTAGTCTCATTGCGTATTGAAGTAATTCAGATTGGAATTATTCAGCCTCCATGCGAGGATAGATATGTGTCACTCACTGTCCTTTCCTCTAAATGCTAATTATGTTCTTTTACTGATTTTACTTCTCAGGGAAAAATAACGTAAAGTCAGTAGAAATGAGAGAAAAAAATAAGATGTAGAGCAGGGTTCCTCAAGCCCTGGGCCACAGACTGGTACCGGTCCATGGCCTGTTAGGAACTGAGCCGCACAGCAGATGAGCGGCAGAAGCTCGAGCGAAGTTTCATCTGTATTCGTAGCCATTCCCCAGTGTTAGCATCACCGCTTCAGCTCCACCTCAGATCATCAGGCATTAGATTCTCATAGGCCAAAAAGGTTAGGGACTGCTGATGTAGAGAAAACCCTCTTCCTACACAGATCATGACAACAACTATCCATGACCACAACTATCTCACACCATGTCAAGTTTCCATTGGAGGCTGCACTCTGTTCTAAAAAACCAGGAGCTTTCCAGACAGGAGACAGACTGACTTGTATTCAAATCTCTGACACTCGAAGTCAAACAAGGGATCAAGACCCAGCTAAGCTCTGTCATGTCCTTGCTATGTAACTGGGAAAAATCACTTAATGTGTCCATACCTCAGTTTCCTCATCTATAAAATGGGAAAAATACTGATACTCAACCTGGTAGGGTTGTTAGAAGATTTACTGTGTTGATCTCTTAATCAACATCTGGCATATAGTCTTCTCTCAATAAAAGGGAGGTGATATTTCTGTTGTTATTTATAGAACCAGTGGGTGGTAGACAGGTAGGGTGGGAAAGGTTGACCTCTGGGAGACAGATTCTGGCTCGTGGAAAGAACAACTTACTAACCTTTCTTTCCTTCTTTATTCCCTTCCTTCCTTTCCTACTTACGTTTACTTTTTTACTGAAGTGTTAACTTACATATAGTAAAGCAAAGATGTCTTAAGTGAGAGCTCAGTGGATTTACACATATATATATACCTATGTAATTCCCACTGAGATCAAGATATAGAATGTTTCCAGCACCCAGAAGGTTGCCTCATGCCCCCTCCCATCGATGCCTCCAAATGCAATCATATCCTGCTTTCTGTCACCGTAGATGCATTTTGCCTGTTCTGAAACATCATACAAATGGAATCACATGCATGTGTTCTTTTGTGTCTAGTTTTTTGCTCAATATTATTTGTGAGTATATCAGTTATCTATAGCTGTGTGACAAATTATCCTACCCGCCCCCCCGCCCC
>NW_006435793.1:3603613-3635628 GCF_000325575.1 Pteropus alecto | reverse complement strand
CAATTTAGCAGCTTAAAATAGAAATCAACGTGTTTTAACTCACAGTTTCTAAGGGTCAGGAATCCAGGAGCAGTTTGGCTGGGTGGTTCTGGCCCAGGATCTCTGATGAGACTGCAGTCAAGGTGAAGTCTGAAGGCCTGACCTGGGCTGGAGGACCTGCTTCCAAGATGGCTCCCTCCATGGCTGTTGGCAGGAGGCCTCAACTCCATACTTCTCCACAAGGCTGTTTGAGTGTCCTCACTGTATGGCAGCTAACTTCTCTCCTAGACTGAGGGACCCAAGGCAGAGAAAGAAGAAAGCCGGAGTTGCCTTTTATGAGCCCACCCAGGAAGCTACACAGTCACTTCTACCGCAGTCTGTCTTAGAAGGAAGTCACGTAGCACAACCACACTCAAGAGCAGAATTAGATTGCATGTACTTTTGGATGGGAGACATATCAAAGAATTTGCAGACATATTTTAAAATCACCAGAGTGAGAATTACCTATATCATTTTCTGTTGCTATAGTTTGTCCAGAAAGACCTTTCAAAGGACCCAACAAAGATGGAGCAGGGTACCTCAGAGGGTGATGCACTCTCATCACTGGGACATGTAAGCAGAACAGAACAATTTGGCAGCTGGGGTTTGGAGGAAATTTTAATATTAGCCAGGATTTGGGCTCTGAAGTTGGACTAGATAACTCCCAGAGCTCCATTCTGGGGCAGCATCAAGTATTCCTAGTTGTCCATGTCTTCTGGATCACCAAGGAAAGTCCATGGTTGGTCCCATCAGATGTACAAAGTGAGCTTCTGATGCCCATGGTGCCTTGGGTCAGAATGGGGGTCTCAGAGCCACCAGCTCTAGGTCACAGCTCAATTCCACCTGAGTCGTTGGTTGGTTGTTTTGTTAAATAGTAAATCTGATCATCTTCTCATCAGATTGATAAGAACTTGGCCATGGTAAAGGTGTGAAGAGCTGTCATACACCACTGGAAGGCTTATCAACATTTGTATCCTTTCGAAAGGACATTCACAATTTTAATTCAAAATATGCCCGTCTTTCAACTGAGCCATTCCATATCTCCATGTCCACCCTAAAGAATACGTCTTCCCTCCCCTGCAAAGCCCACTGCTGAATTGTTTGTAACAAGGAAAAATGAAAGCAAAGTAAATATTCATCTATACAAGGGCATTCCATAAAGCAGTTCAGAGGAAAGAGTTAGTTCCCTCTGTACTGACTTGGAAAGATCTCCAGAAAATATTAAACGGAAAAGGCAAGTTGCAGAGGAATAAACATATTATCAATCCATTTAAAGAAAAAAATTTTGAAAATTTAGCATCTGTATACTTCTGTTATATACTTCACACATAGAAAAAAATTCATAGGAACATTCTCCATTGGCCATGGTGCTTACTTCTGTAGAAAGGGGTGGGATTGAGGATAAATGGTGTGAAGGGAGACTCTCATTTTACTCAATCTGCTTAGTTTCATTTGAATTTTTCATCATGAGATTATATTTATTTACAAGTAATTTATTTAATTCTTAAGAAAATCCGAAGGGGGGCAGGAGTTCTTCTCTACCCCGATTCCTGGTTCTGCTGCCAGAGATCGACGTTCCTGGCATGACTGGCCCCTCGTCCTCCCCAAGGGGCTTCTAATTGCCTTTCATCCACTGTCAAGGTCGCCTCCTGATTTTTTTTATGCCATCCAAACAGGCTATTTATAGACTCGCAGAATACAGGCCTCAGAGGCCTTAAAGGTCGTGGAGCCTAAGCTTTCCCCATTTGTGATGACATCTGGGACAGCCTTACAACACAAAGCCTGCCCTTTATTTGCACACCTCCAGGGATGGGACGTCTGCTACCTTACCAGGCAGTTCTTTTTGTGTGTAGGCACTGCTGATGGTAAGATCACAATCTGACTGACATGCTGAGCCAAACTCCATCTGCCTGTGGCTCCTCTCATCAGCCCTACTTCTGCCTTCTGAGCTCTCTCAGAAGTCCTCGAGTGAGATGGGAACTAGCACAGACTCTAGAGCAAATAGCCTGTGTTCAAATCCTGGTTCTGTACCTGACAAGTTCTGTTATTTGGGGGAAATTTCTTAATACCTCTATTCTTCAAGTTCCTCGCCTGTAGGATGAAAAGTACGATAATGGTACATATTCCATAGGTTTGTAGTGAGGAGAAAGCGAGTTAGCGCAATTCAGGTGCTTATGACATTGCCTGGCACACAATCACTAAATAATAAATATTTGAAGAATAAGAGACCGGAGTATTAGTCCCAACCCTGTCCCCACAGCCTCTTCCCCCACCTGGGAGGTGATTGAGGCCTTCTAATCTCAGAGTCCCTAGAGAAAGGGAGGGCCCGAGAATGAAGCAAGTTAAAAGCTTCCTGAAATGTATGCATATTTTCTTTTTTACTCTTTAATGGAAAAATAATGGTTTTTGTCCAAGATTAACACTCTAGGAAGACTGGACATGATTATCTAATAGAATACTGTATCCTCTCACATACACTGACACATCAGCGTGTATCTCAGGGGTTTGGATGCTAGTTTGAGAGTGTGGGCCTAGGGGATCCTCCGAAGTTCTTTCAGCCCCAGGTCAAGGTCAAGCCTTGGCTCTGTCATTAAGTGGAGGGAGCACAGTCCATTTATACATGGGCTCTGTTTACTCACCTCTGAGACGGAGGTACCAGTTCCTGCCTGCCTTGCCTGGGATGTAGGGAGGTGGAGAGAGGCATTTTGCATCGGTGCGCTCTGTACTCTGGACTAAGCAACATAAAACGTCAGCTTTACAGAAACAGCCCTGGCAGCCCCTCCACTCAGGAGAGACCTGTGCTTTCTGAGAGTACCTCATCTTTAGTTCTAGAAGAGCTCTCCCAGCAAGTGACCTCAAGGAGAGGCCAGGCTTCCTGGTAATCAGGGTGGGTGGGGGACCTGCCAGTTCCTTCTTGGGGCCTCAGAAAGTCTCTACCATGTGCCAGGCCAAGTCGGCCAGAGTGCAGGGCCGTACTGAGTCCTCTGAGGACAGGCCTGAGCTCTTCCCAGCACTTTCAGGAGCCATGCCAGATGGGCTGGTGGAATTTCACCAATGTCCCTCTGTCTGCCCTAGTCAGCGTTCCCAGGCCCATCTGATCCCAGACAAGCTCTGAAGTCAGAGTAATGTGGGAGGAGTCCTCCATCGAGGTCTCAACTGTGGTTCCATGCTTGTCCCTTTGGATGTAGGCTGATGTATCTTCTCAACTCCCCTGTGCACTGAACCTATTCCCGCTTCCTTCATTCAATTCAGTTCCTTTACCTTGGGTACTATGTGCTATCCAAGCGTTCACAGTCTGGGGTAGCACCATCCAAAAGAACATTTGTGATGATGGAAATGTTCTGTATCTGCACTGACTGACGTGGGAGCCAGGAGACACTGAGCACTTGAGATGTGGCGAGTGTGACTGAGGAACTGAATTTTAAACTTTATTTAACTTTAATTATTTAAAGTTAAAACAGTCCAATTTTGAAAAATGGCCAGAAGATCTGAATAAACATTTTTCTAAAGAAGACATACAGATGGCCAACAGGTATATGAAAAGATGCTCAACATCACTGATCATCAGGGAGATGCACATCAAAACCACAGTGAGATATCACCTTATACTGTCATCAAAAAGACAGGAAATAACAAGTGTTGGCAAAGATGTGAAGAAAAGAGAACACTTGTGCACCGTTGGTGGAACTGTAAATTGGTGCAGCCACTATGGGAAACAGTATGGAGGTACCTCAGAAAGTTAAATATAAAACTACCATATGACCCAGCAATCTCACTTCTAGGTATCTATCTGAAGAAAATGAAAACATTAATTTGCAAAGTTATGTGCACCCCCATGTTCATTGCAGCATTATTTACAATAGCCAAGACATGAAAGTGACCTAAGTATCCATTGATGGATGAATGGATAAAAAAGATGTGATATATACAATGGAATATTATTCAGCTATAAAAACGAATGAAATCTTACCATTTGCAACAACATAGATTGCCCTCAAGGGCATTATGCTAAGCGAAATAAGTCAGACAGAGACAAATACCATGTGATCTCATTTGTATGTGGAATCTGAAAACAAATCAATAACAACAACAACAAAAAAACCAAGCTCATAGATAACAGAACAGATTGGTAGTTGCCAGAGGCGGCAGGGGGCGGGGGGTAGGGGGAGTGGAAGAAATGGGTGAAGAAGATCAAAAAGTATATACTTCTGGTTATAAAATAAGTGTCATGGAGATAGAATGTACAGCATGGCAACTATAATTAATAATACTATATAGCATATTTGAAAGCTGCTGAGTAAATCTTAAAAGTCCTAATCACAAGAAAAAAAAATTTGCAATTAAGTATGGTGATGGATGTTAACTAGATTTATTGTGATCATTTTACGATGTATACAAATATTAAATCATTGTGTGGTACACTTGAAACTATGTCATGTTATGTCAATTATATCTCAATTAAAAAAATTTTAAAGGCCACATGTGGCTAGTGGCCACTGTACTGAACAACACAGGTCTAGTTGGAGAGACAGATATGGAGGCAGGTGACTCAAATAAGGCAGATGGACCGGGCTGGGGAGAAAGGGACATACAATGTGCCATTTGAGTGTGGAGTGGAGGAAGAATGTTTCCAGGGATAAGGATCAGGAAAGGCCTTATTGGGAAAGGGGCATTTGTGATGGGTATTTAAGCACTAGAGAGACATCAGCCGGTGGGTATAGGAGGGTAAGGGCATTCCATTGCAGAGGCAGCGGGGCACCTGAGCTTTCAGAAGTAGACCTCTGCAGGCACCAGGTACCATGTACCTGATCTCCTGGGGTAAACAAGCTGGGTAAGGACTGGGAGGAAGGAAGGCAAGGACTAAACTGTGTGGGTCTTCGTGTGCCAGGCTGAGGAGGAGATGGGGCTTATCCTGTTGCGCTGTTGAGGGAGTGAACTGAGATGCTACGAGTTGGGTACAAGGCATTGGGAACATAGTGTGTTTTCAATAAATGGCAGCAGCTATCAGCAGTGGGGAGCCACTGGAGGGAGTCGTGTGTTTCTGTTTGCTGCTGCTTTAGATCAATTTGGGAATATTGACATCTTAGCAATATTAAGACTTCTGATCCATGAGTATGGAATTTTTACGTTTAAGTCTTCTTTAATGTATTATGCTGTTTGTAGTTTTCAGTGTGCTAGCCTTTACTTCTTTTATTAAATTTATTCCTAATTATTTTTAGGTTATGGCAAATAGGATTGTTTTCTTAATTTTTGAATTGTTTACCAGTGTACAGAAATACTTCAACTTTTGTATATTGATCTTATATCCTGCAATCTTACTGAACTTGTTTATTAGCTTTAATAGTTTTGTATGAATTCCTTAGGATTTTCTATTTACAATATCGTGTCACCTGCAAATACAAATAGTTTTGCTTCTGCCTTTCCAATATGAATGCCTTTTACTGCTTTTTTTTTTGCTTAATTGTCCTGGCTAGGACAATGTTGGTGAGAGTGGACATCCTTGTCTTGTTCCTACTCTGAGGGGGGAAGTCTTAAACCATCAAGTAAAACATTACTTTCTATGTTTTTTCAAACCTCTTTAAGATTATGTTTATTCTTTATTATCTTATTATACATGGTAACAGAAACTCGAACAATACGGTAAGATATGAAGAAGAAAACAAAACTCCCTAAATCCCACCGCCACCAATAAACTTCCAGGCCTATCAGTGCACATTTATGTGTATGAAAAATATCGGGAACTTTACATACATATGACCTGTTCTGTAACTCGGCTTTTTTTCTCTACTCAGTAGTGTTTCGTGGCCATCTTTCCAGGCCTATGACCAAAGATTTGTGTCATCATTTTACAGCTGCCCATGTTCTGTTATCAAGCCCAAGTGCCGTTTATTTGAGCAGCTCCCTATTGATGAATGTTTAAGTCGATTCCCGTTTTTCCCCACCGTTAGAAAAAAGACTGGTAAACATCCTCATCACATCCTTCCCCACACTGTGCATTGCCAGGTTTTCCTTTTTTCTTTAATCTGTCAGATGACCGCTATGGATTTGGGGGTAGGGAAATAACAGGCTTAGGAAGCTATCGCTGACATTCCCAACTTCCTCTGTGACCATGGGCAAATCCTTTTCCCTCTCTAGGCCTCAGTTCCTTCATTTGCAAATTGAAGATTGGTCTGAATGACTGATTAGCAAACCTGGCTGCATATTGGAATCACCTGGGAAGTTTTAGCAACCACAGACACCTGAGCCTCACTCCGAGAGATTTTGATTTAATTAGTGTGGGGAATAGCCTGGGCAGCGGGATTTTTAAATCTCCTTGGGAATAGATGATTCGAAGATTCTGCCTGCTCAAATATTCTAGGAAGGCTTCTGTGGGCCAGTGGACAGATCTGTTCTTGCTGTCCAGTGGCCTGGGGTTTGAATCCTAGCTCATTACCTCCTGGCTGCATAACCTTTCACTTTCTCTAAACTTCCATTTCCAGATCTTAGAGGCGGGGTTAAAATCCCCACCCACCATTCAGGGTTTCTTCCAGGTAGAAAAGGTTTAGATTCTATGGAAATAGGATGAGTGGTGACAGTTTTTTTTTTTTTTTACTTGACCAAAGAGCCAGCCCCTGGGCAACAAAGTGGAAATGGAGATCGTGAGCATGTTGGAAAAAAACACAACGCTTCTGAAGTTCGGCTACCACTTTACCCAGCAGGGGCCTCGGCTACGGGCGTCCAATGCCATGATGAGTAACAACGACCTTGGTGAGTGAAAATATGCTCCCTACCCACATGCTTGTCATCTTTCCACCTGTCCTGGGGGATATGGCAGGGAATTCCACTGATACCTTCTCCAGGGAGTCCTCTTGGCGAGTGTGACTCCCGACTTTCATATTGGTCACATTTGTTTGCTGTTGGTGCCTTGGCTCCCCGCTAAGCTGTTAGCACCCTGTCTTTGGGCGCCAAGGCTGGGCCCTCTCCTCTCCCCTCCCCATAGCAAACCTTAGCTCAGCTCAGCGCTAGGCTCAGAAGGCACCCTCTGTGCGTTAGCTGAGTGAAACGAGGGAGGGCACAAGGCTCACCATTAGTCTCTTTTGAACGCCCTTCTCTGAACTCAGAGTCCTGTCCTGGTCACAGTCTGGCTCTGGCCTCAGATCCCAAAGGCCCCAACCAGCACTACCACCCAAAACCCAAGCCTAGGAGACTTCTCACTGTTTTTAAGGTAAAAGTTGAAAATGTCGACTTCATAGTAAACATTAATTTAATCTCAGTTAAAGACAGTTTGTTTTTTCTAAAAAGAAAGTGAAAGAAAATGTCACAATCTTATGTGCATACGCCAAATACATATTTAAGTCAGTTGAATGAAAAGTGAGATCAATCATCAACTTTCTTCCAGATGCCAATTGTCCTCAAGCTCTAGGGGTAGTTATTTATTATGTTTGTTCCTGGCTGCTAAAATAACTTGATATAAAGTCCAAAAAGGAGTGTGTCTGATAAGGCTACAGGAAAATAAGAAAAAAAAAAAATACAAAACAAGAAAAGGATTGTAGGTCTAATATGTTAACATAATCGATAATTATATTTAGCCATGAGTTTCCCAGGGTAAGGCAGGAGAAAGACAAACCAAGTTAGATTGTTCTTATTACAGAAGAGGAGGAGGCATAATGAGTTTAGAAAGAAAAGAAAGCAAGCTAGCTACTTTCTGGGACTGAATTATGAAATAACTGTGTTTCAAAAGGACAATGTCTTCAGTGAGTTTTTCATCAAATTCAAACCTGCTCTACACGTGGCTTTTTGTTGTTGTTTGTTTGTTTCTAACACTCAGTAAAATACAAAGAGCCTAATACTAAAGCACATGTCAAACTTAAGTCACTTCCCAATGATGAATCTGAAGCTGGGCTGATGCGTGGAAGGCCTGGAAGAATGGAGATGAGTGTGTAGATGTGTATGCACAAAGCAGCTACTCACGGAACCTCTGCGTCGGTAACCACAGAGCCACACACACACACTTTAGATTGGGTTAGTCAATTCAAACATAAGTCACAGTCCTATAGGGCACAGCTTCCTGCTCTTCAGGATATCACAGCCCAAAAGCTATTCATTCATTACCCACTCCAGATGTCATTTTTTTCTAGAGCTGCAGGTCTAGAAAAGTTCATAAAACAAACAAACAAATGCACCCCGTGTCTTGGTTTATCTGAAGTACCCTTATTTGAAATAAAATAAGGACAAACACAAATAGCTAAGAATCATAATTATTATGTAACAGAAATGATAGCTACCCCGAATTGCTAAGGCCGTCGATCTAAACTCTGTCAGCCCAGCTATGGTCTGGCTTCAGAACAAGCATGTAAAAGCCTTGAGTTCTATTCTGATATGCAATTGGCTCACATTTTTTTTTTTCTCTCCCAGCTTAAATTAAGCTTCCTATGTGCCCCTTGATGCCTATCTTGGGGCTAATCCAGCTTTAGTCTTCCAGTGGCAAAATGGTCTGGGGGTCTTTTTTCTGAGGACAAAAGGTTCCAGATGACCAGCGATCAGGGCTGCTGTAGGGGAGTCACCAAAATCAGCTGGGGGTTGAATGAAATGGCCCTCGAGGACTCCCCGTCCTGACAGTCTGTGATTCCAAAATCCAGGCCCAACTTCAATCACCAGGGACTTCCTGAGGTTATGGCAGGACCGGGACCCGAGAGTGCCAGAGCTGGAAGTGACTCAGGCCTGTCCTTCCAGCTCCCTTATAAAGTGAAGCCTGGGAGAGACCGCCCTGCCAGGCAGCGACTCACTCAAGTCACTCCAGTTGTTGGTTACAGCAAGCCCTTTCGGGGCACCTTTTGTGTTCCCAGGATTGTGATTGTGACACAAAGGGGAGCAGAAAGGCTAGTTCCCTGAAACAAGAAACTTTACACCTTTTAGAGGAGAAAAGACTCAAAGATGTGCCTAAAAATTCAAGAATGCCTAAAAGCTATATCCAAACAAAATGGGGACAGGATTTGTGAAGACAGAGGCTGGTTAGGCAAAGCATCCTGGTTGGGGTGGGCCTTTAGCCAGCCTCGAAAGGAAGAGACAGGTTGTGGAGAGGGTCAGGAGGCATTCTCAGTGGAAGTATAAGCACAGGCAAAGGCAAGGCGATAAGACCCTGTATGCAGGACAGGAGAGATAGAAAGATCTAGAAGGACTGAGGAGCTATTATGGGGAGTTAGACCCAGAACGAAGGCCTATAATGCCAAGCTGAAAAGTTTGGTGATGAAAGCAGGTGAGAAGTGGGACCATGACAGTTTCCTGGACAGGCGTGACAGGTGATAAAAGTGTGCCTCTGGGTTACCCCAGGAAACTGTGCAGCTGTTCCCTTGGGGTTTCGCCCATAAGGAATTATGGGAGAATCATTTCAGTGATTACACGTAACATTCAGAGTCCTCGTTGATGATGTAGGATTTCTAGCTTTAAAAGCAAATTCTTACCCATCTGCTAATTTTTGTAAAAGACACGCATCTGATTCTGGTACTGCATCACCTTCCTCCTGCAAAAGAGAAATCTTTTCTTTCCAACACAGTATATTCATCCCACTCTTGCTGCTCCGAAGAAACAGACAGGCTGAATGTTTTGTTTTGTTTTGTTTTGTTTTGGTCATAAAAGCCTCCTGCAGGCCCTGTCCAACCACCGTGGTTGTTAGCAGTGTCTGAGCACAAAGGGGAAGGTAACTGGCCTCTCAGGTTTCCTTCTCACTCCTACCTGCCTCTGTGCTGGCTTCTGGCCCATGGCGGGGTCTCTGTGGTGCTTGAGTTTTGCCAGCCTGTGAGCAGGTGGGCTCCTCCTTGGTGGATATTCAGTCCCCATGCCATGGATCCGCCAGTGCTTCTGCAGACAGGCAGCCTGCCTGGGACCTATCCTGACAGGGGAACCTTTGATCCTTCCCAAACTGTGCACTGAGCTCTTACTAGAGTGTTCTGGGGGAGAAAGCAGGGCGCCTGGGCGTGGTGGGATCTGGGAGGGGCCGTGGAGCCCCATCTACGTTTTTCCATGGTGATCTCAGATGACTCCTATCTCCACACTATTTATAGCTGAGCCTGGCTCTCAGGTCCTGTAAATCTGCCACTGAAGTTCTCTCCACTTAATGAAATCCGAATTGCAGACTTCAAGTTAAGACAGTTGTGTGTGTGTGGTGGGAAGGGGGAAGGCGGAGTGGAAAAAAGAGAGTAACATGTTTAAAAGCAGAAAAGATCTCTTCCTGGGAAAGTCACTCTCTTACTACAGTCTCAAGGAAGCCTTCCTAAGAAGCACCCCATGCATGGCGCACTCCAAATGGATTTCATCATCTTCCCCAAAACCATCTCGGGAAAGAGCTCTACTCTCCTCACAGCCATTTGAGCCAGACATCTGGCCCTCTCTCTATACCCTACCCTCACCACAGCCAGTCGGTCACCTCCTCGCCATTCCCATTGCTCTGCCTCATGCCAAGCTCTCATCACATTCTCCTGCCATCCTGCAACTTCCTCGGGTCCTCCAGCTCCTCCAGGGCTGGCATCCCGCACAGTGCTCATCCCAAAGCTTGTCCTATCACTCTGCTTAGAACCCTTTGTGGGCTCCCACATCTCCTTAGGCTAAACTCGCTGACATGGCTCACAAGTCCCTTAACAACTGTGGCTGACACGTGGTGCTCCCTGTGTGCCAGGCACTGCTCAGTCTTACTAACTCCTGTAGTGCTGCCAATAGTCGGCTGAGGTAGGTGCTATTATCATCCCCATTCTGCAGTAAGGAAATAGGCCTAGAGAAGTAGGTAGTTACCCACAGGCAGAAGTGGGGTGCACTGGCAGTCCAGCCCCAGCGCCTGCACCCTCCACCTCCTCTCTGGGTGAGGACCTGCTAGACCCATCTCTTGACACCCCTGGCGAGCCATCCTCTTGCCATATTACTATCAATCAGTCCGAGTAGCATGAGTGGCTCAGGCAAAAGCACCCCTCTAGAGGGCCGATTACTCCTCTTGCTCCTGCTCCCTCCTTTATCATTTAAGATTCAACAGACATGTTACCTGCCCATCCTCGGAAGATCTGACCCCTTCATTATGCCTCATACTTGATAGAGACCTGCCAGGGTACCTGTAATATTTTATCAAACTTGTTGGTACATCTTGTTCCTCTGTTAGGCATTATACTTATTTCTGATTCTTGTGCTTGGCACATAATAGCACTCAGTAAATGCCGTTGAATATATAAACAGATGCAAAATGCTTCCCGGAGACATGATGGAGGTGTTCAAGCTTGGCAGGAAGCAGTGGAGGGAGTGCAAACTACCGGTGGAGGTTGGTCCAGGTGACTCAAGGTTCCTTCCAGCTCTGGCAGTAAGCAAGTCTGGCTCTTGCGATGATAAGCAGTGTAGAGGGGTTTGTGAGGTTTGTACTCCCAGTTATGTCACTTATTCATCGTGACCTGGGGCAAGTTACTTCCTTCTCGGCCTCAATTTCTTTCATTAAAATGGGGGAAAAATACTAGAGTAAGTAGGTGCCTTTTCTCTTTCATCCACTCCCGGTAAGGTCAATGCCAGGGGAACTTGGCACAGATCTAGCCCAGTGTACACAGTGAGGATGTGTAAGGGGAACAGAAATATGGAATCCCCTTTCTGTGCCCTGAGCCTTGGGCTGGGGACCCAGATTCCAAGTCCTGACTCTGTCGCCAGGTCTCAGGGCCCTGGCCCTTTTCTTCTCCAGGGGCAAGTTGCTAATCCTCCTTGCAGAACCCGATGAGATGTGGATATGGGAGCCCTACCTAGACTGGCCCGGATTGTACTGAGGGAGGCGCTGGACTGGGGCACAAGCCTTGGTCCTCGCTGGTGCCAGCTTTATTGCCTTGAGCAAGAAACGTACCCTCTCTGCTCTTCTTTCCTCATCCATGACGTGGTGACAACACTGACGTTCCAGACTTGCTGGAGGGGCTGTAATGAGGTGTTGAGTGTGCAAGCGGTGTCATGAGGACTGCCCTCCTGGCATGCTTGCTCAGCTAACGTGAAGATGCTTAAGTTTGGTTCATGTAAACCCTCTGGTCACCTCAGGCAAACCTCCTCCGCTCTTTGGGCTTCGGTTTTGGTTTCTCCACATCTACCCCAAGCTGTTGGACATTCCGACAGTTCCAGGAACCTGGCTAGACACAGTTTTGTCTTACCAGACTGCCCACCAATTTGTTATTCTTTTGACAGTGTGTAGGAGCTCAGGCACCAGCTGAACTCTAGGCCCCAGACTGGGAGACCTGCGTGCCGCCACGCCCCTCCCCGCAGCTCCCTGCCACAACTCCAATACTACACCTTCTTGGGTGGTTCTGCTTTATGTGCTCAGTGTGAAGCACAAGCTGATTTGGTTCTTGTTGCAGCTCGTACGCATCGATCTGGTGGCCGCAGGTCTACCGGCTCAGCTCGGGAACTGGAAGACATCTAAGTATAGACAGACTTTTTTCCTCTGGGCAATAGCTTCTTGTCTCTGCCACACTAGCAGCCCCCCGACTGCCACCTACTGGTTCTACAGACTTCTTTGCCCCCCCAACCCCCGCCTCCCTCTCTCGTGGCTGATATAGCTTGCTGCTTGGTCTTCATCTGCAGACACTTAATTCATTTCAAAACACTCTCCCTTGTCACAACAAAGGGAACCCCCTACCCCCATCCCCACTCATTCTATAAGCTAATGCCTTCAGCCTGCAAGCTCCTGGCTATTGCTTTCTTCTTTATGGCACTTAACTACTTTGTTATGTGATCAGTGTTTGAGTTTATATTGTCCCTGGGAAAATGTCAGGGTTAACCATAAGGGGACACAGATAATCGAGAGGCATCTTAGGGTGGAAACTGTTGTTTACATAGGCAGGAGGTCGGCCAGCTCCGAGGAAGAGCTGAGGGAAAATTTCCAGCAGGTTACGACCCTTAGTTTCATTAAGGTCAACTGAACTCCTTATCTGAAATGGATTAAGGATTGTCCACTGCAGGGCCTCTGTACACAAAGCTAAAACAGTGAAGCTGGATAGGGCGGTTTTATGCCTGTGTGGTCAACAACTTAGAAGTAATTTATGAATGAATCTACACTACCGCAGAACCTCATCAGTGAACGCTGACAAACTGCAGGGTTATTACACAACCCACACATAACTGTCCTTTAAAAACAACCGACTTCAGACTCCGTCAAAGTTAATAAGAAGCTTCACAGTGCTTTCGAGTCACAGCAGTGGTTCCTGGAACACAGCTGGCTTACTTACATCTCATCTCCATTCCTTTCCAGTGAGGAAGAGGAGGCTTGCAGATTTGACTGGGCCCATCATTCCCAAGTGCCGGAGTGGCGTCTAGTGTGTGGTGACGATGACCATGCCTTTGAACTGGACATGTTCTACTGATAATCTGTGCTCTGCAGTGGAAATCAGAAAGCAAAATGCCGGCACAAAAACCCTTTTGTGGTTCAGTTCTTTATGCACTAAGGTTTTAGGTTAACTAGTGGTTGCAGTTGAAAATTTTATAAACTATGGTTAATATGAAGTTTTTCTTTAGTCACAGAAGTTAATCTGGTTATTATTTAAAAAACTAAGAAGCCCCAGAACTGACAGATCTTACTGAAGACGTTATAGCAGCAGTGACTTAAGCCCAAGAGCTTGGTTTTGTGGCCTTGCTTTGTGATGTTTCAGATATATTTAAAATGTGTAACCCATAAAAAACAGCACACTCTTCCATATGGTTTAGAAGCATTATAAAATACTTTATTACAAATTTGATCTTAGCTAGTTAGCAAAAGATCATAATTCTTTATTAACCTCCTTTAAATTTTAAGAACCTCGAGATTAAAGCTGACAAACTGATTATAGAGTCAAGAATACAATTTTGTCCCTTGAGAAAGACAGACTGAAGCCACAGAGCTCTGCTAGGAATCAAAGAACATGAGGTTCCTTTTGCTGGATACAAGGAAATAACAGAAAAGCCAATGGTAAAATTTCAAGTTTCAAACACCATCTTTCTTCACTAATCCCAGGCAATAAAATTCCTTATGAACATCTGGGATTTCTTTAAAATTTAATACTAGAGTCAGAATTTTTTCCTTATCGAATGCCAAACTCATGGTGGATGTGAAAACCTATGGCCAAATACTATAGAAAACATCTTTCTACATTGCACAGTGGACTAATGGCTTATGTGAAATCAAACAGAGGGGTAAATTTCTAGTCCATCGTGGCTATGCTGACGGATCTCAACTACCTGTGGCAGCACTTACTAGACTAGTCACCGCTAATTTCCTGCCTGTAAAAATTAAGCCTCTGAAAGCCAGTGATAAAGATCCAGATATTAAAGAATTAGGAACCCTGGCCAAACCATCCCAAGATGATGATTCTGACAATGCAATTGTGGCATTGCTGCCGCATCCTTTTTAACATCGTGTGCACCTCTTGGGATCTAGCAAAAATGTTAAGCCAAAATGCCCTTGTGCCTTTTAATATACCACAGTGCCAGTTAAGCTAGTATTTCTGTTGCCTCGGGAGTTACTTTCATGAGTAACTGGTTAAATCTTACAATCAAGGACAAGCCAAAGAACTGATGAGCACAGACTAAGCAGCAGAGCACTGAGCAGAGAGGTTTTTGATCAAAAATGAAGTCTTGCACCCTGAACTGTAATGATGTGGACGGTACAGGGTAACCAGAGGCGAAGCCAGGGCCTCACCACTGTGGAAGAGTGTCTACTGAGGCTGCAGATGGGCCCTTGAGTGGCACCATGCTCCAGTGACAGCCAGGTCCACTGGCTTTGCCTTGAAACACAATTGCAGCTCTATTCTGCATCACTGGAAACTGCAACATCATATTAAATCTGTTGGTCTACGAATAGCTGCGTGTTTCTTGGGACCTGAGTGACAGGGACATGTGTCCAATATGTTGGCCAGAAGGCTGGGAAACCACCACGGCAGTGCTGAACAACCTTCACTCAAAGTATCTTATATTCCGAGGTACTCATCTAAAAACAACTGTCCAAATGTTAGTGTCATTATGCTAGTTTGAATCTCTCAAAGAGAAAACTTAAAAGCTAAGAGTGTGGTGGGTGTTGCGGGGAGCAGAGACTACTAGGGGGGTATCTCTGGCATAAACCAAGGCAATAAAAAATGAAGGTGGGCCACATCTTTAAGACTATCTGCTCCATCAGATGAGCTGTTGGTCTAGACCAAGAGGTGGCAATTTTTTTCTTTAAGGGGCCAGATACTAAATATTTTATGCTTTGCAGGCCATGTTTCTGTTGTAAATAAGTAATTCTGCCATCAATCTTTGTAAATAAATGGG
Organism: Pteropus alecto; assembly: GCF_000325575.1. Classification (NCBI taxonomy): domain Eukaryota; kingdom Metazoa; phylum Chordata; class Mammalia; order Chiroptera; family Pteropodidae; genus Pteropus; species Pteropus alecto. The sequence goes on along the minus strand of NW_006435793.1, from coordinate 3,620,349 downwards.
TGTGGCTATTCCAATAAAACTGTTTACAAAAGCAGGAGGTAGGCCAAATGCTGGAGTTTGCAGATCCTGGTCTAGCACTCTCAGGCTAAGAGACACAAGGTAGGGTAGAGGTGGATGGCAGGTGACCTACAGAACCTAGTTCCAGAGTCTACTTCTAGCGCCAAAGCTTTTACATTTCTGCCATCAAGACAGACAGGTTTGGTGACAAGAAAAATTACTACCAGTCCTGCTGCATGGCACCGAAAGGGCATGACTTAGTTACCAAGCTCAAGGCTGTATCCCTCAGCAGCTTTGGAATCCCACACAGATCACCTTTCTTTACGCTCTAGCACCTTCTGAGTCAGAATGTCTCAGGTAAGTGGTCAGTGCCAAGTCCCTCTGCCCTCCTCCTGTGAAATACATGTGGCCAATACGGTGACTAGTTAGCCATGGTGGTAATGGCCAGCACTAAATTTACCCATTTCTCTGTTGTTGTAGCCTTGATATTCTTCAATCTGTGGTAGCCCCAAACCTAGCTTTGTGCAGGCTCAGAAATGCTGACGGTGCTACTCACTGGCCCGGCCCATCCTCCCCAACATCAGGCCTTGGCTCTGGATTCAGGGGGAACTGTGTCTGCTGTGAAAGTTCGCTGGGTATGCGTGGTCGTCGGGCTGTACACTCACATTCCTCTTTAAAGCTATTCTGGGTAGGGCCAGAAGCTGGCCTGTTCCCCTTGTCTTGACATGTGACACAACACGCTGTGAATCCTTGTCCTTGGCAGGCGGGGCAAGTCAAGACAAGCTGGCGGCACTGGGGAGTGGAGCAGAGTCTATACTGGTCCCATGGGGCACCACAGTATGAACATTCTGAAGGAAGAAAAGCCTTTGTTACAAACACACACATGTGCACACAGAGACAGGCGCTTCTCCAGTTCCTAAATATGTCTTAGCTCATCAGAATCTAATATATCCTGTTGTGCCTGGGAAGGTTTCTAAACAGTAAATCTGTTTTCTAACAAAAAAAAAAATGCTCCCCATCACCACTTTTTTTGGGGAAGGAGGTGGCTTCTGGGAATTGTCTTCCTGGTTCTAACATTCACTGACCCATTCCCCCCCCCATTAAAAAAACAGGTACCAGCACTTTTAATAACTATTCCAAAGCTGCCCAACCAACCACCTCTTGTTCAATGGCCTTTTGCCTTTAGATCATTCCCTTTTTCAGTGGAAGACAACACACCTGAATGCAGATGATCCCACAGTGACATTCAGCTTCTGCAGTCTACATCCCTCATCCCCAGGCCTGAGGTTCTCCTGCAGGTGCTGGTGGACACGTGACCACCTGGATTCCTAAATCTCACATTATCTACTTTCTCAGTTGGTTTTTCCCGCTGACTTCCTATTGTCATTGATAATATCATTCTTCTTCAAGTCTCCTTAGCAAGCTTATCTAAGCTACCCTTGGGCCTTCTCTCTCCCCTCTGTATTCCATCTTAGCTCCAAAACAGATGTGAAGTCGCTTTCAATAAGACACAAATATAAGACTACCAAAATGAATTTAAAAGATCAATCAAAACTCACATCTTATTCATTAGCTGAGAGGTAATGCCATCTTTCTCTGATCCCAGGAGATGCAGAAGTTTGCAACAGTCACTAGGGTTGTCTGCAACCTTTCCTATTCAAGACTGTGGCATCCAGGGGTAAGAGCCATTGTTCTAAAAGATGATTCCCATCCTTCATCGACTGCCCTCATGTTACTACATGTGCCCTTGTCTGGTAGCATGTTAGGGTAGACTCAAAACTACAGTCAAACCACATACTTCCTGTGACCTTCCCTTCTGTGACAATTCCTGCCTCTGGCCTCGGCCCGAGGTTCAGCTCTGACCTTGGAATGCCCCACTCACCTAAGTTAAGTACCCACCCCGTGAGTCCACAGACCATCTAAACTAGGGGTGCTTTGATTCTGTGCCATGGATTTACATGGCAGTCTAGTGAAGACTATGAACTCTGTCTTAGAAAAATGTTTTTTAAGTGTATAAACTACACAGGATTACAAAGGAACCCAGTTACGTAGAAATGCAATATTTTAAATTATTTTTAAAAATCTGGGATACATTAAGATATTTATTAGCACATTAAATAATAAGACTTAATGGTGGGCCGAATAACTTTCTATTTTGAAGCAATGAGGAACATAAATGCTATTTTGAGATATCTGGAGCCACTAAAATCTATGAAAATATTGTGATTTCTATTGATGACAGTCACAGGCACGTCTAATATTACTGGTTTGTTGCTTACATTTATAATAGAAGAAAGTACTACATTTAGTGAGTTATAAAAAATATAAAATTATTATAATTATTTTCCCATCAAAATTCACAGAATGCCTGAATTCTATATATTGACCCAGGTCAAGACTCTTGATTTAACCTATCCAACTCCTAGCAGGTAGATAGAGCGAGGGACATTATCCTCATTTTAAAGGACTTGCCTAACCAGTAAATGGTGAAGCCAGGATCCAAATACAGGCCTCTTGACTTCTGGTCCAGGGCTCTGTCTGCTCTGCTGCAGGATCTCCAACTCTGCTGGGCAATGGTGGCACTGTGTACCTCCTTTCCCTGTTTTATTCTTCATGCAATCAGTACTATGCCTTCCAGAATGGTTAATACGCAGTGTGCCTGATCACAGGTTCAGGTTCTAGGCTTCTGCTGACCTACCTGACACCACGTCATTGTTGTAGGACAAGGCATAACGGTCATCGAAAACAAACAACTTCCCCTTGTAAAAACCATCCGGAAACTCTTCCAGGTACTTGTGGATGCCGCCCTTGAGCTGGAACACTTCCTTACACACTCCCTATGTATGGAAAAACAACAGGAAGTGTGAGGAGACAAGCAGAGAACAGTAAGAAGCTCCACAGAGCGGCGTGGCGGGAGGGATGCCAAAGAAGGGGCTCCTGGCTCCCACTATAGGACACTGAGAAATTGCTGACCAAGGGGGTCAAGGGACCAACTGGCCAGACCCTGCCTACCGGGGGGATGGGTGACGACAGCACTCAGGGCCTTCGCTCTCTAGATCCATCGAAGCCCAACTATTTTTGCTGCCCCCTAAATATAGGAAGACACCTGTTGTGACATGTAATGTTACTGAATTTTCTCTCCTCAGGATCAAGAAAAAGGATTAGGAAAAGGGAGAAAGTAACTGATCTTTCCCTTAGTTACTTGATGAATCTTAGAGACTGTTAAGTGCTTTTCATATTTTGAGATTAAGAACTTCTTATTTTATACTTACAAACTGTAGGCTGAAACCATACAAGGGGACAATAAACCCCTGGCTGGCTGGGGGAGGAGAAGGGATGAAGGTGGGGGGTGGAAAGCTCCACAAATGCAGTGGGTGAAGCCTTATTCACCACCAGGCCCGCAGGGCCCCAAGGGTGGTGACTCACCTTGGCTTTAAGGTAGGCTGAACCCCGCTCACAACGGATGCCCCCAGTGCAATACATCAGTACCCTCTTCTCTCTGAAAAGTTCCAGATTTTTGTCAACGTAGCTAGGGAAGTAACTGAATTTCCTGATGTCTGGGGCTAAGCAGCCCAGGAATCGTCCCTACAACATGGGAGCAGCACAAGGAAAATGATCAGAAAAGCATACCTGGTAGGAACGAAGGTTCTTTTCTGTGTCAAACACCCCTTCCCCCACCCCCACCCAAGAAACTACCAAGAAAGGAAATGCTTGGTAGTTGTTGTTCTCATCCAACACTCTGACCTTTCAACTTTAAGATCTGGAACTTGGAGGCAAGGCTGATGGTCTGTGGGTCACTTTGCCAGAGTTCTCAGAAGAACTGGAGAGGCTGCCCAAAGCGAATTTTACAAGATCCTTGACATATGTCAAGGGTAGGCACATGGGAGCCAAAAAGTACATTACGTGCCAAGATGTCTTTAATTCATATTTTCTTAGACATTCTTACTAGATCCTGAGTTCAAAGGCTTGGGTTTTCTCGGACGCTGCTAGCAGCAGGAAGAGATCCATGTGACGTGGCCACAGGTGAACACACACACAGTATCCCCTTTGGAAACATGCCATGTTGTGGGGACTCAGTTCTGTTCTTACTATTTTGCTTTCATAGAAGTTTCTGCAGTCCAGTAGAATAGTATCGTTTTGTTCTTGATTTGCCTGAGACAAAAACTTTCCTACTTCTTTATGAAATTCACCTGGGGATAAATGGATTCCTAAAACCAAACCAAAAAAAAAAAAAAAAAAATAGTTAAAACAAAACAAATTAACAAAAATAAAACCCAATCACTATTGATCCAGGCCAATGACTTACATGTTGTTTCTTTCCACCCAAACCTTTTCTCTTAATAATTACGATTATGTCTCAAAATTACATTATCCGATGATCATAAAATAATTTAGTAATTCTAGGTACCCTCACTCTCTCCCCACCTAAGATGAACACTACTGGGGGACCTGGCAGTTGAGAAACAGTCAAAAAATCTGCACCCTCATACCTGAACTAACCCAATGATAAAAGCCAGACAGTTGGGATCTACATTGCTAAGTGGGTTTTGTTGGTCCATTGGATGGCCAGTGTTCTATTGTCACTATACATGGAGGAGCCTATACATGTATATGCTTGACAACAGGCTTTATAAACGGTTCTATACCACGGTCAATCTCAAGTTCAAGGCTAAGAACTTTGGCACACGCAAGTGTGATAAAGTTGGAATGTGTTTTTAAAAAATCCAAAAGGGTAATAAGCATATATCTTAAGTTTGTGTATATGACTAAGAGAAAAGGTGTGAGGGTTGACATTTTTTACGCCAATGGAGAGGAAAGAATGAGAAGATGGAGGAGTGAAAGCAGACGAAGAAGATAAGCAAAATATAAGGAGACTAAAAACAAGAGAACCTATCTTGGTGGGCCCTTTGCCTTCTTAACTCTCCAGGATAAAATATTCCTGTATCTTCAGGAAACTGAGGAACTTTTGGTGAATTTGGCAGGGTGGAGTAACCACACCTCGTGGGCAGGGGCTCTGGTGACTTTAGTCACCACTCATGATAGAGTTTGAAAGCACCAAAGGAGCCTCTTTCTGTTTAGGAATGAATCCCAACAACCACCTGGGAACGCTGAGTAACAGGTGGGGCTAGAGCCCCTGAGCATGGCCAAAGAATCTGGATTCCGACCTGCCCAATCTAGGATTTTAGGGAGAATGCAAGAAGGCTAGATATATATTTAAGTTATCACACGGTCACCAAAACAGTGGGGTGAAAAGGGAGGTTCAAACATGGTGAGAAGCAAGGAAATCTACTAAGAAATCTGCTAAGAGCCACAGGGAACCAAACCCATTCCCACTGCTATTGTTGCTGCTCTCCTGGTCCTGCAAGGGCCTGGCTGGACACTGAGTCACATCGACATGTATAAAAGAGGTGCCTTCAAACGACTTGGCTCAAATGAAAACGGCGTAGTACAGCCTGGAGCCCACTCTCCCCTAACCTCCTGAGCAATGTCCTGTAGTGCCAAGGAAGAGAGATTTGCAGTCATCCCGCCTCCTCCTAATAAGGTCAGGACACAAAGCAGACACGGCCCTTTTTGCCCCTTCTCTCATGTATTAAGTCTCTTTTCCCAGATGCTTGTATCTTTCCTCCATTTCCCCCTGGCTTAACTCTTAACGCCTTTTCAATATTTACATGTTAAAAAATGAACATAGAATCAGTCAGAAGTTTTTGCTTCCTGATGAAAGGAGACAATACCACCTATGAAGTAGTCTTGGGGGGCAAAAAAAGAAAAAGAGGAAATCCAACCTGAATCTGGTCAGGTGTCTAGATCTGAGCTGTCCAATATGGTAGCCACTAGCCATATATGACTAGCCGCACATCCGTGAAATGTGGCTTGAGATGTGCTGAAGTAAGAGTAACACAGCTACAGGATATTAGGGACTTAGTATGCAAAAATAAAGTAAAATATCTCAATAATTTTTTACATTAGACACATTGAAATAGTATTTTAGCTACATGGTATATTATTGAAATTAATTTCACTTGTTTCCTTTCACTTAAGATGTGACTACTGGAAAATATAAAATTCCTTATGTGGCTCACGATATATTTGTATCAGACAGCACTACTCTAAAGCTAGCTACCAATTTACAGAAGATTCAGAGGACAGAGGAACAGCCCATGGAGATGCAATCAGCATTATCCTGACTGTGGGAAACTCTACAGATGAAATGATCTAGTTCCTTCAAAAAATAAACTTTACGGGAAAAGAAAAGATGGAGGCGAATCTATAAGTTAAAAGAGACTTAAAGAGACAGTGATCAAACACAACGAGGGGACCTTACTTGAATCTCAACAGAAACACACTTAAAAAATTACGAGATAACTGGGAATTTTAAGCGCTGGCTAGATATTTGGTAATATTAAGAAATTATTGTTACAAATGTTTTAGACATGATGACAGTTTTACATTTATCTTCTAGAGATATATACTAAAATACTTATGAATAAAATGACACAACACTGGGATTCCCTTCAAAATAATCCAGGATGGGGAAACAGGGTGGGGATAGATGAAAGTTGGCCATGAACTTGTAATTACTGAAGGTGTGTGAGGTACATGGGAGTTCACTATACTATTTTCTCTGTTTTTAATGTTTAAACATTTCATACTAAAAAATCAAAACAAACAAAAAGCTCTGCCAAACAAATGTCTTTCAACCATCTATGGTAATCATGAGGAAGAGGGAAAAGAGAACGTTCTAGAGCACCTGCAAACATACTGATTTGGTGTTGAAAGCCACTGGCTACCCATAGCAAAAAGCCTGTGTGTTTTAATCAGCTGATGAACTATTTACAAGTAATGATTACATTCTTCCCAAACTGCTACTTTGGCAAGAGAAAACAAGTTCTTGCCAAACCATCAAGAAGAATAACTAAGACAGGTCATTCTGAAGGGCAAGTCAATTACCATAGCACCAAAGAGAAGACCAATTTAAGCATTCAATGACCCAAATATCAGCCACCCCACAGCTATTTTAAAGAAAGGATATATCACAACTCTTGCTGGTCAGTCTGTCTTAACTTTCACATTTATCTCTATATTGTTTTAACTTTTTGAAGAAAAATAATTTTTTTTTTTTTCTAAAAGCAAGCATACCAGGCTTCTTGTAGGAGATCTTATTGGGACTGATCCCCATAGGCACAATTTCTTCAAATACACCAACACGCAATTCTGGAAAACAGAAAGCTCCTCCTTTGCTGGCCTAGCCAATGAGAAACAAAACAGAATATGGTTCTCACTCTATCTCCAGATATAAGACATTTACGAGCAATATTATTTCCCTGTGTGGTGTGGAGTGCCGATCTGATCATTCCAGGTTGACTACAAATGTAGTGATCCCCTGAAATGGCCAGGATGTCTCTCACGTGAACAAACATGTCTAAGTATTAGAGTTTAGACTGTGTAAGCTGTCACATCCTTCCTCCATAAGAAGAAAGAATGAGGTCCAGAGATGGCACTAACTTGCCCAAGATCACATGGCAACTTAGTGGAAGAAGTGGAATGAATGTACTCCTTCTACTGCACTGCCTCGTAACCTAAGAGAGAAAAGGTAGTTATCTGCTTATTTCTCTACACTAACCTCTCCTTCATAACCTACAGTAGGAAGAGGCACCGAGGCAGAGGCAAATGGCTCTAGATCCATTTTATTTTCATTTTTTCTTACCTTAAAATCATCCTTACACAGATAATCTTTAAACAATGGGCAGGAAAGCATGACTTCCACATAGAGTCTGGTCGCCAATTTGCTTCCACCAACTGTCCCATTGATTCCTTCTGTAGCAATTCGAACCTGAGACACAAGATGATGAGAGAAAGGAAATACCGTCTGCTCTTAGCTTAGTTTAAATCTTCCCAGGGCAGAACAGGCTCATGTGTTAATGAATTTAACAGGAAAAGCAGACACTGCTGTGGACACCAAAGTGTAACCACACAAAGGTACTTGTAGTTTTATAAAATGGCACTGCCCACAGTTCAGACGAGGCACTCAGTTAAAGTGTTGCTGAACAAGAGAATGAAATGAAGCTACTGGAAAGCCCCATGTGCCATGGAGCTCCAGTTATCCAATAGCCAAAGAACTGAATTTTGAGCTCAATCCAGGTCAGATCTAGAATCAAGATTCAGCTTTGCCGCTTACTTGCCAAGTGGCCCTGAGAAAATTAATTTACTTCTCTTCAATTTCTTCATCTTGATAAAACAAGAATAAAAGAGAACCGACAATGAAAAACACTGCTTGGAAGATATTACCTAAGTCCTAAAGCACAGATCACACCTGAGGGCTGGGAATGGGAGTGAGTACATCTCTGCATAGTGTTTGGGGAAAGCCCACCATTGCAAACCCACCCCCAGGAATACAAGTTCCAGGAGTGTGTTTTTCTGTTTTGTTCACTGTTGCATTAACGAGTGCAAAGCACAGTACCTGCCACATAGTAAGCATTCAATACGCATCTATCAAACACATGAACGTGTATCCATATGAGACTTTCTGACTTCTCAAACCCTCTATTCTCTTTGAAATGCTTCACTGGTTAGGGGTCATTAGAGCCTGGGTTAAGGCCCCCGCCTTAAGAAGCAATGCTCTGGGAGCCCTGAAAAGTTAGTTGTTTTGATACTACAAAATCCTTTGGATGACTTTAAAGATGGATTATCTTTGGATAGAGCGGAGCTCTCTACAGAAAAGTGCTAGAGAGAAAGTGAAACACTGTATCATGATATTCTCTGGAAAGAGGTAATTTAATTCATACTGTTATCACTACCTATATAATAACAATACCCCCCAATGCATTAGAATTTGAAAAATTTAAAAGGCTCCCCTTTTTCGGGGCCCAGAGAAGATGCTTTATTTGTGCCCTCGCTTGATTCAATTCTTTAGGGCATGGATACAAAGGGGATTCATTTCACAAGCCAATGCCAACACACTAGTGGTAACTATCCATAGTTCCATGATAAGCATTCTGGATCATATCCTTCAGAGTACAGAAGTCTAGTGAAGCCTGTTCTGGGCATGAGAGAGGAAAGCAGAAAGCATATGCATTCTCTCTTGTACAAGCTACTGTACCTATTACTAACTCATATATTTTTTAAGAGACTACATAGAAAAATAGAGCAGAACCAAAATAAAGGTTAGGAAATCTACCATAAAACTGTTTCAGATGTGACAAAGAGGTACGTAACTGTCTTTCGGGTAGGCTAGGAGATTCTTTCCTATGTTATCTTAATCTCAGAACCCAAATAAAAGACAAGCACATCCACTCCCTTTATAGCAATCTCTAAACTCATGTACTAGACTTTCAATTCTGGGATTCTTCAACAGTAACCTTCCAAGGAGCTCCTTGATGAAGAAGGCCTTAAACCTTCAGATGAAAAGCAATAGTTAGCATTTATGGAGCACCTGTTATGAGACAGGAGCTTTATATTATTATCCTGAGTGCGGATATCAAAACTCCCATTTGACAGAAAAGGAAACAGAAGCTCAAAGAAATCAAGTAACCTACACAAGGGCACAGAGTTGGTAGGTGTAAATCTGGGATTTAAAACCAGATCTTATTGGCTCCAAATCTTGTAATTTTTTCCTATCCAAAGCTTCCACTGCATTCCCTCAAATATCTTGAGGAAATAAGGAACGTATAGCAATAGAGAACAGAAGCTTATTTCCACAATTCTAGAACTTTTAAGTTCTCCTCTTTCTCTACCTGAATGCCAATATTCTGCCAAATCTACCAGCAGAAAACTATTTCAGTAAAGTGGGCGTGTATCCTTGAAGCCTAAGATTTTAGACTTAAGATCCAGGCAGGTGCTGCCACCTTGTGGTTAGAGACCCTCACTGCTAGTTTACCTCAGGCTGAGTCAAGAATAAAAATCTGCCTCTAAACCAAGGAGATAGGTATCTTTTTTGGACATTCAGGTTTACCGTGAGAATATCCACCTTTCAAGGTGTTCTTTAAACAGAGATTATGATTCAATCCACAGATGTTTACTAATTATTTTTACTATGTGCCAGGAATTGTGCTAGAAATTAGGGATATAATGGTTGGAAAAAATACCATTCTTGCCCTCTTGGAGTTACAGACTGAGGTCACACATTAAAATAATAGCTACAAACTGACAAATGCTATAAAATTACTATAAGATGCTATGGGAGTGTATTTGAAAAAAACAGATTTAGACTGAAGTTCAGGAAATCTCTCTGAGGAAGTGTCATTGAGAACTGAAGATTGAGTAAAAATTAGACAGGAAAACCAAGTAGGTGTGGTAGAGTTCCTTGAAGAGTTTTCTTGTAAAAAGGCCCAAAGACATAAAAAAAACCTTGGGGGCTCCGTGAAACCGAAAGACCCTGTTGCTGGAGTATAATGAGTAAAGAATGGTACTAGATAAGCAGAAAAAGTAAGAAAGGGCCAAATAATGCAGGAACTTAAGGGCATGTTTAGGATTTAGGTTTTACTCTGAATGCGCTGGATAGCCACTAAAAGATTTTGAGGGGGCGGGGAATATGATTTTATTTAACTTTTAAGATCATTCTGGCTGCTGTGTGGAGGAGAATGAATTAAATGGCAGGCAAGGAAGGAAGAATGAGAGTAGTTTGGAAGCTACTGAAATGGCCTAGGTATGAGAGGGTGGGGGCTTTGTCTAAGGTTATGGAAGTGGAGGAGAGAGTAAAGAGAGTCAAGGGATATTTTAGAGGTAGAAATGGCAGGACCAAGTGATGAACTGAATGAAGTAAATGAAGCTTTCGGTCACTATCTGTTATAAAACATGAATGTGAACCATATCACTGACTGATCAAATGACTGCCTCAGGGAATTAAAACCTGGGACATGTGTGGGAAAGAAGGTTTAAGATAGTACCATGTCATAACCAGACGGTTATGATTTAAAAGTGTTTGAATATACACGTGCATCTATATGCAATCATCGAGGATATTAAAAAAATAAAAAGAAAATAATCCATAATCCACTTGTAGAAATATTCACAATTAACATTTTGATATTTACTACCCTCCATCTTTATATACAGACACCCTAGGGTTTTGTTACAAACATATATTCATGCCTTTATTCAACTTTCTCCAAATATTTACCGTGTTATGTGCTAAGCCCTGTTCTAGCACTGACGATATATCAATTAAGACAAAATTCCTATCTTCATGAAGCTTATATTCTAAAAGGAGCTAGATTAAAACAAATTAAAGATAATACTTCCAGACAGCAGTAAATTCTTTGAAATTCTCAGAGCAGAAAGGAATAGAAAATGATGAGGTCTACAGAAAAGAGTACTTTAGATTAGCATTCTGAGAAGATAACATTTGAGCAGAGATCTCAAGTGGGGGATGAGCCATGTGAAGATCTAGGGAAAAAGCATTTTAGAGGGGAAGGGAACAGCAAATGCCACTACCATGAAATTGAAAGATCTTGACATGTTCTAGGAAAATTAAGAAGCAATTTGGAATCACATCTATATGTATAGTTCCATAAAATGGTTTTTCAGGTACCATATCAAGAACATTTCCCTATGCCGGGATCAGCAAATATGTCTGCTTTTGCATAGATTTGTTGGAACATAGGCATACCCATTCATTTATATATTGTCTACAGGCATACCCATTCATTTACATATTGTCTACAGTTGTTTTCATGTTACAACAGCAGGGCTGAGTGGTTTTTTATGCAAAGCCTAAAATATTTACTGTTTGGCTCTTTAAGAAAAAGTTTACTGACCTCTGGTCTATGCCATTAAATATTCTTATAAAATACGTTAAGAGATATTTAGTATTCTATTTAAATGCCTAGCAAGATTTCGCTAATTTCTAAAAACACAAAAGTGAACCCTTTGTAAGGAGCATAGCCTCTGCAATCCAAGTCAGAGGCCAGACGAGCCCAGTGAAGGGCAGGGTGTGGGAGGCGTTACCTTGCCTGTGAGGTGCAGGTGCTGACATAGAGCTGTCTGCCAGGCACAGATCCAGTGGGGATCCTCTAGGTCACAGTAGCAGTAATAAAGTAGCACCTCCCCCTCATCACTGCCCTGGCCACTGTAAAAAGAAAATCACTGGCATAAGGAAGCCACGATTCATAAAGTATACCCAGGCAGAATCAGAGGCCGGGCTGAGATGGAGCCACTTGTGCCTGCCATTGTGCCTATTACTGTTCTCCTGAAATGGGAATCAATTCCTATCTGTAGTTGCTCTGAAGAAGAAAATATCTGCATTTTATAGCTGAGTAAACTGAGGCCAATTCCTTCCAGGTAAAACAGCTACCAAGTGATAGTCAAGACTCTGAATACCAGTCTTCTGACACTAGAATCCATACTTTCTACTGCACTGTGCTGCCTTCTAGTAACTAGTCATGGGACCTGGGTGGGTCTCTTATCCCACTAGCTGGATTTATTATCTCTGAGCTTTCATTTCCTCATCTGTAAAACTGGAGAACTGAAATAAGCTGCATTTTCCAAAGTGTGCTCTGAAGCTGTTCTATGAAATTACATGTTTGAGAAATCCTGCTGGCAACATCTCCCTCTTTGAGTCATAGTGAAAGCTCCTTATCTATTGAAGGCTCTGAGAAGTCCTGCAATAAAGATACTTTAACCTGGTGCTTCCCAAACCTATTTGTCTTTAGTACCTCTTTTCAGTACCTGATAGCATCCTCCACAACTAATGTTACACAGACATATTTTAGAGGATGCTATAGTAGAAGATAATTAAGGTCCTATCCAGCTCTGCAATCTATAACTCTTTCAGTATCCTCGTTATATTACAGGGCCTGTCCTCCTCCAAAATCCTGTCTATTTTAGAGCCTATCTATTTTCCTTTCTCTAAACTCCAGTAACAAATTATCTGAACCATATAATTTAACTAATAATTATGTAACCTGTCTCATATCACGTGCTAATAATTGTTTTATGTCTTTTTGTTTGTTTCTCTAACTAGAAATTCCTTGAAATGCAGGGCCACACAGAAATAACAAAGCCACATCTGTATAGCACCTTACAGTTCACAAATGTTCTTACCATGATCATTTCATATAATTCATACAGCAGCAATATTGTGAGGTAGGCAGGGCAGGCATTATTATTCCAATTTTAGAAGTGAGGAAATGAAAATAAAAAGAATTTTAGTGACTAGCAAAATCGGATTCTAAGTTCAATTCTCTTTCTCCTCTTCTTTCTGATAAACAAGGGGAATTTGGCACTAAATACTAGTGACAAAAGTGTGTCAAATTTGGACATTTTCTATTCATCAAATAGTTTAGAAATTGCTTAAAATCAGAAATCTGTCCTCTAAAATTCTGTAATATTATGATTTGGTGAGTTTTTTCAAAGGCAGGACCTAAACTCCTAATCCTATGCCTCAGTTCTAAAAGTTAAAATCTTTTCTAAAACATTCAGCTCAGAAAACCACATTTGGTAGCAAAATCCCTTTTGCAAGCTCTGATGTTATTCAGAGTAGAGGAATCATTTAACATTTCTGGGCCTTCCAATTTCTCTTTGAAAATAATACAATTTTTGCTCTTTACTTCTCCCTAAAGATAAGATGTACAATTGCTTCCAAGTAACCTAGCGACAATACCAGCTGTGTGGGTATATGCTACTGCATAGGCGATGATCTCCTATTAGACATAATACACGTTTATTGGCCTAGCTTAGGCCTTTCGAGAGATTCTGTGCCTTTAGGATCTTGCCATTTTAGTGAATGGGTAGCGATAGCTCATTGTGGCTGGAAAAACATTTAAACTAAACCAAAATACAGAATGAAATTCTTACCTTGTCTGCTCATCAAGGCTAAAGCAGCTTATATCAGGGAGCCAAATGGATACTTCATGGTTACGAGTAAGATATTCTATTACAGGGTTCTTTTTGTCTGCAGACTTAAGACTCTTTGAGGTGTTCAATGTTACAGCCAGCTGCTTTAAAATAGAAGCAGTCTGGTGGCAAATCTCATCTGCATGTTGTGTTGCCACATGTCTATGGATGCTGGTCTGGTCTGTGAATAGCTGAAGACAGCATTTCCACCATTTTTCTTTACATTCAAAAGAAGGTGCCGGAACTTCTTTGGTTTTGACAAAAAGGGCAAATGCCTGAAATTACATTTCAAACTGTCACTGTTAAATACCCTTAAGTTTAAGGCTAAAAGAAGTCTCAGTGAAATCCCTTCTATTATGTTTCTACAGGGGTTTCTGGTTTATGTCCTACTATTCTGTAGAACTTCCTGTGAGAGAACGGTTTTAATAGCAAGCTTTATACCAGCTGGACCAAATCAGGAGTCTTAGATAGCAAATGCCCTATTATCTCCCTATTCTACTTATGACTAAGTCTTCTGGGTTCCTGGGATTCCTCCTGTCACCCTCGATTGGGAAAGGAATCTAGCCCACCTGTCTAGGATCTGTCCCCAAGTGCTCCACCATAAGTTTTCCAAAACCACACCCCGCCGATGATTCTCCTTTGTCTGGCATTGAATTAAGATCACTAGTAATGGCCCCAACTAGACCTTACCTTGAACATGGCAGCAGCCTAGTATCTTACTAGCCCTCTGTTCCTTGGAGGATAATCTTGATAAACTACTTCTAGTCCTATCTGCCTTAGCTATACACACATGATCCCAAAACATTAATGGCAATTTTACCTTTTTTTTTGCAAATGAGTATTTCTTCTTTGTATTGACATCTAGCTCTGCTTTGAGACTGCTATTGGGATTGATAAGACTTGTATCTTTCAAATCCAGGTCTGCAAATTTTAAAATACAGGACTCCTGGTCATCTCCCTGGTCTGGTGAAGTGGAAGAAGGCATCTGGTTTGGTTGCAGCAGTGGGGCAGATTCCTTTCAGTTAACTATCTCCTAGAAAGTGGGCAAGGGAGAAACGACAATGTCCAAGTCTTTGATTACTACTTGAAGTAAACTCGAAGCTAATCAATGATACAAATGAGCTATCTATTCACTCACACATTCGTTCAATAAATATTTATTTAGAAGGCATTGTTCTAGACATTGGGGATAGAGCAGTGAATGAAACAGAAAATGACTCTGCTTTCTTACAGCTTACATTTCAGTGGGGAGACAGAAAGTAAGCAAATAAATTGAGTTTTTAAAAAAGTCAGATGGTAAAAAGGGTTATGAAGACAAATAAGCAGGGGAGGAGCCAGAGCAATAGAGGGATATTTAAAACACAGAGGGTAGTCTGAGGCAGTGGCATTTGAGCAGAAACCTGAATTTGGGAGCAGGTCATGAAAATATTTAGGGTAAATGATACCAAAAGAGCACTGGTATGAACCAAATCAATCAAACTATGTGCTAGTAACTTCAGTTATAAAGACTTTGTTCTTTTTTGCCCCCTAAATTTTGAGCTGTGCAAATTCCCTTTCTTAGAAGAAATAACTACCAAGAGAGCCTCATTTTAATGAGCCAGAACAAATATTCAAATTGCTATAGTGGCCAAATCTTGTTAAAACAGACACACTACAATCAACATACTACAGTCTTTCTTTTATAAAACAAATGTTACAGGTGACAAAGAAGCAACATAAAACACAAAGGCAACATGAAACACTGGGAAAAGCACGCACTTTGGATTGTGGTGCACCTGGGTGCAAATATGTGAACCTAGGCAAGATATTAAACTTCTCTTGAGTTCTAACTCTCTGATTTCTATAAAACAGATGACAGTATCAGTACCTATTTGCAGGACTGCAGTGAGGACTGGAAGGGAATAAGTAAAGTGTCTGGTACACCCTTAGTTCCCCTACCACTCTTGGCTCATCTCAAATAATACTCTCCTTCAAGTATCCTACCCGGGCCACAATGAACTTTGCCTAGTTCCACAAACAAGCCAGGCCCTCTCCTGCCTCAGCATCTCCACACACCTTTCCGACCACCCAAAAATGACCTCTCCTCACTCTAAATCCTTCTTAGTTCTTGCTTAATTTATATATTCTTAACTACTCTACGTGGGGACTTTGCTATGTGCCTGGCACATAGAAAATACTACAGTGGATACAGGTCTTTGTAAAAACAGTTAAGGTTCCTGCTCTCTGGGAACCTTATATTCTAGTAAGAAAAGAGAGACACTAAATAAGAAAATCAATTTTAAAAAAATCAAAATATCAGTGATAAGAGCTGCTGCTTTTGAATTTCCTTTGCTGGGGATCCTCCTTATCCCAACCTGTTAAGTGTTGAATCATTTTCTCTCCATTCACCCTCTAAGTGATCTCGTCTAGTCCCAAGGATTTAAAAACTATATTTGCCACAGAATAACTGTGAAGGGATATGTGTGAAACTAGACTGGCCATTAGTTGGTAATTGCTGAAGCTGGCTGATAAAAGTACATCAGGGGTCATTCTACAATTTTCTCAACTTCTATAAATATTTGAAACTCCCATGAAAAAAGAAAAAAGCGAAGCAATGATAAAGGAAAACTTATGTTTAGAACACTGTACACTGTACACATTTATGTCTCCAAGCCATCCCTCTCTCTTAAACTCCAAAGTCACATATCCAACTGTCTACCATCCAGATGGCTTTGCCTGGAGGGCTAAAAGGCTGTTCAAATGCAACCAATCGAAACCAAATTCTTGCTCTTTCCCAGTCCTGCTGACTTCCATAAATGACATTTTTACTGTCCCGTTTACTCAAAAAAAACTTTGGGCTTTTTCTTGACTCCTTATTCTTTCACACTATCATCCAGCCCCTCAGAAAATCCTATCAGCTTTTGAAATAA
>NW_006435793.1:3569351-3603538 GCF_000325575.1 Pteropus alecto | reverse complement strand
CTCCGTTCAAGCCACCATCATTTTCTGACTGAATTACTGCAACAGACTAAGACTAACTGCCCTCCTCCTGCAGGAGCCAGAGGTAACTATTAAAAAATACGATCAGTCTCTCATGTCTTCTAAACTTACTCAGATAAAATATAGTCCTTAAAAACCCCTCCCACCACCTCTCTAATCTCATCTACTGCTCTCCCTTTGCCCACTACCTGATTGCACTGTTTGCTCATTCCTAAATGGGTCATGAGCACCAAGAAAGCAGGAATTTTCCTTTGCTCAGCTCTGCATCCTCAGCATCTAGAGCACCGCTTAGCACATAGGACGTGCTAAATGTTAATAAATACAATATTTGTTGAATGAAATAAAACGGTGACTGGGTAGCCAGGGAAGGCTTCACTAAGGACCTGATGTTTGAGCTGAGACCTAAAAAACAAGAAGCTGTCGATGCAGATTTAGGAGCAGAGAACTTCAGGCAAAAGAAATAGTATCAATTCCTAAAGTGGGAACAAGCTTGACTTATTGGAGGTACAAAAAGAAAGAGTGGTTGGAACATAGTGATGAGAGTAGAACCCTGTAGGTCAGGATATGGAGTTTGTACTGGGGAAAGGGGAGTCATTGGAGAGTTGTAAACAAAAAGAGTACCGTAGACTGATTGTGGATCTGTTTTGAAAGTAGAGCCAGCAGAGTTTACAGATAGTTATACAGGAAGTGAAGGAAAAGAAGGACCCAAGAATTACTCCTACCTACATTTTGAATTAGACAATCGGATGGATGGTGCCATTTGCCGAAATGGCGCGCCGGACCTCGCCCTATTTCTCGGCCCAGCTTTCCCGAGGAGGCAAAGGCCCGGAAGTGGGAGTAAATGAGCACGTACCCGCCGGTCCCGAACGTCAGATCTTCTTTCATTGAACCGTCTCCACCCAGCAATTAACACTGATCACCGTCCTCGAACCTCCAGACCCCACCTCGATTTTACGTAGAAGGAACGCTCAAGACGTCACCTCGCTCCGGAAGTCCTCCAGGCCCTTAGCGAAAGGGCCGCCGGGAAAATCTTTGCGGGCCCCGGGAAAGGGCCTGAAATTAAGGCGGGGACTACAGCGTCCCTTCTAGACCGCCCGCCTCCAGGCGTGACTCGCAGACCTGGGCTTGGGCTGGCTGAAGTGGCGGCGCTATCTGCGTGGCCCCGGAAGGACTTCTAGCGAAAGGCGGGAGAGAGAAGCAGCTGAGAAGCGGCGGAAGCCAGAGGGGGCCAGTAGGGTACGGACCAGACGCTCGCGGCCTGGAGAGCTTCTAGGCGCCGCCAAGCGGGCCGAGCCCACCCGGCCGCCTCTCCTTACGCTTCCGGGAGCCGTCGCGAGCAAGTGCGCCTGCGCGCCGGCCGCTCCGCGCGGCTCGCCGCTGTCCTCGCGCCGGCCGGCATTCCGACGGTTCCTGCTGCTCTTCCCGCCCAGCATCTCGGCTTGGCAGCGCACCGGCGTGCGACATGTCGCGGCGGCGGCACAGTGACGAAAACGACGGTGAGTGCCCTGGGCCCGGCTGCCGAGGCCGCGCCCAGGTGGGTGCCTAGGTCTTCAGGTCTCGAGGGAAGCCCTTCCCACATGGGAACGTTCGGGAAGCCACGGAGGGAAGGGAGGTGGCACAGCGGGAGTGTGGCCGGGCGACTTCTTGGAAAGCTCGTTTCCTCTCGCCCCAGCTCTTTTACTCGTTTCCGATAGGAGGCCTGGGGTGGGGGGGAGAGTCTTTGACCACTTCTCAGGATTTGGTCCTTAGCACCGCCAAGCACCTGTGTCTATGCGGCCGCCTCTTGGGGTCAGTGACATTATCTCGTTTTGACCCTCACATTGCACCTGAAAAGGGATCTCCGCAGATTAGTGAAGGAAAGGAACAAAGCCTGACTGAGAGATCTGATGAATCGCAATGTGAGCTCTGCTCCCCTACCGGTCATCGTTGATTTGCCTTCTTTCAAGCTGCAGTTGCAGGGAAAAAGATCTGTCTCTTATCGACACCCAAGAGATCACTAATAAACAGATGCATGTTGTTATGTTGGATTTTGAGCTGACCGTAATTGTATTTCCCTCGCGCAAGAGGGTGCTGGAAAACAGGAGAGCCCTTAGAGAGTTAGATTAGGGGTTGCCATCTCCATTTGAATGGTTGTGCTCATGGGGATTATGGTGTTGTCATTACAAAAACCGAGAATAATTTTGCTAGTTAGAAGAAGAGGCTTACATAACAAAAATCAGTCAAGAACACATCCACGAAAAAAGAAACTAAGAGTAATTATATTATTATTGTTCTTTGAAAAGAGAGTAGTATAGTGGTTAAGAGGCCAGACTTTGGAAACAGGGTTTAAGTAAGAAACTAGACTTTACCATTTACTTTGCGATCTTGCCAAGTTATATTTTTTAAACCTTAGTCTGTAATATAGAAGCGACATAGAAAGTGTTAATATACCTCATTGGTTTTGTGATGGTTAAATGAAGTTATAAATGTAATGAGTGGCTCATAATGATTATTTTATCAAATATTAATGCTTAAGAGGTGATAGATATTGGTAGATGTCAATGATGTAAGAAAAATACAGAACAAAAATCTTTAATTGGATTATTTTTTTTTTCTGACATTTTTCTGTCCTTGAACGTTGAGGCAGTTAGAGGTAGGTAAAACTAAATCATTTGTATTTAGTTTTAACAATGAAACATCAGATTTCTGCTAGGGCATGGCTTGGAGGATATCCCAGCCTTCTCATCTGATACCTAAGGGTTTAAAGTTTTAATGTAATTAACATGCAGTCACAGCTAGCAGTGCCCAGACACCAGGGAATGCAAGTCTAGAGTTTTCTTTACTACACAGCTATTATTATGCTTGGGTGGCTTTTCGTTGTTGTTGTTGTTTTTGTTTTTTTTATGCAGGAGGGTTCTTGTGTAATGTATATTTGGGGCACAGAAAATACAGTTTTCATATGCTTTTGAATTTGATTAATCAAAAGCTAATATGCTTTAAGTCATCATTTGGTATTTAGAGAACTTGAGCCTTGTAAAGTTCTTCCATTTTCTTTCCCTTTCTCACACTTTCTATTCTCCACTTCTTTTTCTTCCTTCTGAAGTATCCCTAAAGGGAGAGAAAACATTTCCAGAGGGCAGCCTGGAGAATTGGATTTGAATATGTAGAAATACAACTTTTGCTTTGGTTTTCGGGATGCCAGCATAACTTTCTTAAGAGTTAGCTTCTTTTAATACCAGCTGGCAGCTAAATCATTTGGGTCTTGCACAAACCTCAATAAATAAGTAAAGGGAAAAAAAGTAAGGAGTTAATTAATCAAAGTTTACAGTGGTGAATGATTTAGTAATGGATGGGGCAGTTTTTAATTCCTCTTAGGTACTACACCAAATCTGGAACTATTGTGAATTGCCACAATTTGGGTAATGATTAGATAGGGTTTACCCTAAACGATGATCTGAATCAAATATTTTAGATACTTTCCTTTTAGTTACACATCTATTAATTTTTTAAATCAGAAATACTAGAATCTTAAATATTGAAGACTATTTTAAAATAGGCTGAATTATTACAATCATACTTTAATAGCTACATCAGAGCAATTCTGGATTATTGTCATCTCTGCCTGCCACGACTTTCCATATGCTTGACTAGCTATAATCATTTCTTCAACAAATATTCAACAGTGCCAGGCACTGCCCTAACACTTAGCAGTACAGCAGTGGACTATATAAAGATAGAACCTCCCTTTAACAGGAAACAATCAAATAAAATATAGTGTATCATACGGTGGTAAGTGTTATGGAGAAAAATAAAACTGGGTAAAGAGGGTAGAGGCTGCTGTGGGGGAGGAGTTGCTGTTTTATATAGGTTGCTCAGGGAAAGCTTCACTGAAAATGACATTTGCAGGAGGTAAGGGAGCAAACCAGATGGCTATGTGGGGTAAAATAATGGTCTAAACATGGGCCTTAAGTCTAGAGCATTTCTGTCCTATTCACAGAACAGCAAGGAGGCCAGTGTTGCTGGAGCAGAGTGAGTATGGGGGAAAGGTATAGGAGATAAGATCAGAGAGGGAGCAGAGGATCAGCTCATAGAGGGTGATGTTAAAATTAAATCTGTGTTGAGACTGTAGTATCCAGGATCCATGGAGACAGGAGACTATATCAATAAAGTTCACCTAGAAGTCAATTTATAGACAAAGAAAAGGAAATCTTTAGTGTAAATTGATGTGTATGGATGCTGGTCAAGCATTAAATCTACCTTATTTCTTAGAATCTCTAAGAATATGTCTGAAGCTTTTTAGTTATAAGATATGCATAGGATAATAGCTGTTCAAAACATTGTTTTGTTCTTTTAAGAAAGTATTTAGATTGTCCATCATCTTAGCCAAAAACCCACATTAGTTCCATTTAAGCTACTTAGAATTAGATCTTTATCCTTTATATTGTGACTCATTTTTTACTTAACTATAGACAAATAAAATGAATAGAAGTGAAATGATTTGGTAATCGGAGATAGAGTATAGTTTGTTTCAGAAGTTATGTTTACCTCTGCTTTAAGTCTCCAGGATCAAGGTACTTTTCCACTTTACCGTGTTCATTTTGATTACTTTCTCTTTTACCTTGTTTGATTTATGAATCTAAAGCTTCTTATAGCGTACCTAATTCTAAATAAGGATGTAAGATGTAGTACAACATATCTGTATAAAATTAGAATCACTTTAGAGGGGAAAAATTTACTTGATGTATTCACATCCTTTTAGATGAGTTCGATAGAGACTTGCTTCTCTGTTCCATATTAGCCAAGGGTGTCTGAGTAAAGTGGCAATGTAATTTTAAATTACATTGCAAAACTTCTACAGAGTTACATTTTAATACAAAATCTGTTCTTGCTTTGGAGCTGCCATATATATGTTTTCTTGAGGGTACGTGAAAACATTCAGCTAATTCCTCAAATTTTATTCTTAATTAATCTTATTCTACTTCCCCATACACTCACCCAAGTTCTCTTCTGAATTCAATATGCTGTTATTGTCTGTGAGTTCAAATTGTGTCTGTAGTAACTGCCCCCCTTTATATTCTAATATCAGGTGATAGTGGGGCATCTCTTAATACTTTGTGCCTCCTTCCATTCTCCAAACAAAACTTGTCTTAGTCAAAATGGGGGAGAAGAAGGCGGTGTTGTAATTCAGATATAGGACCGTGTACTTGAATTTTCTAGTTTTTCTTCAAAAGTCCTACCTTCCTTCCCCACAGCGTCATTTTCCCCTTACAAGAGGACCTGGGAGGATTTCTTTAAAGACGGGGGATGGAGTGGCTCCATAGTGTAGTGGTTAGCATGTCTGCTTTACACGCAAAAGGGCCTGGGTTCACACCCCAGGTAGAGCCATGGCCCATACCCCGGGGCACCAGGCCCTGGGTGCACACTGAGAGCTTGTGGGAGGAGACACCCCACGTTCAGAGATCCAGTTCTTAGGGGGAAAGGGGCAACATCCATAGGTCAGGGGTAATTACAGAGGTAGGAGAGAAAGACTGGGGAATGATTCCAAACTGATATGAGGACAAGCCAGCTGGATAATTAGGGAGGTTGTGGAGGCGGGTTGTGGAATAAAGGCTGGCAAAGTAGATGGGCCAGAAAAAAGGGAGCAGTGATTAGGCTTTAAAACGACAACAAACTGCTTTCATTTGGCTCGTTTTTCAGCATGTCCATTCTCCCAACTTTACCAGTAAACAACTCAGGTTCTGAAGAACACTGTTAGTATTCTGCTTTCTAGAACAGAGTTTCTCAACATCAGCACTATTGACATTGGGCTGCGTTATTCTTTGTGGTTGGGAGTTGTCCTGTGCAATGTAGTATATTTAGCAGAATCCCTGGCCTATACCTTCTAGATGCCAGTAGCATTACCCAGGTCGTGTCTCCAGAGATTGCCAAGTGGCCCTTTGGGAGAAAAATCTCAACCAGTTGAAAACCACTGCTCTAAGAGAAGGCTATTTTTAATGTCCTTGCTGACAGATTATATAAATATTACATTGAATATGCAGTTTTTTTCAATGAATGAATCCTGGAAATAGAATACCTTTGTGTGAAAGTTGGTTCTTCAGGTAGTGGAACCTTATTAGATCCTGCGACTTAGGTTTCTCTTGTACTTAAGAACCAAGGTCACTGATCCAACTGTGTCATACACGTCCACAACTTTATATGGGTAAGTATCTCCAAGAATATATCTCAGCTGTCACACTGTACACGTTTTTTTTTTTTGTGGCATTATCCCTTCAAAACTATATTCAGCAGTTTTAAACCAGATCATAATTAAGAGATTGGGGAGTCAAAGCACAGAGTGCTTTACCTTGTGGCCTTTTATGATACTTTCATCAGGTTCTACTTGGATAGCAATAGATTGATTTTATTCAGCATAGGTGCAAGTGGTACATGAAGATCATTTCTGTCACTGGAGCAACTTTTAACACCCCAGGCTTAGAATAGCCAAGTGCTGTGAAACAAAATAGTAAGAAATCATTAACAGCAAGTGTATGAGTAATACAGTCCAGTTGTGATTTGTGGCACAATTTCATTCAACTTGACTTCTTTAGCATCATAAAACATCTACTGTTTTCCCATCAATTATTTGGTATGGTGCCGAAGACTGTTCTTTGAGTGTATGTCTGCTGGTTTAATTCCCATTGCTTGGAATAAATATACCGTAGTGCTATGTGATCTACAGAAGTAGAACTATTAGTTGAAGAGTTAAGAGCTCAGACACTTGTAAAGCTAGTGAGGAATCCTAATGTTTTATGCTCCTTTTGCCATCTTTTGAAGTTTTCCTCTTCATACCTGATACAAAAACTTTGTTTTCTAATCAAGTCTTTCCAAAGCATTCACCTTGGTTTTGCACCCATATATTTTCAGCTTACATAATAATTTTCATTATTACAATAATGAGTACTGCTAGCAACTAAGGAACAGTAAACAACTCAAGTTTAAAGAATGTGAGTAGCAGTACATGATGTTACAGAGTGTTCTATCTGCTAGTGGGTAGCACCATTCCTGTCTGTCCACAGAAATGGACAGGGCTGCTTCATTCATATAGTTTTATGAGGCTAACCACTAGCAGATAAAACTCTGTAACATCATGTACTGACTGCTACTCCCATTCTTTAAATTTGAGTTCTCACAAAATTTAACATAAGTAATGCCTCCTGGAGTTACTATCGTGGCCCTGAATATGGAGACTGTTGGTTAATCCAGCCGAGTCTGAGAAGTGGAGGGTCAGTTAAGAGCTTCTACTATGTGTAAAAAGTAGGACTTCTGGTAGAAAAGAGATTATAGCATTAAAAAATAAAATAAATTTATTTTAAATAAAATTTATGACAGGATTTATCATGTAACGTTATTTTTTTACATTGTTGAAACAGGAGGACAGCCTCACAAAAGGAGAAAGACCTCTGATGCAAATGAAACTGAAGATCATTTGGAATCTTTAATATGCAAAGTAGGAGAAAAGGTATGCACCAAAATAGACACAGATTATGATGGGTTTAGAGTTGTAAAGTCGACTGTGCTTTTATGAATTTCATCAACTGAAAACTTGATCTGTTTTAGGCAAAGTTTATATGGCCATGCATCTGTATCCCAAAGGAAATGCATATTAAAACCCTTGGAATACAGATAATTGAGAAATGTTTTTAGTACTTTTTATGGAATATGAGTCTTAAAAGAGATCTTATTGAATAGTTCTCTCAGTTTATAAATGAAGAGCCAAACAAATCGTGGATACTTGAGGAAGTTTGCTCAGAGTCATATAGTAAATGAATTAGAGAATAGAGCCCATTATGTTATGTATAATACTTATTCTGTTTTTGTAGACCGCTTACTTTTTAAATTTCTTCCATTCTCTTTTTATGGGTATCTAAAAAACAATAACTACCTGAATTGATTTATACTAAATCTGTCTTAGTGCCTTATGCATGTAAGGCTTTAACTTTTTTTATGATTACCTAGAAAATTTTAATTCACGAATTGCTGAGTACTTGACACATATTTAATATGCTGTCCTCTACAGAGTGCCTGCTCTTTGGAGAGCAACCTGGAAGGCTTGGCTGGTGTTTTGGAAGCTGATCTTCCTAACTACAAGAGCAAGATCTTAAGACTTCTTTGTACAGTGTATGTATGCAAAAGATTTATGAATCCAGGTGATAATGTATTATCTACTCTTAAATGCTTTGGGAAATGTTCAAAAGATGTGTTTTTGTTTCATATGTAATCAGCTTTCCTTCTATTAGGAAATTTGTACAAATGAAATGACCTTTGGCCCTTTCATTAACTCTTTCTTAGAAATAGACCTAAAATTCAGCATTTTCCATTTGTTTCTTAGAACCTTAGAATCATTCAAATTGACTATTTTTAAGTGAGAAAGTAGACATGTTCACATTTCAGAGATTTTATTTTATGCACATACATTTAAATATATATATAGTAGAATAGAATTTAACTTATATTTTTAACCAGTAGTACCAAAAACATTTGAGAACTGGTCACTCAAGTAATAGCCTTTCTTGGAAGATGGCAGCTGGTCTTCCTAGGTGGCCTCCCAACCAGGCCCGACCCTGCTTAGATCAGCCATTGGGCTTGTTCAGGATGGCATGGCTGTAGACCACGGACGGTGGCTCCACTGGGGTGTGAACCCAGGACCTTCTTCGTGTAAAGCAGACATGCTAACTGCTACACTATGGAACTATGTCCAGGAAGAGGCTTTTGAAGCTATTAATAGACTAATAATCTTTCTGAGTTAGGTTAGCTGGAACAAGTATCAGCATTTAATTTGTTAGGAAATTAAAGTGGGAAAAGTCTCACATGGAATCATGAAACATTCTCTTCCATTAGTGGAATTAGCAATCTAGACTTTTTCATCTCTCAGTCATTGATCACTCTGAATTGAATGCCTGTCAAAGAAGTAGCTATAACTTCTGGATAAAGGGATCTTTGTACTTTACATTAAATTATAAATTTATCTATTAGGTATTTTTAAATTATGAAGGTGACTTTTAAGTTGTCATTTCAATTATTTTAAAATAATGTTTTTTAATGCTTAAGCTCACTTTTGAAATTTAAAAATGTCCATACAAATTGAAACCATTGGTAGATTTCATTTTAACCTCAAAGTACAGAATTTAGGTTATAATTTTTAAAAGGAATTCAGTTAATATTCAGGAAGACATATCCTGAATATGACTAAGAAACTACTAAGAAATATCATTTTGCTGTTATCCATAAGAGGTCTTCTATTTTGGAAGCATTTATTAGAATGGAGTAGATTTATGCTTAAACTCTGATGGAACCATGGTTTGGGGTGGGGGGGAATATTGTCAATGCAAGTATCTTTATAAAACCTATTACTCCTAATACTCTACTAGGTACCTTGAGAAAACAGAAAAAGTATATGAGAGTCTGAATGATCATGAATTTCTATTTGCTTTTCTTTTTGAGCTAATTTCTAAAGGCTGCCTAAATTAGGAAGCAATATTTGCTTTTTTTTAAGGTTTATGACTATAGTCATCTACTTTTCAGATAATTTTAATGAAAATTAACGCACTTGGAGTAAGCAAACTGGAGTGTAAAGAAACCTTGCTACATCAGAGTATCATGTTGAAAATTCAACAATTTAACTGATAGAAACTTAATTGAACTAGTTTTAGTTCTGAAGTTTTTCTAAGCAACCAGAATAGTGTTTCTCAAAGTGGAATCTTGATTTTATGACATTTGGTTAGCTAAGTTTAAAATGCTCCATCTCCCTATTAATGATTCTGCATTAAAGAAATTTCTTTCACCCAGCATTTCCTAGATATTTTACCGTGGAAACAATTTTCTGTAGAACTCCTATCCAGTTCCTCTGAACATATTGGACTAACACTGGTCTCGCATTAGTTTTATTTATTTCAGTTGGATAACTTCACAATAAGAGTGTTTTACTTTTTAACTCTTGGGATAATTAAAAATGAAAAATTATGGGGGCCACGTCTGCAACTCTTCTCAATATTTATGTTGAAGTAGTTTTAAAAACAGCTCAAAGTAATCCTGTTCCAAAGTTAATAAAATGATAAAAGGTTTTTTATATTACAAAATTCAGCAACCTAACATAATGCTATTGTTTTGGGGTTTTCTTGTTGTACTGGGTTCTCAAATCAGTGCGCGTCTGTTACCTGAGAAGTTGACAATTTATACAACATTAGTTGGACTGCTGAATGCCAGGAATTACAACTTTGGTGGAGAATTTGTAGAAGCCATGATTCGTCAACTTAAAGAATCTTTGAAAGCAAACAATTACAATGAAGCTGTATATTTGGTAAGTTATTTTTTTAGGGGAGGTATATTTTGACTAAGTGTTGAGATGGAGGGAAGAGGTGAACTACAACCAAATAATTTATCCTTTCTCTTGACATACAGTTCCCTACTCACCATAACAGCTACTGTTTTGAAACTGTTCTCATTAAAATTAGCACAAAGCTCATTACCAAGTCCACGGGTTTCTGAATCCCACCCAGTGCGCCTCCCTGCAGCACATGACTCTTTACACTTCTTATCTCTTGATTTTTGCATCATCAGTTTTTTCAGGACCTCCCATTGCCCTCTACCTTCTATTCCTCGGTCTCCTTTTACTGGGCCATCTTCCTTTGCCCCTTAAATGTTTCTGTTTCCCAGGATTCTGTCCTCACTTTACTTTTCTTTAAACACTATCCTGGAGCATTTTTGTTCTCATAGTTTCATGAACCACCTTTATTTTGGCCATCTCCTTCTCTCCAAATCTATAATCTGTATCTCCTGCTTTGCCCTTTCTACTGAACTCCAGACCTGTGTTCCAAATACTACCTGGATAGCCCAGAGGTATCTTGCCTGGAAGTCCCTACATTAATGCATTATTCATACCTTCTTTTCTTCTGGCCTCTCCCAACCCACATTCAGTGGCTGCTGTCTACTGGATAACCCATCTAGAAATCTGAGCATTAATTTTTGTCTTCTCTTCGTCCCCTCATACTGTAGGCAGTCCCTAAGCCCTTTCAGTTCTACCTCCTAAATTTCTCTTCAGTCTGTTCCTTCTCCTTTGTCTCCAGGGAACTGTATGTCTTCCTCCCAGTGTCTTAGCCTCTTAACTGATCTTTTCACATCCAGATTCTCTGCCTTTCCCTTTATTTTCTACAGTGGCACCAGAGTGGTTTTCTTATAACTAGGCTCTACTCAAGTTGGTTACAGGTTAAAAACCTCAGTTCCTTCCCATTGTCTACAGTTGATGGTCTTTAAAAGTCTGGTGTCAAAGATGATTCATTGGGTTGTAGAAAGTAAATATTAGAAATCTTTTATTTATCTTAAATGGAACTCAAATTATGCCTTACTAATACTTAATACATAGAATGACAGTGGGCCAGTGTATATTATAAAAATATATACATTTGTTGGAGGTAAGCGATCAAATATTTTTACTGAGTACACAGTCAAAGTTTGGACACTCATCATCAGGCTATAAGAGTAAGTCCAGAATCCTTAGTCTGACACTCCTGGTTGCCTGCCACCTTCTATTTCTCTATCCTTGCCTGCCATATATCAAAATTACTTACACATCTCTGAATATACCTTGTGTTTAAACCCCTCTACCTAGACTACTCCCCTTGTTCTCCACTTGAGGAGTACGTTACACATCCTTTATAATGTAGCCCAGTTGTCTTCCATGATACTTTCCCTTACTCCCTTTGTCACTGTTCCTACAGCAGTTTTTATTTACTTTTTAGTATAGAAGTCATCCTTTTGGATTGAGAGTGCCCCACTAGACTCTGAGTTCCCATATAGCAAGAACTTTAATAGTTCTTAGCAGTGGCACACAGAAGATAGCCGATAAATATCTGTTGAGAACTTTTCATTTCTATAGTCCAGTGAAAATTTGTTCACAGCCAAAGAGGAAAAATGTTTGAAGTAGCTAGAACATTATAGTCTGGGTTCTTCTAAGAGTATGTAATGAAAACCTGTAAATGTACAGATTCCTTTCCTTCATAGGGTCTCTGTCACAACTCCTCAGCTCTGCAGTTGTAGCACAAAAGTGGCCATAGACAGTATGTAAACAAATGAGCATGGCTAAAAATTTACTTGTGGGCACTTAAATTGAATTTCATATAATTTGTACGAATCATGAAATATTCTTTTAGGTTTTTTCCAAGCATTTAAATATCTAAGAATTATTCTTAGTTTTCAGGCTGTGCAAAAACCAAGCAGCAGGCCAGATTTGGCCCTCAGGCTTTAGTTTTTCAGATTTGTGGTTTTAACCATTACAAGATTGCTTGTTTTGTAATTATTATAAGGGATATTTGATTTAATAAAAATTGTTTTCCCCAACAGGTTCGTTTTTTATCTGATCTTGTGAATTGTCACGTCATTGCAGCCCCATCAATGGTTGCTATGTTTGAAAATTTTGTAAGTGTAACTCAGGAAGAAGATGTACCTCAGGTAAGAAAACCCTTATACTGAATCATGTCCATATAGTACCAGAAATTTTTCACTTAGTAATAAAAAACAAAAGGTAACAGATTATCATGCTGTAAATTCTTAATATCTAAAAGTTAAGTCAGCTGGCATACTGGTGAGTTCTTGTGACATCTATATGTTAATTTAAATTACTCTGTCTAATAAGATTAAAACTAAAATATCTAGAAATGCTCTGAATGAGCCAGATGTCTTATATAAGCCCTGTTAAATAGCTTCCATAGATTTATTTCATTTAAGAATAAATGCAATATGAATAAATTTAACTAACACTTTAAACTTACCTTTTAAAAAATCCTTTAGGTGCGACGGGATTGGTATGTGTATGCATTTCTATCATCTTTGCCCTGGGTTGGAAAGGAGTTGTACGAGAAGAAAGACGCAGAAATGGACCGTATCTTTGCCAACACTGAAAGCTATCTTAAGTAAGGGGAGAGCTCATAGTTCTTTTTGTTGTTTAGGTAAAAGATATCTTAGTGATATCATAAATGTGTTATATTTTATCTGTTAGTAATACTATTTGAGTTGCGTTTCTCAAAAATAAGCTGTAGAGTTCCCTAAGGCTTTCTCTAGGTAATTTCATACCCCTACTGTTGTAACTTACTGAGACCCCAGAGTAATCAAATATATTGCTTACTCCTTTCGTGTAAAAGAGTTGTAACATAGCTGCTTTTAAGCCGCTTATTATCCATGTGTGAAAGGCATAAAATATCTTAACACAGTGGTTCTCAGATATTAATATACGTAAGAATCATCTGTAGCACTTAAATATGCTCCAACCCCTGCCCCCAGACCTGCTGAATCACAGTATTTGAGAGAGGTTTGGACATCTCTATTATTAATTTATTCCACAATTGGAGAACATCTCTTTATTTCATATAAGTTAATCCTAAACCAAGTCCTTAAAACAGTGGTCCTTAACCTTTAATACTAACAATAGGCCTTATTAGTAAACTTAAGCATAATTACCCAGCAGCTAGATAATGGTTTTGTGTCCCCTTAAGTTTTTTGGAATAATTTTATTATGTTTCATTTTCTATCCATAGATACTTCTTGGGATAGTGTTAATATCTATTTGGTAAATTACAAATAAAGCTAAAAGAGGTCTAAAAATAGAAATCTTTTTAGTTCGTTAAACTACTTTTAAATGTTAGATTTTTAAAATGTTTTTATATTTCTGAAAAGTTATACTTCTTTCTTAACAAAGAATAAAAATAAAAAGAATACGAATATCTTATTATTTGAATACTGGTACACGTCTTTCTCCTTTTTTATACATATGGTAGTCCAGTATATACACTGTTCACTTGCTTTTTCCTCCCTTAATATAACTTAAGATTTGTTGCATAAAAACATACAGCTCTACCTTATTCATGTTAACAGTTGTATGGTATTCCACTCTTTTAACATGCCATGATTTCTTTAGTTTCCTGTTGGTAGACATTTAGGTTATTTCCAGTCTTTTGCTATTATAAACAGTGTTTCGATGAATATCCTTATACAAATGTCTTTGTGTACGTACATGTGTAAATATATTTGTGGGGGATATGAATTCTTAGAAATGGCATTTCTGTGTTGAAGTGTCTTAACAATTTTAATTTTGATTTAGTCATTGTTTTCCAAAGCAATTATACTATTCCAGATCTTCTAAAGAGATGATATCAGTGTTTGAAACTGCATATTCTCCCAGATTTCAATAATATAGTACGTTATCAAAAATGTTACACCTACCAGTATGATAGTTATTTCACTGCTTTAATTTGCATTTTATTAAGAAAGCAACTGAACATCTTTTTATGTTTTTAAAAACCTAAATGTAGATTTTCATTTTTATCTTTAGAAGACGCCAGAAGACTCATATGCCCATGTTACAAGTATGGACTGCTGAGAAACCACATCCACAAGAGGAGGTAAATTGATTACAGTCTTTTATGATACAAGCACAGTCAGCTCTTGAGTAGATTCTTATCTTTGTGATGTACTTAAATCATTCAATTTGTATACCTCAGCTAGGTTTCCACAGTTCATATCAGGGATCCACCTCTTCACAGCCCTAGGCAGATAGTGGAGCTTTAATAAATGTTAGAATGTAATTAAAACATTCCTTGTTCTAGAGGATTCTAGATGTCATACAGTTGACAATTTTTTTTTTTTTTTATCGAAATGCCCAATTGGAAAAATGTAAAAAGTAACAGCCTCAGACAGATAGATTTTATAAATTAAAACAAAGATTTAGTACCATTCTCTTGTAGTATATTTGATAGCAAGTTAGCTTACTTTTGTACTCTGTATTTTAGAAGTAGTGATTTTTGATTTTGTCTGCTCAATATGGTATTTCTTCTAGCCTCCAAATATATATTAATTATTAAAAATTAATGTCTTTAGTATTTAGATTGCCTGTGGGCCCAGATTCAGAAATTGAAAAAGGATCACTGGCAGGAGCGGCACATCCTAAGACCTTATCTTGCCTTTGACAGCATCCTATGTGAAGCACTGCAGCACAATTTGCCTCCTTTTACACCACCTCCTCACACTGAGGATTCAGTATACCCAATGCCAAGGGTCATCTTCAGAATGTTTGATTACACAGATGATCCCGAGGTATGTGACCAACTAAAAGTTCCTGTCAAAGGGCCTGCGTTGCATTGTACTTGTGATTTGATCTTGTTTGGATTTGCCTGCGATACATTTTAAATTTGAATTGTTTATTATCTAAGATGATCAATAGTAATGAAGTTAACGATTTAATTCAGTGAAGGTAATGGTTTAAACAGGATCACCTCATTATGCAAGAAACTATATTTAGCATGTGTATGTAGAGTAAGAGAGCACATTGTACAATGTAAGAGAGTAGGTTTCAAGAGCCAGATTGGTTTGGTTTTTAATCCTGGTTTAGTCAGATCCTAGCTGTGTGGTCTTGGGTTATTTACCTCTCTACCTGAGATTCCTAATAGGATAATAATAGTATCTCATAAAGTTGTAATGAGGATTAAGTTATTAATACACGTAAGTGTATAAAACTGTGCAATACATGATGAATGCTCAATAATTTTAGCTATTATTCTTAAGGCTATTTTTCAAGAAAAATACCCAGTTTTAGAGATTGTTCATTTCTAACCTTTACAACTTATTGTTGATATTATGTAATTATTTTTTAAAATATTTTCAACTTACAAACTCCAAAGATGAGTATGAGCTGATTTTATAGTTTTTAAATATATGTATTCTTTATTTTGAAGTCAAGTTATTGGTAACCATTATACTTCAGCAATTAAAATATATAATTTTGATATTAATATTTAGCATAAAAATTTGCATTTTAGCTATGCTTATTATTTTATACTTTTACATGTGAATGTCTGTCTTAACTTTAATAGCCAAGTAGCAAGCACAGTCATTTCTAGATTCATTCTGAATAGAAACTTGCCTAGCTGAAGTACCATACTTGTTGCTTAGTACATCCCAGTCAGCATAAAGCAGAATTGTCACAGTCAGCACAATTGATGTTTTGGGCTGGATAATTCTTTGTGGTGGAGTGCTGTCCTGTGAATTGTAGGATGCTTAGAAGCATCCCTGGCCTCTACCCTCCAGATGCCAGTAGGATTTAGAGGCTAAATATCAGTTGTGACCACCAAAACTGTCTCCAGAGATTGCCAGATATCCCCTCTCAGGGGCAAAAGTTCCCCCATTTGAGAACCACTGGCATAAGAACCAATATTACCATCCAAGGTCAAATTTGAGTTTTCTTTTTCTTCTCTTTTCTGTTCTACCATAAATTGCTTATGACCAGTGGAAATTTAACAATTGTGATCTATCTCAGAGTAAAAAGTTGTCAGATAATTGGTTATACATAAGAAATTATCAACTTGCTACCTACTTACCTATATTCCATATATAATAAAATGCTTTTTAGTCAGTGGTCTAATTAGGTGTATCTAATTGAGAGTCTAATTTATGTTTGAGACTAGAATCTTTGTGATTGGGTTTCTGTGCAAGGGAACTAGGATGAGACCTCAAAGTTTGTTTTATCTTGTACTATTTATACTTAATTGGTGTCGCCTCTATAATATGCCCATCATTCTTGCCAGAAGAGCATAAAATACAAAATATCTGTTCCCCTCAAATTGAAGGGGATTGTTTTTTTTTGTTCTGGCTTTAGAAAAAATATTTATTTAAAATAAAAATTGAAGATTAAAGTAAAAGTTATCAGCAGTCTACAATAGTAATTAAGTTATTAAAAACAAACTGAACCTGTTTGCTATGCACATACTTTTTTAAAGAATTAAATAATGTGTAGATAATGTTTTTTTTAATCTTTTAAAAACAATATAGTATGGATATCTTTCAATGCATATACAATTTTTTATGTCTGTATATAGTGTTTGAAATAAAATTTTCATTCTATGTGTATTACAGAAGTAATTCACTCTTATTTAAAAAAATAAACCGTGTAGGGCTAATAATATACAAAAATTATTTTGTTTCATATAATTGAGGTGGGCAATTGATAGTATGGTGTCAGATGTGTAGAAGAGACTGCAGCTGACACTAATTCTGTCGTGGAAATAAGTTAACATGACAGTAAAGTTTGCTAAAAATATAGAGCTTTCACACTTCTGAACTTTTATACCTAGCACCCAATATAGTGTCTGAAACATAATAAGCTCTCAAATATTTGTTGAATAAATGAAAGAAAATATTTTTTCTAAGTCTGTAGTATTTACATTTGGTTTTCTTTCCAGGGTCCTGTAATGCCAGGGAGTCATTCAGTGGAAAGATTTGTAATAGAAGAGAATCTTCACTGCATCATTAAGTCCCACTGGAAGGAAAGGAAGACTTGGTAAGATTCTTTTTATGTTACTTTTAGAGTGGAGAAAAGTTAGCAATTTTGATAATTTGATAAGAGCAAAATATATATTAAGAGTTTAAGAAAATCACTCTTCCTGACATCCCGACTTGCTAAGACCATTCTTCTTTGCTTTCTTGAGACCCCTCACCCTCAGAATAGTACTTTTCTGAGTGCTCTGTAGTACTGTAGTGCTGTCTAGTAATGTGCATGCAATGCTGGCTTTTTTATGTGGATGTTTGCAATATGCTATGGACAGATTAACTTGAATGGAAAGCTCTTTTTAGTGTGATTATTAACAGTTTTGTTCTGTTATGTATTTAGACATCTAGCTCTGGAAAAGTTTACTTTTAATATTTTCTTAAACCTTGGAAAGTTTTGGTTTAGAGTTTAGGGTGGAAAGTCTTTGGAGAGTGGTCTACCCTATTAAAACTTTTTAAGTTAGTAGATCTTAATATGCGTCCTTAGTATTATTACTTAAACTCTTTTTTATCTTTCAAGGAGTTTTGGGGCCCATTAAAGAATTCCCTTGTGGTAGACAAAATAATTTGTGCTGTAGTGAAGTGACCGAAATCTAGAACATTCTAGAAAAGTGTCTTTATATCTAAACACACTGCTTTTGAAACTGCTTATTTGATTGTTCATGTATCTTTGTATACTTAACTTAAGTTACATTTTTTATAGTGCTGCACAGCTGGTCAGTTATCCAGGGAAGAACAAGATCCCCTTGAACTACCACATAGTTGAGGTATGCATTCCACATGGACCATGTTTCTAAGTTTCAGAATCTGTTGACTTAAAGAATAATCTACTCTTGGCTTATTTTTTTTTTCTTGCTACTTGTCAGGTACTGAAAGTTAACAGAGGAGCGAGGAATTTGCTGTCTCTTTTGGTGCTCTGTTAGCCATGTTAGTAAAGAGAAAAGAGGAGGTTGAAACCAGTAGCCAAATGGACTTTTGAGTTGCCTATAAATTATTTATGTAGTATGTCTTCATTCATGGATAGTTATCATGGATAATGTAAGTTACCTCTAGGTGTGTCAGTACATTGTCCAATTAATTAAAAGATGTATAAGTGGCTTAAATACTTTAAAGTATTGTATTACTTTAGGCAGATAACCTATTTTTAACTGTTTCTCTGGCTTCCTATTACTAGCAGACACCTGACTAGTATATTATTCCCTGTATCACAAGGTAGGGTTAAATATGAATCTTTATTATTAAAAATGAAAAAAGCCAATTGTTTTTGGAAGTAGGAAGAATAGATAGTACTTTTGACCCTATATTAAGTAATACAGAAGGATGATATAAGTAGCATATTTGAACACCTTGTGAGGTTTATGTCCCAATAACCAGTACTTTCACTTGACACATAGGTCAAACTGTCAATTGCATATTCCTTTATTTTAAAATACTCGTGAGCATAGTTATGTTTTATTTAAGATTCACTTTATAGTGCATTTGTGTGCTTTCTTAAAAGTACTGCTTCTGTCTTATTTTTCAACTCTTAAGAGTAAGCTTAGGCTCTAAATTTGACTCACTGACATGTCAGTTGAAATGAGGGCTATAAGTCATACCTTTAAATATGCAAAATGTGTAGAAAGTTATGATGAAGTACAAAAGTGTTTGAGGTGGGAGTCAAAGGAAGGAATGCACATCAGCCTTTAGAATTCTAGGTAGGCAGTCCACAAATAATATAGGGAAGGTGGAAGCAAGTTTCCTAACAAGAGGCATGGCAAAGAAGTCTTGGATTATCAAAAAGGTTTCTAGGTACCAGTTTTAAGTAGCAGAGTGGAATGACTTTTTTTAATCCTAGTTTAATAAGAGATTTTTACTGCTTATGAGAATGAAACTGATGGGTCTGTGAGTCCCTCGGTAAATCAACTCCTATACTTCCAAAGTTAGAAATTAATTGTATGGTTCTCTAGGAGTATCAAATTAGCATTAATATTTGCATATTCTTATTTGATTGAGTTATAGAGAGGAGAAATTTTCATTATAGTATTATAGATCTTCGTGTTTTAAAGAGCATAATTCTAAAGGTTAAAAAGTAATTCTTTCATTATAAATGTCATGGAGTTTTATATTGAGAGTGTATGGTCTTTTAATAGTAGAAGTGCATAGATAGCTGTCGAATTGAGTTCTGACTCCTGATTCTTTTGTAGGTGATCTTTGCAGAGCTGTTTCAACTTCCAGCACCCCCTCACATTGATGTGATGTATACGACACTTCTCATTGAACTTTGCAAACTTCAGCCTGGCTCTCTACCCCAAGTTGTATCCTTTCCTTTGTTTTTAAACTTACTCTGTTTGGCCTAGTTTTAAAAAGTTAGTCAATATTTCTGCTAGTGGGTTTAAATCACTTCATAAAAACAGTTCGACATTTCTTTAAAAGTCAACCATATGTGTACCATACAGTCCAGCCATTCCACTCGTAAGTATTTACCAAGAGAAATGAAAACACAAGTCCCTTCAAAGACTTAGGCATTAATGTTCATAGAAACTTTATTTGTAATAGCCCCAAACTGGAAACAATCCAAATATCCATCAGTATATGAATGGATTAACAAATTGTGTTATACTTATACAATGAAATACTACATAATAAAAAGGAATAAGTTTTTGATGCTGGCAACAACATGAATGAATTACAAAGTAATTATGCTGACTAAAAGATGCCAAACAAATAATTCATACTATATGATTACATTTACACAAAATTCTAGAAAATGCAAAGTAATCCAGTGACAGCCGACCAATATTTTGCTTGGGGATTTAGGTGAGGAGGGGGAGAAGGAAAAATTGACTACAAAGGAGCATGAAGAAATGTTGGAGGTGATATAAATGTTCATTATCTTGATTTCACAGGTGTATACACACCAAATTTTTGTATGTCACTCATACCTCAAAGCTGTTTTTTTAAAAAGGTGTGAATTACATGAAAAGATGTTCAACATTATTTTTCATTTGTTATTTATTTTTTCTATCACCATTTATTTTGAAGGAGAGTGGAGAATATTTTCCTTATCAAATTCACAGCTTGCACAGGCAACTGAAATGCTATATATGCGTTTGGACACAATGAATACTACCTGCGTAGACAGGTATACTAATTGCCTCATTTCTGTACTGGTTGTTAGCAGCTTCTAACCAACATTATTTTTCATTTGTTATTTATTTTTTCTATCACCATTTATTTTGAAGGAGAGTGGAGAATATTTTCCTTATCAAATTCACAGCTTGCACAGGCAACTGAAATGCTATATATGCGTTTGGACACAATGAATACTACCTGCGTAGACAGGTATACTAATTGCCTCATTTCTGTACTGGTTGTTAGCAGCTTCTACTCCCTGTACTTTGTAGAATAATTTGATCAGCAAAACATTTGCCTTGTTAAGAACTTTCAAGTTGATTTTTCTTTCTTGCCTCCCCAAAATAATCCTTCGTATAAAAATAAAACTCATACTTGTTGTAATGTAACATTATACTTTCTAGTCTAACTTTCAGTATGATAATGATGCCCGTGCTGAGGTTTTCTTTAATTCCATTCATTGTTTACTTGTTTGGTGCTTTGGTATAGTTATACTTTTCCCTCTGTAATTGGCTATGTAAGCTTTTAAAATAAGCTTTATGCTAACCTCTGTGTAGAAGCAGAGTCTAATACTTATTATGTATAAAAATATGTATGTACTTCTGTTTATAGTGTCAACGTCTAAAGTAATTAGCTTCTACATAACTACAGCTTCAAGACTGTTTAAATAAAAGACCATATTGGATTTTTATAGCTGTGGTAATTGCATGCCCACTGCCTGCTTTTGGATGAGGTCTATATACCACCTTTCTTAGCTGGTATTCCTTCTTACCTCTGTCAGTTTCCCAAATCAGATCAACAGATATTGAATATTTCTCCATTTTCCAGGATCTTTCATGTCTATAGTTCAAATTCTATATCTGAAAATTATTGGTAAGGGCTGTTTTATGTTATTGACCTATTTTGACTAATTTCAATGATCAAAATTGTAGATACATAAGGGACATGCTTTAAAAACGTTGTCTTCTAATTTTTTTCCCTAGACTAATAAAACTACCAGTTATGTTGGGCATCTCAGTTATGCCATTTGTTTAACAAATATTTATTAGGCTCTTACCAACTTCACAGCATTCTACAGTATACTAATGTGATCTCTATCTAGTTAGATCAGATGTAATTTTAGGGGAAAGAAGGCTGCGATGGTATATTTTGTTTGGTGAAAAGGGCACAGTGTGATAATGAGAGACTAACTTCATTCAGCTCTGTCATTTATAAAATGTTTTATCTGCAGTTTCATTTTTTCTTTTTTAATTTTTTGCCTTTGTTTCATTGTCGGTTAAATAGAGAAAATAATGCATTCCTTAGATGTTATTGTGAGAATTAAATTATGTAAACATATATAAGGTGCCTGGCATAAAACAGGCATTCAGATTATATCTATTATTTACTTAAAAAGGATAACACTTTTAGAATAAGTTAAGTAGGAGATTTATTTTTTGAAGTAGAAGATGAGTTACAGGACTTACAGAAAAATGGGTAAGAAAAGTGGCAGAAGATACAGCTGTAGATAGGAGTATATGCTCTTTCACTTCACTATAAAATAGGGTTGTATTTATCTGAAGGATTACAAAGGAACCTGGTATAAACTGCAACCATTCGTCTTTTTCTGTCTCCTGCCTCCACTTCTCTGTATAGGTTTATTAATTGGTTTTCCCATCATCTAAGTAACTTCCAATTCCGTTGGAGCTGGGAAGATTGGTAAGTGGTGTTACATTTTATCTTTCCTTTCTCTGCAGTCTACTGTAATAAATAAAGTAAGTAAATCCTGTTAATATTCAAAACTATAACATAAAAGCAGTCTGCATGTTCTGAATTACTTAGTTTTTTGTGTGTGATTTATACATACAAATGAAATAATTTAGGTAGAAGGAAACTTTGTAGCTAAGTACAAGTTAGAATAAGTACAGATTCTGTTTAAGAACTTATAAAACTACATTTCCTCATTAGGTCAGATTGTCTTACTCAAGATCCTGAAAGTCCTAAACCAAAGTTTGTAAGAGAAGTTCTAGAAAAATGTATGAGGTAAGTAAATTCTTTGTATTTTCTCCTTAGCTTAGGTCCTTAATTTGTGTGGGAGGAGTTTTCTCTTCTCAGCATTTGTGATATATGTCCAGAATATCATTTTTAAAATCCAGATACCTGCCTCTCTTCCTTGTTACTTTTTAATCAAGATTTGGGCTGAAAAAATTAGACAACCATGACATTTGGATTCTGTGTGAATTCAGCCAAAAAGTTTTGTTTTTTGTTTTGTATTGTTTTGTTTTGTTTTTTGGTCAAATGTACTTTGAAATAATTTCAAAGATGGTACAGCATACTACCACACACAGTCCACACATACTGCTGAAATGTAACCAGCCATCCCAACAATGTCTTTTTTTCTTTTTGGCCCAAATCCTATCCAGGAACACATGTAGCTTTTAGTTATCATTCTCTTCAATTCTTCAGTCTCGAACAGTTATTATTCTTTCTCTACTTTCCATGTCTTTTTCAGTTTTAAAGAATCTAGGCCTCTCTCGGGTTGCCCTGCTATGGCCTCATGACCAGACTCAAGTCTTGCATTGTTGGTGCATAACATCGAGAGGCACCTGAATCCTACTACTGGAGATGTCAGCCTTGATTACCTGGTCATGTCAGTGTCTGTCAGGTCTCTCCACCTTCAATTTACCATTTTTCCCCTTGTAATTGACTATTTTGTGGGAGACATTCTAAGGTGCATTCATATACTATTCTTCATCCAAGCACCACTGATAAATCCTACTTTTATCTGCCACCACTCTGATGATTACCAACTAGTGTTTCTCTTTTTCCATTATTCTTTTCTACATTCGTTAGTTGGCATTCTACTGTAAGAGCTTTCTTTTTTTCACCCATTTATTCCTGTGTTTATGTATTAGTAGGGACTAATAGGTTTCTGTTTCATTCAGTGGGTTGTAGTCCATTAACTGCCATTATTTATTTCGATGCCCAAATTGTCTCTGATTTGTCCATTGGGAGCACATAGTGGCTGCCGTGTCCTTTTTTCTTTTTAATGTTTCCTCCATTCATTGAGCTTTTCCTTATTTCTGGCACAAGGTGTTCCAGGCTCATCTTGTATTTTCTTGCCCCTCCTCTGGAATCATCTCTTTATTCAAGGAGCCCAAGTTTCTAGTAGTGGAGTA
The DNA here is from genome assembly GCF_000325575.1 of Pteropus alecto. NCBI lineage: Eukaryota > Metazoa > Chordata > Mammalia > Chiroptera > Pteropodidae > Pteropus > Pteropus alecto. The sequence goes on along the minus strand of NW_006435793.1, from coordinate 3,579,926 downwards.
TGGGTATTTAGGGATCAAGATCTGGACACTTGATAAGCTTATTGCTAGTAGAGTGTCATTAGTTCTAAGCCCTCTGGATGGACAAAGGTGGTGAATATATGCACACACATACAGATCTATAAATATTTTTATATTCACCTATCCCAATAATTCCAACCCTGAATCTCATTTTTTCTAGCCTTCCCCTTTGCCATGGTTCCCAGATACCTTTTCAAGAATGAGACTCCCATTAGCCTCAGTGTATTTTTATTTGCTACAGTGTAACCAATTCTCCCAAACACAGAGACTGTCTCCTCCACCCACCGTCACCATCCCACATATTTGGCCACCAGGCTGGTGGACCCAGTGGCCCACACCTCAGTGCAAACTAGTAGATTTTGAAAAAGGTCTGAGTTTTACTTTGTTGGCATAGACAGAGCTTAAAGGACTAGTTTTCTTCTTTATTTCTTGGTTGTCAGCTGAGTGTAGGATGTTGGAGATTGTGACTTTCTGGGTAAGTTAGATGTTACTGATGAATGGAACTGATGAACGGTATTTTCTGAGGCTCTTATTTGTCTTGTAGGTTGTCTTATCATCAGCGTATATTAGATATTGTTCCTCCTACCTTCTCAGCTCTATGTCCTGCAAACCCAACCTGCATTTACAAGTATGGAGACGAAAGTAGCAGTAAGTGATAAAATCCTTTTGTCTTCAAAAACTATCAATGCAAATATTCTCTGATGTCAATTATTTAAGGTGGAGAAAGTGAACTTTTTCTTTTCTTGGGCTTATATTTTCTCTATTTGAAAGGTCATCTGTTATTAGCCACTATTTTATTTACCCTGTCATTTTGAAGATTCACTGTGATCTACTTAGTTATTACTGGCTTGTGATTTTTTTTCTTTCAATGTTGTTATTGTAAGTATGACATTATTGTAAATATGCTACTAAGCATAACAAGATGAATTTATAGCTAGAACTTACTAAAATGGGAATGTGTATTTGTCATAGTAATGGAAATTACTTGAATTGATTATCACCTGATATCATTTCAGGCATGGGAACATAGGTGCACATAGACTATATTTTGACCAGCATTATGCCTTAGAAGTAAATTTTTAAACATGGATTTCTTACTCTTTGGTCGCATCATTTCTGAGATTGCAGTATAGATCAGAGGGACTACAATTTGATATGTCATTTTGTGCTTTACACTTAATGAAGGTAAAGTATACCTTGGTGATCACTGGTAGAAAGTTGGGTGGGGAGTTTTTCCAAGTTAGTCTTTTCAGATAGCTGTAAACATGGCTCCTCCCTGAGCCTTCCATTTCCTGTTGTGTAGGTTCTTTGTATTTTGAAACTTACTCTTCTCCCTTGCCTTCTCATATTGCACTCCTGATTCTCCACCTATATCTCGGACTAGACCTGTTTTCCTTGAAGTTAAGTCAGATGGTCCCAGTCCTAAGTACATTTCCTGTTATTATATCACTTAATCCTTAAAACAACTCAGAAATAGGTATTTTATACCAATTTTACAATGAGGAAATGGCTTCAAAGAGGTGAAGCCCTAGTGAGATTGCTTCTGAGTGTAGAGCCCAGATTCAGACCCAGGCTTACTCGCTGAGCAGCCACTCTCTTAACTACTGTGCTTTCCTTAAACTGCAAAACTTAATGAGGACTTAGAGGTGCCAGGGTTTGAGTTCTGCCCTGTACTGGCTCAGAACTATAAGATACAGTCTTTGCTGTCAGAGAGCTCAGACTTCCGTTGAACGTTGAGCTTGCTTTTTTCCCCATAGAAACAACCCAGCCTAACATTTAAAAGCAGTTGTTCCTGCTTTGTTATTTGTCGTTTCTTCCCCCGTTGTCCTCTATTATAGTAGGCCCACTTCCTTTTTCTTTTGGCCATCCTCTTGGTTCTTGGTTTTGCCTTAGTTTTCTCCAGGCTTGGAAAGCCCATTCTATATCTGGTCCCTGTCCTCTCAAGGGTCTGGCCCAAAAGATGCAGTTCTCAAAGACTCCGGTAACATTTCTCAGCCTTGGCAAGCCAGTTTTCTATTGCTCTCTGGCTGCTTTCTATGTGAATCTTGGTTCCTCAGCTAGAATGTAGACAGATTCCTCAGTGGCAGGGGTTCTTTTTTTGTCACTTATTTTCTCTCCCACTTTCAAGGAAAAAGCACCTAGTACGTGTGACCTGTTGTAATTGACTATTAATTCCAAGTGCTTAGTAACTCATATTCTGTCTGGATAGTCTTTGTTACCTGTTTGTCTACCTTACATTAAAAGTAGATTTCTGATTGCTCTGGTAATGCCCTATAGTATATACTAACACAAATTTTACACAAGAAGGGCTTGACAGATAGTAACCAATAATAAATATGTGGAGTCACAGTACTTGAGCATCTGGCTTATGTAGATTCAAGTGTATGGACTCAGAAAAGGAAAAAAGCAAAACTATCTTATGTCAATAGCCTTCACCTTATTCAACTTAGTTTTTACTCCCTCAGAAAAAGAGGAGGGGAGGTGGAAGGGAAATTGGCAAAAATGAAAGAGAAATATACTGTCGGCTTTTCAGCTTATAGATGCCTAAGGATTTGAGAACTGTCAAAGGACAGTTGTAACTATATCCACATTTCCCTGCACCCCCCACCTCCGAGGAAGAGCAACACAACACCCCTTGTACTTTGAATTTCAATTAGCTAAGTGTCTTAAGGAAATATTGAAGAGAGAATTATCTCATGCCTTATTTTAGGTGAAAAGCCATTGACCTATTAAACTTTCACATGTGGTTATCCTTATACAGATTAAATAGTGATCTTGGGATAAAGAATATTATATTTTGAAAGAAAAGAACCTTTTTTTTAAGTTTCTCAGTTATTAAACTATTTGTAAGAATAGTCTTAAAACCTGATCTACCCTCTCCCATTCTGTGGTTAGATTCTCTTCCTGGACATTCGGTTGCCCTCTGCTTAGCTGTTGCCTTTAAAAGTAAAGCAACCAATGATGAAATCTTCAGCATTCTGAAAGACGTACCAAATCCTAACCAGGATGATGACGATGGTAAGGGAATGAAATATTTCTTGAGTGGGACTATGTATAAGCCAAGTTAAAGCATAAATGTATTGGATGCTCATAAAGCAATGTATTCATTTGGCCTGTTCAGCCTGTAAGTTCCTAGAACCCAGGTATTTTCTCCCTTACGTAAAAAGAGATCCTAACATCCCCACTAAGTATGTAAACTAAATACACAAAGTAAAATATACTGTTACCATTCAAAAAAATTTAAGCATTCCCTGCTTTTGCTTTAGAGATTCCTGAATGAGAAGACTTCGTGTATCATAAAATTGGATGTTTTTCTTCAAATCAAACTATTACAATAACATTGAGTATATACCATGTAATTTCAACCAAAATCCCTAGATTTTTTTCTGGGTAAGAGTGAGAAAATGGGAAAAATTATTTAGAAGTTTACCTGAATCAATAAATCAATAAGACAAAAAGTGATGAGAAGGACTTGCTTTATCATATATAAAACGTAGATTGAAAAGTAACTAAAACAATGTGGTATTGGCACAAGAGAGAGACAAATCAGTAAAACAGATGAAAGTCTACTGGGACAACTGGGTAACCATTTCAGGAAAAGTTTTTTTTGTTGTTAAATCCATTCATAAGGATGTGTGTGTAGAAAAAAGACTTAATTAAAAATAAAACATTAATGGTCTTTGGGTTATTACTGGGATTTTGTTTGGATTTTTCTAAGAAACTTACAGTTTTAGAGAAAATATAATTAGAAAGCGTAAGTCAAAATGGTGGTATTAAATTTAGACATCGTCAGACATCTTAGGAGATAGACTTAAATGTTAAGGGTTTACTGTTATTTTGTATTACTATATTTGTTATCTTGCCACCACATATAGAGAGAGATGAACAAAGAAATCTCTGTGGTATTTGTTAAATAAATGGATCACAGAGGATCAGAGAAACTCTCCAAAAAATAAGAATTAAGTTTAGTTTTATATTCTGAGTATTGAAATCAGTGATGGTCTTTTTATCATCTCTTAGTACTCAAAGATGTTACATGAATGTCTTAGTATTTGGAAGTGAACATGCCATCTGTTGAGCATTCTAGATGATGGACCAAGGAATTGCTATACTTACGTTTTCCTGACTGTCTTACTGTGGAATATTTTCAGATGAAGGATTCAGCTTTAACCCATTGAAAATAGAGGTCTTTATGCAGACTCTGCTACACTTGGCAGCCAAATCGTTCAGCCACTCCTTTAGTGCTCTTGCAAAGTAAGTGCAACAAGAACACACGCCCTTTCTTTAGGGTTTAGAACTTTGCTTGGTGAATACCAATATAGTAATTTTTACCTAAAATAGTTGAATATGAAGATCTTAATAATAGTATTATATAATTTGATGCAATGGGTTTTGGTTTGCAGTAGCTAAAATCCTTGTCCTATGGCTCTGTCAGTCTGTATGTTTACATATATACATGGAATATAAATTTTCTCATATAGACCTTTAGAGAAACCAGTGAAAAACTTGGGTCCATAGGACAGTCATATATACAGTCAAGAAGCTCCCACCCTGTCTAGGCATCTTCCTGAAAGAAGGTAAGCAGAAATGAGAGCCAACTACATTTTGGGGGAGCCACCCAAAAGTTGGCATCTGAAGAAAGAGAACATAGATATTCCTCCAGCCAAGTAGAGAAACTGGGCTCCCCAGCCCATCTCAACTTCCAGGTCTCCATGTTACTTACAGGGTTTCCACAGAAGGTATAGTCAGAATACATCACCCATGTTTAGAGACAGTTCCTTAGCCCTCACCTATTCGTAGATACATGTTAAATTGAAGTCGTGGGCTAAAAATAGTATATTTTAAGAGTCTTAAGATTTTGTGACAAATTCCATACAAACTATGAATTCCTAATCATACCTTTTATATTCTTAATGGTTAACATTTGGTTATTTTGCATTTATGTATTACACTATAAATTAAGTAACATTGAAAAGGCTTTGAAACGTTAAAATGCTTAACAAATAAGTTTATATATGCTGTTTTTTTCCCCCTACTATCAAAAGGTTTCATGAAGTCTTCAAAACCCTAGCTGAAAGTGATGAAGGAAAGTTACATGTCCTAAGAGTTATGTTTGAGGTCTGGAGAAACCATCCACAGGTAAAAACTATTTAATTAGAAGTGTTGAGGCTCTGATTGTATAAATATAAAAATAGGGCATTATTACCATTCTTTTAGTTTGCAGAACATTAAATTTGACTCTATTAGAATGGTTTTAACTTTAATTTTTTTTTAGTGCTGTGGAAGTAATGATGTTTGATTCATTCTTTAAAAGAGCAAGTATTATGATTTGGTTTGGGATTATAATATCTTAACACATTTTAAATACTTGTTTAAAAAGTCTGCCAGTTGGGTAGGAAGTCGTTATTTAGTCTACCCAATTTCCATAAACAAGCTCCAGATTTCTCAACCTCAGTATATTGTTTTTATACCATGTGTTATAAAGAAGCATTAAAGTAAATTTTAGAGTATGTTTAAGACTTATGATAACACTAGATTTTTAAATTTTAGGTTCAATGGAAATTGTATATTTTTGTATATATTATCTAAAATTTTCTTTTAAGTTGTTACCATTCAGAGGTTTTCTTTTTGCTCAGTCTTTACTGGCGTTATAGTATTCTTATAAGAAGTACCAGAGCCAAGCAGAGAGCAGAATAAATCTTTAAGACTTATTAGTCAAATTGATCATTCCAAAGCCACTGAAAATGAATTCACAAGCCTCCTATTTTACTTTGTAGCAGTGGGATTATGTGGCCTACGCATAAGTGTGGTTTACCCTAATCTTCTCTCTTTGTAGATGATTGCTGTACTAGTAGATAAGATGATTCGTACACAGATTGTCGACTGTGCTGCAGTAGCAAATTGGATCTTCTCTTCAGAACTATCTCGTGACTTTACTAGGTAATACGGATTATTTTACAAAGTTTGTATTCTCTCACAATTGTTTTTCGTGTGCTTTCTTATACATGAGCTTCAGATTTTGGTCTAAACCAGGTTGATATTACAATACTGATGGTCCAGTCTGGTAGGATTAGACTTGACAGAGATACTGGGACGATGGAAATAGACAGCCAGTCAGGTCACAGCGTCTCTTAGGGGCACACATGTAAGTTGAATCAGGACTCAACCAGTTAAGTAAAAATGCTGATAAGGATCTAGACTCTTAGGAGAGAAGGTCAGGTTGTATGTCACGGTCTCAGCCAATGGGACATGGGGAAGAGTGCCAGCTCCATTTGGGGACCTGAATGCACACTAGGAACTAGGAGAAACCAGTCACAGTAGATTTCATATACATCCTTGGAAACATTGAGGAAAGCCTGATGGGCACCTAGATGCCTCTGGGGAAGGGATGTCTCACCTTAGTCTTAAAAATCCTAGACTTAATGCAGAAGATTACTCTAGACCCTTTCCCCCCTAAAGGAAAGAGACTTCTTTAAGCATGGTTCTTATCCATGAAGTTAAGTCCCCAGTCTTTATAACTGATCAGGACCAGAATGGTAGGAGTTGACACAAAACAGGAAACAAAAGAAAAATACTTGCAAAGGCTTAAAAATCCATTACAACCTTTGTCCTCCTCATTGTATCTGGCAGAGGACCCTGGTCTGAATAAACTGAGTTCTTAGGGTAAAAGGGTCAGTCTAAGATTATCATACCAGCTAAATTGGCTTTCACAAATGAAAGCAAAATAAAGTCTCAGATTTGCAAACTCAGAAAACTGACCACCCAAATATGCATTAGCCATTGTCCTGGATGATTTACATTTGCAACTCATTTACTCCTTACACTACCACCGTAGATGGGGTTACATTATCGTCTATATTTTACAAAATAGAAAAATGTTGCAGAGTACTTAAGTAGCTTGGCCAGAGTCACACGACTAAGTGCAGAGCCAGAGCTGAAACACAGGCATTCTTGATTGGGTACGTTGCTCCAGAGTTGCTGTTCTGTTCTTTAACACCAAGCTCAACTGTTTCTAACTGCAAAGCCTTCTCAGACCACCCCTTGCAGAGTTACTCTCCTCTTTTATTCTGTCCGCTAACATTTTCGACGTTGAGTTTTATAAACAGATTGTTTTACTATCTTCCACTTAAACTATCATCCAGGTCAAAATTTGTAGAAGGAAGTTCTCTGCTTTCTTGGGGTTAGGAGACCTACTTTATAGACAGAAAGTAGTTATCACTTTTAAAAAATATTTATGCAACAAACATTGTAAAGCACTGATAATTTAGCAATTTGCTGTTAAGGTAGCTGATATTTAAATACTTATCTCATTCCTAAAAATCTGGCAGTTGATAGCTTTTATCAACTAATGGGTTTCTTAAATGTTCCAAGAATATTGGCCGTGTGTATACTAAATAGTGTTAAGAATGTAAGATGAGCCTCAGATTAGGTTTCCATTTCAAGAAAATTCCAATGCTTAGTGTTTAAATTTAGAAAACATGTACTTTTGTTGTTAATGATGTTTTTTTATAGTTTGTCATTTTATTTCAATGAGTATGTATGTGCACGTACCTTCAATGTGTACCTAGTAGGGAATGGAAATAAAAATGACAAGACCCAGGACTGCCTTCAGGAAGCTCACCTGAATCTAACAGGTAGTGTTGCTGGAGATGTAATACTAGTTCTGCCTAAAGAGTGGAAGGCTACATCAGACGTTAAGAATGAGTAGGTTATAAAAGAAAACAAAAAAGATAGAAATTAAAAAAATGAGTAGATTATAAAAGTTGAGAGGTCTTCTTTTCTATATGTGTAGTTTAGCATACAGTAGTAACCAGATGCCGTTTTTCTTTAAGATTGTTTGTTTGGGAAATGTTGCATTCCACAATTCGAAAAATGAACAAACATGTTCTGAAGATCCAGAAAGAGCTGGAAGAAGCTAAAGAGAAACTCGCAAGGCAACACAAACGGGTAAGTCTTGTGTCAATTCATAGAAGAATGTTCATTACTGTCATGGGAGCCTATTTCTTCTGAGGCCAAATTATGCAGAGCTATTTGTAGAAGTAGAGGAAGAGGAAGGACTTGTTTAGGAAACCACAAACCTTACTTTCCATAGTTCACCAGCTTCATGTTTGCCATTCCCAAAAGGGAAGGAGGGCAGGGCTGAAGAGGGAGAAGACTGTTGATGTTTACCGCTTCACCAGTACTGCGAGGAGGAATGAGCACTCGTTCCCAGGTTTACAAAGTACTTCTATTAAGTTTAGTACTTTGCCACTTTGGGGAGAAGCAGTGAGCTGCGATAAGTATTCTGTGATAAGTATAACAGTACTGGTATTCTTCATGATGGTGTTTTCCAGTATACATATTTACCAGAGTAGAAGGTGAAAACAAATTTAATGAAGCTAAAGATGTTCAAGTGCTTCTATAATCTCCATACACACATACATATATATGTAAATATACATGTATATAAACACACAGAACTATAATACTGTAAGGTAAATGGTGTCACCCCCATTTTAACATGTATAATTTGAGGCTCAGAGAAGTTAAATAACTTTCAAAGTTACGTGGCTAATAAGTGACAGAGCTAGGATTTGACCCAGGTCTGTCAAACTCCAGAAACTTTCCCTCATGCCCTAACGTTCTCTAGGTATGTGGTGTCATATGGTAACTGCTAGCCACATGTAACCTTAATTAAAATTAAATAGAATTTAAAATTCAGTTCCTTAGCCACACTAACCACATTTCTAGTGCTCAGTAGTCATGTGTGACTAGTGGCTATTGTGATAGGCAATATAGATTTATGTAACATTTCCCTCATTGTAGAAGGTCTGTTGGGCAGTGGTACTCTAGAACTTTGCCTTGGTGTGATATTGGGAAAAGACATATATACTCAGTAGCCTAGAACATAATAAGGCAGACCTCGTAACAGTGATGTATTGGATATTAAAGGAGAATTCTGTAAAAAGAGTTGGGGATTCTGATAATTTTGCTTGGAGAGTGGAAGAAGCTCATAGGTGGGGCCTTACCAGTAGAGTGTTATCTGGAAAGAAATAGGCTTTCTAGGTTTGGTGATGCCTACCTTCTTGCTAAAAGGACCTTAATATAGAACACAGCTGGAGTCAGGTTCTGGCTCTGCCACTTGCCGGCTGTGTGACACTGGGCAAGTCACATAACTTTTCAGCCTGTTCCCTTATTTGTAATCATGCCTTGATTTCCTTTCACCTTTAAAAAAATAAAAACCACTTAAACGAATGCTCTGAGTTCTTCAGGGTGAGCTGCGGGTGTTAACAGGTATATTGAGCCCACCATTGCCAGCAGTCTTAACCCGCTGTAAATTATTACATGTCAGTTCTAAATTATTACAAAGATGAGCAGCCTATGGCTCCTGGGCTACCTAAGAACATGCCCAGTTTTTTTGTATGGTCCCATTGGGAATGAAGGATTAGCAAGCTGTCTATTGTTACTGCTGAAATGGTCAGTTATTAATGACTGGAGAGCACTGTTGATTTTTTCACTGGTCATCTACTTTGTTGAATACAATAGTGGAGTTAGAAGAATATACTATCTGTTCTCATTATCTGCAGGTTCTATTTTTACAAACTCACCTACTTAAATTTATTGGTAATCCCCAAATCAGTACTCATGATGCTTTCCTGGTCATTTGCAGACATATGCAGAGCAGTGAAAAGTTTGAGTTGCCCAGTGGGCTTGTTCCCAGCTGAGGTTGAACAAGGCAATGCTTTGCCTTCTTATTTCAGTTCTATGTGGTGTATTTAGTGCCATATTTTTCATGCTTCTGCTTTTTGTTTTCACATTGTTTGCTGGGCTTTTTGTTGTTGATTTCACTATTTTAAAAAGCCCCCAAGCACAGGACTGAAGAGCTGTCTAGCATTCCTAGGCACAAGGCCATGATGTGCCTGACAGGAAAAATACATGTGTTAGATAAGCTTGTCCAGGCATGAGTTCTAGTGTTGTTGGTCCTGAGTTCAAGTGTTCATGAATCAACAATATACACCCAGAAAAAGGAAGAGGAAATTCATCAATCTGTAGGTGAGGCTGATCTATCAGGTATTAAAGTAACATCTGTAGTGTGTGATAAAGCTATGGAAAAGATGGAAAAGTAGCTAAATTTATGGATTTGAGATGACCAATTTTTTAAAAAAGTATAGCAGACAGCATTCTTATGAGGCTGAAAGCCAAAGAAATTTACAGTCACATTACTGAGGGTCAGGGAAATGTTCAATCCTTCTCAGCTAGTATTTTAGTATAAAGAAATACTGTGTATAATTATTTATAAGACATATATATTAAATATCTTTAAATAGAAACACAAAACAAGATTATATATTGATCAGTTTATGAAAATGTGACAGGAGGCTTCCTCAAGAACCTAACCCTCTATTTCTAGCAATGGCTAGAAAATATAACAATGATGAATAATAAGAGTCAACAATATTTTCCAGTGCTCAAAGCTGTTTTCATTTTAAATGAAAGAAAAAATGTGATATACATTTCTTCCCTGAAACCACTTCTGCTTTCTAACAAACATGTCCACTGCCATTATCTAAGACAAGT
>NW_006435793.1:3564143-3569195 GCF_000325575.1 Pteropus alecto | reverse complement strand
AACCAGACAATAAAATCCTTCCCCTTACTTGACGGGATTCAGTACACTGGGATTCTAAATGGCATTGTCTTTTTGTTCCTTTGCATTCTGTAGCGAAGTGATGATGATGACAGAAGCAGTGACAGGAAAGACGGGGCTCTTGAAGAACAAATAGAAAGACTGCAGGAAAAAGTGGAATCAGCTCAAAGTGAACAAAAGAACCTCTTCCTTGTCATATTTCAGGTATTGTGGCTTGGGACATTGATAGAAAAAAAAGCAATAATTTGTTTTAAAATTTTATTTTTAATTATAAGTCACGTGTACATTTATACAAGGTTAAAAAATACAAGAATTTACAAAGTAAATTGAAAGTTCACTATTTGGAGATAACCACATATACCTCCAGACTGCACTGTTTACTGAGCATTTCTCCATGCTTTAAATATAAAATGGGAATGTTTCTGTTAAGTACCAGTTGTTGATCATTTAGGTCACTGTCTTCCAAAAAGGATGCACTTCCTCATGTTATCACTGGTCTACCTTTCTAGACTGACAGAATTTATTGAATTATCAAAAGTTAGGAACACCGAAAGACAGTGAAAGAAACAATACCTTTGAGGTCTCTTGTCAAAATGTGATTGTTTCTGAAGAATTCACTCTCTAACCCCTCTTTAACTTTGTACTCCCTTTCCAGCGATTTATCATGATCTTGACTGAGCACTTAGTACGATGTGAAACTGAAGGGACCAGTGTATTAACACCATGGTATAAGAACTGTATAGAGAGGCTACAGCAGATCTTCTTACAGGTTTGTGGGCAACTTTGATTAGATAGTAAACATCACTATTCTCAGCCACAGATATTCTATTTTGAGAAATCACTGAATCTGTCAGGTTATAGCACCTGTAGGCCTTTTAATTCATGTCCATTTGTTCCTACTGTTGTTCATTAGAATATTTAGGCTTAAATTGGTTCTATATCACTCAGATTGCTCTGCTAAAAAGCCTAGCTGTAATACAAAATGTAGAGGGAAAAAAATGCTAAGGGAACAATAATTACATTTAAAAAGGTCCTTAAAATCTAATGTTCAGATGATAAACAGTGCCCCCAGAAGCAAGGGTAACTTTCCTGAGGTCTTTCTAGAAAGCAAAATGCAACACCTACTCTCCGCTAAATTAAAGTCAAAGATTGGTAGGAGAGTCGAACTAATTCTTTGTATCTTCAGACACTAACAAACACTCCTCATTTATTCTAGAAAAGAATTAAATTAGAAGTCATAAAAAGAAAAAAAGTTATTTAAGCCTCCAGATATTCTCTAGATTTTTTTTTAGTTATTTCCAATTAAAACAGCTCCTAGTCCTCTAGGGATTTCTGAGTATATTCAAGTTATACAGGTGCACACATAAGAGATTATTTCATTTTCTGACACTTTGATTCCATTTAGGCTCAACAAGTCTCTGATTTTCAATAAGACAGATGAGCTATTTTTAAAAGATAACCAAAAATGAGGTTTAGTTTCTTACTTTGTGCAGTACTTAAGAGATTAGCCAGTGATCTGGGGGGTTTTTTTCACCCTTTTGCAAAGAAGTATTTTAATGTTGTAACCAAAAAAGGGAAGTGATTCCAACATTTTCATGTCAAAATTATGGTTTTAACCTTAACAGTAGCAAACAGCAACTGTGCTATTATTTGTAACATACCACCTTCCCTTTTTGTTTAAAATCTTTCCAAAGTTAGTCCCTGTCTTGGCTACTTTTAAAGGCATACCTGTGTTCTCTCTTTATTAGGGAGAGACCCAGCTTAACCTTGTCTGTAATAGTAGTAGCAGCAGATACTGCTGCCATTGCCTTAAAGCATGAATTGGATTTACATAGAAGCTGGTCAGAACTGGATTTAAGTTATTGAATGTACTTTTTTCCTCATTTCCCTCTACATTTTCTTAATGTTGGGGCTTTTCAGGGGCCTATTATTCCCATCAGCATAACCACTTTTTCCCCCCGACATCTTCTCATCATTCAACAATGTGGGTGGGCTGCCAGCGGGAATTTTCTGCAAGATTGTTTGTGTGCTCTTTTTACCGGACCTAACTAAATACTCCCTTTTCTGTGTCCACAGCATCACCAAATAATCCAACAGTACATGGTGACCCTGGAGAACTTGCTCTTCACTGCTGAATTAGATCCTCATATCCTGGCTGTGTTCCAACAGTTCTGTGCCCTGCAGGCCTAAGGGTCATTTTTCCCCCTCATGTCAAGATTTTTTAAAAAATATCTCAAAATAATTTGTCTTATTTTTGATTGTTTGAATGCTTGCTTTCTTATAGCATCCTTTCACTTACTAAAGGAAATGGGAAGGAAGACAGTAAAGAATATGGCATTGATTACCTGTTAATCACCCCTAAAAAGTATATTCCCCAGTGACAATAATGCGATGACCATAGGATATGTTATATGTGACAGATACAACTTTTCTTATATTTTTTCTCCTTAAGGCACAAAAGATAACTGATTTGAGGTCTGAAACACTAGAGGCCAAGCTTACAAAGTAGTATATAGAACTGATGGGTTTATCAAGTAGCACAGCTTTTCACAGCTCATGGATAACCTAACATGGCCAAAATAAAACTAAAAATGTTTTTTAAACTTTGGTATTTCATGATTTATCATCTCAGTCTACTTTAAAACTAGTGGTTTCTTACTGAAGATGTACTTCCCTCCACTTGAAATGTTCTCGTTTTTCTTAATTGTAGTATTTTAAGATACTACTAATTTTAAAAAGTGTTATTAGAATAGCAGTTTCCAAATCTGTCTGAACATAAAACTCCTGGGAACCTTTAAAATTTTTTAAATTAAACCATAGTCTCTGGAGGTGGAATACAGACATCATCGGTAGTTCTTAAGGCTCCCCAAGTGATTCCAATGTGCAGGCAAGTTTGAGAACTTATCTTAGAGCCCCTGGTCATCTCCTCTAGAAGTAGCTAGGCTGGCTAGAACTATACTTGGAGTTAGAGTAGGTTTGGATTTTGTTTCTATGGAACCTGGTCTAAGTACTACTAGTTCCTGAGCCTGTTTCCTATATGGTCTTGAGGCTTCACTAAGATGTGAATACACTGTAAAATAATGCAGAAGTATAAAAAATTATCTGACATTCCAAATTCCTAGAATCTTTAAGACTTTTTTCATTAAACCTTAGAAAAAATTTACCAATAACCCCACTACTGATGGTATTTTTGTGCATTTGTACAACATAGGTATCTTTTAACTTACTACACTGTTTAAAGTATAGGCTGCATTAAGCATTTTCAATATTAATATATGGTCTCTGGTTTACCATACATTTAGTGGCTACAGAATATAGACTACTTGGTAGGTGGGAATTCCTAGGATTTTTAAATACCATACTTTTTAAGACAATTATTCACAAGATTAAGTTGCATGGCAAGTCACTAGCCAAAAAGGGGACTAAAATTCAGATTCTTGGTTAAACATTCTTTGTTTATACTGTTCCTCCTTGTATTGCAAAGTTTGGATAATTATACTTGATCCAAATTCTAGAGAAATTTCTAGGTTTTCACTTCCTTTCGTGTAATAGTTACTTCTAACAACTGTTCACTGATGTGACCCTGCTCTGTCCCAGTCTGGCACCAAGTATATGGAAAAACTGAACTAGAGACTGAATTCTGAATTAAATAAAACAATTAGTAGTTGCTTTCAGCAGCTGCTTTCCCCACTAGTGAAGCTCACAGACAAAAGAATGGCATGAAATTCTTTTGGCATGAAAATACTTGAAATAAATCAGTATTAAGTTGTAGCGATGCCATTTACCATACTTTTGTCAAAGGGAACATATACTGTTGGCCTTGATTCTAAATCTCCCTTCAAGAATTAATTATTCAGGGACCGGTTCATATGAAGGTAAGTTCATTTGTTTTTCCTGGAAAGTAGTTATCTGTATAACTTATAATTGTACCAGAATATGAAAGATGAGGAAAGAACTTGACAACCTGGATAGAGCAGATCTGGCTATCAATATCTGGATACCAGAACTGTCTTAAATTAATGAAGGCAGAGAGTGACAAACCTGTAACTACACTGGTCTTGATGACAATATGTGCTCATTAATGGGTGGCTGTTATGTGCCAGGTTCCACATAGTCACCATACTTAATCCTCATAACAGTTCTTTAAGAGATGGATTATTATACCCATCTGACAGATTTAAAAAAAAAAACAGGCCCATGGAGTAACTTACCCAAGGTCCACAGCTAGTAAGTGTAATTTGAACCTAAATCCATGTGGCTCAAGGGCTCTTTATCTCAATGCAGATATGTGTTGTCAGCAGCCTGAACCCCTAGTTACTCTGTTGTCAACAAGCTGGACTTTTTTGGGGGGTGGATTAGGGGGGGTAGTCCCAAGAAGGTATTGCTGTTGGTTCAGAAGCAAAAAAAAAGTAACAATATATTAAACATTTCTGTACTGAATACTTATACAGAGAATAAGTAATTATAGTCTCAAGCCTCTTTGGGTTTGACTTGTTTTGACTTTTGCCTTTAAGCTTAATCTCCAAGAGTTGATCTAGAAAGAAAAATGAAAATGTATGAACTTCTATTTGCAGCAGTAGGATAAAAAGTTATGTCAAAGAATAAGTTAAAAATACCCAGTTTATCTTAACCTGAATAATGCACAGATCCTATCAACCACATGGGTTCAAATCCTCTTAACAGCTGTAAGTACCTTGTAATCCTTTTAATAGAGGAAATTTTGACTTGCTAAACTTGATCCAGATGTCTGGGGTGATATCAGGTTGTAGGTTATCACTTCCTTTCCAAATGGTACATAAACACAGAAGCAAGTTGTCTTCCCTCCCAGGATTAAATGAGAATTATCTGTAAGGCACTTAGCATAGTGCTTGCCTGGCCCATGGTAAGTGCAAGTTATGATAAACTTATTGTAAGTACCTTCTTTGATCAATAAACAATACAGCTGGTTTTCCATTTTAATCCAGATTTGAAAAGGCCTATCTAGATACTAACATTAGGGCTTATAGCAGTAAACCCTACAGATACAGAAAACAT
>NW_006435793.1:3563812-3564074 GCF_000325575.1 Pteropus alecto | reverse complement strand
CCCTTACTTGGGGACCGAAACAGTCTAGAAGTCCTGACCCAGTCTCTGGGTGCAGGGTATACCACCATCCCTGTTGTTTCCTGAGATAAGAATCCAGTTCAGCCAGCTTCTGCCTTTACTAAAAGCTCTTCCTCCTACCCAATCTAGGGTTTCCCTTGGTTTCTTATTTCTCAATTTTAGCTGTAACCTAAGACTTTCGAACCTACTGTATACCACTCAGCTCCCATCCCTGTTGCAGAAAAAACAATCATAGAACCAGTAT
>NW_006435793.1:3528451-3563758 GCF_000325575.1 Pteropus alecto | reverse complement strand
ACAGTATGTACTTATTACTGAAGTATTATTTATACAAGTGTTTCATTCATCTATGAAGACTTTTTCGGTGAATTTTAAACAAGACCGATATAAATTTCCTTTATCTAAATATAAAACTGTCAAACATCGCTTAACTAAAAATCACATTTTCTCATATGTCAATTCATGGCCACACACAGTACAAGTCTTCCGGTACATGTCATCTTCTAGGCTTTCTTCTGGTCCATACTCATGCTGGTGAGCAGCTGTTTCCCTTTTCCAAACACTGCTTCTTACTGCTCGCCGTAATTCTAAGAAGGAAAAGGCCAGTTTTCAGTGGTGCTATTCAGCTGAACCCTGAAAAATCCATTATGCATGCACATATGTTTAAACCAAATATGGTTTACCTTAACTTTATAACATCCAAATTGATTTTATAAACTTACCAGGTTAGCCTGTGAAAAGTCATTGTTGGAGTAGTATGAAATGGGAAATTCAGAAATGGAGTGTGTTAACCAAAAAAAAAAGATGAATAAAGAACAGGGTTTGTTCAAGCAACTGCTGATGGAAGACAGGATACCACAGCATGAAAGGGGGTTAGCTGGGATAACTGAGGACAAGGAACATTTTTAAGCTCCATCTAAGTCAGGAACTTCTATAAGAGTCAAGGCAAGCTTTGCTTGAAAGAACACTGGAAAGCCAAAAACTCTGATGCTATGCTCATGTTTCATCTTAGAAAAGCTGCTTTGGTCAGTTCATCTTAAGTCTATGAAATTCTTTATCCTATGAAATGAGCAATATTTTAGGAGAGAAACTGCTAATAACTATTGCAAAGTACAACCATAAGAATCACAGCCTATTAAAGCTAGAAAGAACAATAGTTTTTATTTTACTTCATTTTATTTTACAGGTAAGAAAACTGAGCAAAGTCAGCATGTAAACTCAGGTCATTTGTTCCAATGTTTAGAATTTTTTCCACTACATAATGTTAAAAAGTCATTTTACAAAGAAAATGTTAGATGCTTTGAAATGCAACTAAGTCAATCACATTTTAAAAGTTCACATAGCATATTACCTGAAGAAACCAAATGCTTAGTGTTAATTGTAAATCAATATGCTAATAACTCCTCAGTTTCTAGCTTAATCATTAAAAAACAAAGCTAGTTGTTTACATTTTTTCTTAATCTGACCAATGATCCATCAAGCCAGGCACTCTTTGATACAATCTAAGGGAGAGTATGTTATCTTTTATAACAACCATAAAAAGCAACATACACCACATTATCACACGTTTTCTCCATTTTAGATCTATATCAAAATGCTACTTGAATCTTTGTATTTTCAGCCTTTATAAGGATAAGCAAACATATATTAGGCACTGACTGCTCTAAGCACTTTTATAAACATTTAATCCTCACAATCCTTTAAGATAAGTCCAACTATCATCTCAATTTTATATACAAGAAAACAAAGGCACAGAGAAGTTAATAGGAACTGTGCCTAAAGTCAAACAGCTAGCCAAACTCTAGTCTTTATTCCTGTATCATCTCCTTCTGAAGAACCCGAATTTTCCTAGATATATACAAAATGCCCTCTATCCTTTTATTTTATTTTACTTCAGGACATTTTCTAAATTAAAAATAAAGGAAATGATATGCTGACCAGAACTACACAGATGCCTCAGTTTCAAATGACAGGAAGATGTCTCCTGCTAGACTGGATCCTGCACTAGAATGAAAATGAAAATCATACAGGACATTACTGGGTCAGTTAACAGAACTAGAATATGGGTGACAAAAATATCAACACTATACTTTTTTTTTTTTTTTTTTGGTAAAAGAACAGTCCTGTTCTTAGGAAATATACACTGTACTATTTAGGGGTGAAAAGTGATGACGTATGCACCTTAAATGGTACAGAAAAAAATATTTATAGATAAGAGAATGCAAATGATGCAAATGGCATAAAGTGTTAACAACAGGTAAATCTAGGTAAAGGATATATGGGTATCCTTTTTACTATTCTTGCAATTTTATGTAAGTTTGTAATTCTTTACAAAAAAGAAAAAGAAAACAGGAGCTAGCTTGAAGGGGCTTCCACTGGCCACATTTTAGACAATATGAGAATCCAAATGAATAATGATAGGAATGGACTGCCACACTGATTTGATAATAAGAATCCATAAATCCAAATGGTACTAAAAAGAGCTCTTCTAAAAGAAGCTAAATAATTATAGAAAGAATAACAAAAATAGAAAATCACCATTTATATCCAGCCTAATAATAACTGACTCAAGCAAGAATCATGCCCACGTACTAAAAACACTGAGTGAAACTTAAGGAATGAGATGTTCACAGTGTCAAAGAGTCACCCCACAGGTTTCCTATTAATTACACAGGGGAAAGGGAACCTTTACAATGGCAAAATCTGGCAGATGCTGTCTTAACCAAGCAATCAAACTGCATATCACCCTTAGAGGAGAACTGGTATGTCTCCTGATGTGATGCACTCGACACATCATCACTTAGGAAGTATTCCTACCAAAAATGTTTGACCTGAATCTAATCATGAGGAAACATGCTGCTAATAAATCCAAATGGAGGGCCATTCCACAAAACAGGTGGCCTTGACTCAAAAGTGTCAATGTCATGAAAGATAAAAAGATTGAGGAACTAAAAGAGACTATAGATATGCATCATCCTTGACTGGCCCCTGGATCTAACAGCTAAAAAGCTAGAAAGGACATTGGAACAACCGGAGAAAGATAAATATAGATATATACTAGATAATAGCTTTAATGTTAAATTTATTGTGTGATCACTGTTTTTTAGTTATGTAGAAGAATGTTGTTTTTAGGAAACAATACGAAGTACTGAATAAGAATCACAATGTCTCCAAGTAACTCTTAAACAGTTCAGCAAAATATATGTATATGTGTGAGAGAAAAAAGCACACATGACAAACCGTCAACATCTGGTGAAATAAAAATTGTTCAAATTAACAATACGTTTTTCACATTACTTCATTTAAGCAACTTAAAACTTCGGCAAGTAGAGATCAACTATCTACTGCTGAGGATGAGAAGAGGATGGCGGAAAGGTCAGAGACTTTACAAGAATGGGAAAGGATCTGATAGGCCTTGGGAGCTGAGGAAACCTTGAAGGTGGGGTGAGCGGGGATGGACCTAGCAGCACTGAAAGCACAATTAAAGCCAGAAAACAAAACAATGGTTTACCATGATACAACCTCCTAGTCTCATTGGCCTTGAATTTCACAACACAAAAAGCTGAGCAATACCTCAACTAGATATTAAAATGTTCATAAAATGTTCAATCTTGCTACTGATATCTTCAGAGACTGCTTATTCTTTTTACCCAGAGACATTTTCCCCAAATCCTTGTTGCAATGAAAAATTAGTACCACTCTAAAACTTGCATTAATTTGGCTTACTCTTAATTTTCCAAAAAGAGGCAGCCTGTAATCAAAAAAAGCCTAATGCTGCTTATGAGGTAAACTTATAAATAGCTGAGGGAGACCCCATACTTTAAAAATCTGGATGAGAAGGCAAGAAGTTTTGACATACAGCACCCCTTGTTAACTAGAGAAAGTCAGAAGGAAATGACAAAACGTGAAGTTTTGCTCTTATTTTGTCTTCCATAAACTGAAGCCGAATAACAGGGACTGTGCCCTTCACACTCCTCTAAGAAAAGCTCGAAAAGTCACATATAACCACAGGCCCAACATGTAAAATGTCCACAAATGCAGGGGTCCCAAAATGAGATTTTCTTACCCACCTCTTTTGGGGGCAAAGTGCATAGTAACAAACAATGAAGATTAACTTTCTTTTTTAGGAGGCTAACCACTACCAGTACTATGTAAGAAGAAGCTGAGTATAACTTTAAAAAAAAGCCTTACCTCCACCTTATTTGTAGAAATTTGTAAACTCAAAACATTCTGTGTATCTGTACCAACTGAAAGTTCCATCCAATATCAAGGCCGACGTATACTGCATTTTCTGAAATCCACTTACACTGAGCAGCAATAATACCATTTCTACTTGTGCCTTCTTGGATCTACGATCTATAACAATTTGAATTTGCTGACAAAATTCTTGTTTTTCACCTTGTCTATATTTATAAATACCTTATACTATCTACACTTTTAATATTCTTCCGTAGTAAGATCAATTATTTCTGAAACTGCTAAAGCAAAATTTTGTATTCCAAAAGCAGGTAAATGTAATCTCTTACCTTTCCATAAAGAAGTAAATTTTGTGTCAGCTTCTTTGTGGATCAAAATCAGAAGACCAAGAGGAACCAGGTTCCAAGTTCTTTTCAACTAAAAAACTTTTTGATTTCCTTCTATTCCTCTCTGTCCTGAGCCTTCTGAGCAAACTGCATAGCAAGCTCCTTGTTTCTAATCTCTACAGTGTCTACTCCACTCTCAGCCCCTTGTGGCCTAGTCAGGAGGACAGGAGCATATCCACCAACCTCTAAAGTAAATCAACAAGAAGAAGGCATAATTAAAGAAGGCATCACATTGACCTCTGCACATTAAACACCAGGAGACAATGGAGTAATGTTTATACAAAGGAGAGAAAACCTAGGTTTTCTTATACAAAAGAAACAGAGAAACATTCTTAGATTTGTAGGGACTTGGAACTCAAGTAACCCCTCATGTAACCACTTGGGAAAATTTCCTCAAAAGACATTCTTCATCCAAATAAGAAATGAGCTGAATTAAAGAGGTCTTAAGAGGTCAAAGAAAAATTCAAGACAAATTTGAACTCTTTAAGGATAAGAAAAATCAATAGTAGTTAACTGATGATTAATACAGGAATTTAATATAGTGAGGAAAAACAGCCAATTATATTTGAGCTTTTACTTCTTTTAAAGAATACCTATGAAAATTGTGTAAATCTTAAAAGAAATTTTCTATTCATACTAATATTTAAATAATCCACAGAATTATATTAATAGAATTTTATAAAGCATAATGAAATGAAACTGATGTCATAATCTTTGTTAGTCAAATTATAAATATTTAGTCACCTTGAGATATCTAGACCATACTACAGAAATAGTATCTAAGAAAAACATTACAGATAGAACACCTTTTGAAAAGATTTCACCAATTTGCAGGTACAAATTTCTAATTCCTTTATCCATATATTACTGTCTGCACTAAAATAACATCAGGAAAGGGGTTTAAGGAGGTAGGAGAGAGAAGAATTGAGATGAGTCAGGTAACGGGGTTAAAAAAAACCCTAGGCTAACATGTAATTAGTTTATAGATATGCCCTCCTCTTCCATATCCCTTAAGATGCCTTTAATTACTTTATCCTTCAAAGCTCTCCTTGATGTTGGAAGAGAGAAAGGGCTATGGTAAAACATCAAAAAGATTAAAGGACCAAATTCAAAAGAAATCTTTCCAAATCCTCTCAATTGGTCCTTGCAGGAATTTTTGAAGACTGGTACAGTGGTGGCTAATTCAGGGAAGAATCTTCAGTGAAATGCTCTTCTATGGCAGTTTGCAATAGGAAACCTCTCTACAAAGTCATAAAAGTGTGCCTACCCCCTGATTCTGGAATTGATATCTTAACTATAATCTGTATAAAGATGTTTATAATGGGGTTATTTGTCTTGATAAACTTTTGATAAACTTCATAAATGTCAAAGTGTTTCCATTTTTATAAAAAAATATTTTTAAAGTGTTTATGCATAGAAAACAACTAGAAAAGCAGACCTTAAAATGTTACTAATGATTGCCTTTGGGTAGTAGAATCATAGAAGTTCTTTGTAGTTTTCTAACTTTTCTGCATTGCAAATGAATTAGCTTTGTAATAAAAGGAGGGGGTATCCTATCCTCTCATAAGAAGTAACAATGCAGGTACATTATTTTTGCTTTTTCGTTTGTTTTGAAGACATCTGAGCTATCTTCAGTCACCCTTTAAAACCTCTTCTAAATTCTAAAAACATAAGCAAAATTATTTATTATGGCTAAGAGACTCATTTTAAATGGATCAATTTAGTATATGTATAACCCTGTATACATATAAAATATGTGCTATCTATATATACTTTACAAAACACTGGGACTCTACAATTACTGTATGCATACTTTTTAAGACTCATTTTAGGGATTCTGTGATATAGCAAAAAGTGCTCTTCGTTCTCTTGTATAGCACCCTATGTTCATCACTATCATAGTACTTATCACACTCTATGATTTTAAGTTTACTGGTCTTTCTCTTTTGACAACTGTTTGACTCTAGCATTTATGTTAATGCAGTGCATGGAACATAGCTGATGCTTATTATTGGATGGATGGACAGACGGATGGGTGAACAGACTCATGCACATATGCATACATGGATGGATGCATGGTCAAATAGATAATGGACCAAAGAATAGATAGTCACGTGGATAGACAGATGTATGGATAAAGGAATGAATGTACCAATGTAGACTTTTAGTCATGAAAGCCTGGTTCCAGTTCTAACTCTCTAATAATCATCTATGTAACAGGTCACTCTACCTTTCTAACTCTAACTCTCTTATCCACATACAAAATAAAAGTGATTAGACTTTTATTTTGTATGTAGACTTCTAGCTGACATTAGAAGATCCCTCCTAGCTGCTAAGTTAGATGACTAAGACTTAGCCATAATTTTTTCATTTTAAGAAACTAGAGAAGTTTGCTGGTGGATATCTTTGCTTTTTATAATCCTGTTGGTCATATTTAAGATTAAACCAATGCCAAATCTTTGACTGGGGTTCACTGCTGATCCTACCATCATTCCTGTATAAAACATGATGATTCACATTAAGGTGAAGGCTATGTGCTTTTTAGAATTGCAGTACTGTGAGGTGT
Organism: Pteropus alecto; assembly: GCF_000325575.1. NCBI lineage: Eukaryota > Metazoa > Chordata > Mammalia > Chiroptera > Pteropodidae > Pteropus > Pteropus alecto. Next base: position 3,556,906 of record NW_006435793.1, on the reverse strand, counting down.
AGAATGAGAGTCTCAAACACTAACCTACTAAGGGCAAACTAAATTTTCTTTCTTCAATCTATGACAAAACACATTCCAATCTACTGGTGACATTCTATCTTTAAAAAGGAAGAACTTAAAGGCTTTTTGCAAAGCAGTAAAACACAGTCCTTGATGATATAAATGTAGCCACTTACCTTTTACTTTTTTATCAAACTTCTTCTGTTTCATTTTTTCTCGGTTTTTCTGTCGAACTTCCTTGGCTTCTTCTAATGCTTCCTGACTTCCCCAAACTTCGAGAGCCCTCTTCTCAATCTACAACACAGAATCCATATTTAAATTAGTTGTGATTCAGCGTTATAAAATAAGTTATAATTATTAAATCTATAGGCACCTAAGAATGATCTAAGTACAATTTTATATTTAAAATTTACGATTTTAAATATTGACAAGAAACAACTCTATTAATACCTGTCTAAAGCTATGAAACCCTCAGTAAATATATGCTGAATTAGCTTATAAACAGAAAAGTTGTCCTCTGACTTTACTGTTTCTCTAATTCATTCAGCTTTTTCACATCAATCAATAGAAGTACATGTAGTCGGTGAGTCTGTTGAGTTTCAGCAGGCTCATCTCTCAAAATTTATTGACCAATTAGCCACATGAGAGCTAAGTATCAAGTAATCTCCAAAAATCCCCTAGCACAGAAAATCAATCACTACTACTCTTCTCCTCCAGAATCAATAATAGTTGCCATCTACTTGACTAACTTCTGATCTTTAGATATGCATTTTTAAAAACTCTGGTAGATGAATGACTTAAAAAATATTCTAGTTTTAAAACTCTGGGTTACAGATCTTTACTCTTTATAAAATTTATTTACATTTAGGAGAATAATAGACACATGAAGAATTGTACTCAGGATATCTGTTAAGGGGACCAAAATATCAATCAATGTAGCCAAACACAAATTTCTTGACATAATAAAATGATATATTCTCATTTCAAAAGTCCTAAAACATCACATTTTCCAAAATTTAACATCTCTGAAAATGCTGCATCATCAATGTGCTTAACAGTACTTTAACAACTCTGAGACTAAAGTGGTTCAGAAGAATTGGATTCTCAATACAAAGAAGGTTAGGAATACCTTCATAAAACTGTCGTACTTGCCTTTTCCTTTTTATGCTCACACAAGCATCATGTATAGCAAAAAACTATAGTAAGTCTAACAACACTATTTCAGTAAGTATAAAATAAAAGCACCAAGTGGTAAGAAAACATTAGGTCAGTTTAAATACTTTTACTTTTTAATGATACATAAAATAATGGTGATCAATAGTGTCCTTTGTTTAATAAAATTTAGTATATGTTTGGTTTTACAATGTGGTTTCTTGATTTTTGAAGATACTAAGATTTTCTGTATATTCTAATTCAAATTTCTCTAAAGCAATGCCTCCCAATATTTTTTATATAATGGCACAAAACTATTATGTTTGTATCATTCTGGGGTAGATACAGGAAGCTGCTTGTGACTCAAGGCAACCAGCCTGGACACGATAGCAGCCCTAGGCACTAAGTGTATTAAATATCTTGGCACATCTGTAACATAATTATAGCAAGAAGAGTTGAGAAGATCTGCTCTAGGATACACCAGAGTTACATGGACACTTGATAGGTTTCAGAAGAGTATTTCCCAAATGGATTTAGATTTTCGACATTTGTGAAATTTCTGAAATTTTTTATTTATTTATTTTTTTAAGATTTTGTTGGGGGTCAGGGAGTGGGCAGGAAAACAAGGTATGACTCTTACTCTCAGCTTTTTTAGTTTCTCATCTGTACTCCTAACATCATCCAACAGTAATAAATTTGCTCCAAAGTACCATACCAAAAAGCAAAATAAGAAAACATGTCATTAAATGTCACATATGACTATAACTCATATGTAAAGCAACCAAATGCAAAGGATCTTTTTAATTCTCCATAAGAAAAACAAAACTAATTACAACTAGTTCGTGTTTAAATTTTCACCTGTCCCAGGGTTTAAAATGACTGAATATAAATGACTAGAGACCTGTAATTTTAAGTAGAGTTTCATATCACCCCACTGAGAATGATGAGGATTCTTCTTCACAATAAATTTAAGAGCTGGTTCTCTTTTTTCTAAATCACAGTCTTTCAGAAGGTATTCTTGTTTTGCTTCTGTTTTAGTTATAAGCTTGTGTTTATCATCAGCATCTCTGAAAACAAATTAAGTCCATTATATAAGTTAGTTATTTTAAATAAATTAAGTTTTCAAATAGCCCAACAACCTGGGGCTGTGCATTCCAAAAGGAACATATAAAATACTTTTTCCCTGCAATTCTCATGGTCAAATTGCAACATAAAAATTCTAACAACAACAACAACAAAAAAAAAAATCCTTTATCTTTTACTTATTCTGAGCTTTATTTGCTGCAAATTCATGTCATTTAAGTTTATGAATTTTTTATTTAAATTCCTTCTTTTCCACAAAGGATTTGAAATGACTTATAAGAGCATGGCAAATATCAATGAGAGCTAACACTCAATAAGTAAAAATATATAAATTAAAGCATAAAGTCAGGATGGGCAGGACATAAGGAATATACACAATATGTAAGGTCTAACTGCCCCAACACAATTGAGTTTCCAGTTGTCTCTGAGCTTTTTCAACGCTAAAGTGAAAATGGAGACATAGTCAATTACACAGTTCTCATTCATCTGTTCTCTACCTACATGCATTCTTTGTTGTATTCCTCATGTTCAAAGCATGAGGAATACAGCAAAGAATAAAACAAAGCCTCATTTTCATGAAGCTTATATTCCAGTAAAGGAGAAGATAGTCAATAAGCAAACATAATAACAGATGTAAGTGCTATAAAGGAATATAAAGTATGGTAAAGGAACAGAAATTTTCAGATTGGGTAATCTGAGAAGGCCACTGATGAGGGGATATTTGAGTAGGGCCCTTAAGAAGTCAGGGAACATTCTGAATAGCTAGTGAAAGAACGTTAATACTGGAGAGAAGAGCAAATGCAAAGGCTCTAGGGCTGTTTGTGTGCTTTGCAACTGGGGCTCACAGTAAGAGGGCCGGTGTAACTAGAATGCTTAAAGTGACAAAGAGTGATGAGAGATAAAGTCAGAGATAGATAGGGGCCTTGTAAGCAACTTTATTCTAAATGGATCAGAAACCATTAAAGAGTTTTGAGTAAAATGCTATATGGAGAAGAGACTAATGGTGCAAAAGTGAGGGCAAGAGACCAGTTAGAAGGTTACTACTGCGGTGATCCAGGCAAGAGCTGACGGTGGCCTCGTCTAAGGTAATGGTGGGAGAGAGGATGAGAAGTGAATAGATTCAGGATATGGTCTGAACACAGAACCAAATGGATTTGGAATTAAACAAGGGATAGCCAATGAATGAAAATGGCCTTTACTGAAATGGTAAACACTTAAGAGAAGGGGTCTAGGTCAGGGAGGGGAGACTTAAAATTGGGAATACCTTTAAGAAAGCTAAATAATTTGAAGCATAAAGGAGGGAACAGGTAAACTACACTAAACTAAAATTACAATCTTCAAAGATGTTGAAAGGAAATAGAATGGAGGACTGTGTTCCTAGTTGTTTAAATTTAAAAAGTATATTTACTCCAGACTACCACACAACTTTCTTTAAATTGATACATCAGTTGCTTTCAATTTCTCATGGACATAAGATCATATGTGCTAATTCAGTTTCCAAAAGCTATCTGAACTTTAAAGAGAGTCGTAATACTATGGACTTCAACCACTCTGTGCACTAATGCCACTATACGTCAATGGGAATAGTTTATAATTTGTAATTCCAATAGGTGCCAGAATATTTCATCACAGATGTGATCATGAGACCAAAAACACCTCCCATTCTATCTTCCAAGGAGTTTATTCAGCAACGAGTCAATGGTGATGGCTCCTAACATCTGCAGCAGGGATGCTGAAAAAGCAGGTCCTCATGCAGGTGAGGCACTGATCTAGCGCTGGAGGTCTAAGAAACGGGAACAGGTAAGAGGGCTAAGTAAGAATCTAAGACAGGGTCTTAAGGTATGAGAGACACCAACACAGGACTTGGCTGAGATAAACAGTAGGGACAGGAGAACCATGTGGAGTGAGGAAGGTTATTGGGGCAGCGGGGATATAAAAAGAGGTTAGAGGCTAGGAGAAGGGAAAGGATGACAGAAGAATGTGATCTTCCTTCATCTATTCTCTTCCCTGACTGTTCATGAGAATAAAAACTGAATAGAAAGAGGTGTTCTGAGAGTACCAGAAGAGGGGCTGGAGGTTTGACTCCCCTCCTCTCACTGAACGCCCCAGTCCTCTGAGCAAGGTGTTGACTTACAGAAACAGGGAAATTCTTAGGGGATGAGGGGAGAGAAGGATTAGGAAACTGCCACTAAGGAAAAAAAAAAAAAAAACCAGACCAGAAGAAAGGAAAAAGACATATCTATGGCAGGACATAGTGCATTCCTAATGACGTGGAATATTATAACTTTGATAAGCAAAGGCTTCCTGTATTTCTCTGGCAAAATGGAAACCATAGAAATGTTAGGAACCCCCCAAATTAAAATCATAATTACTAAAATAATGTTAAATCCAAATGGATTGAATTGTTTTATCCTAGTCTATATGTAAACATTAGCAATTAGAAGATTGTCTAAAATAAGTACCTGCAGTTATCACAAGTTGCCAAATCAAAGTGGTTCATAAGATAAGAATCCATAAATTCTCTACTACATTCTTCGCATATTGCATAATCAAATTCCATAACAGGTCCTAAAGAAAAGAAGATTAATTCTTTAAGTTTTCTTTTTGGGGACTAAAACAACATATTTCTCTCTATTTTATTAGCTTTTCAACATACATTTTCTGCCAGACAAATACATTTACATAAAAGACAAAGTAAAAACTTGATTAATCTTACCTTTATCCAAAAAATTTTTCAAAAAAAAAAAGAAAAGAAAAAAGGAATAATATAAGGGGGAAAAAACTATCAATTCAAGTATTTCTGAATCCAAACCATGTGTAAAGTACTTGTATTAGTTTTGTACTGCTGTCGTTAACAAATTATCACAAACTTAGTGGCTAAAATAACACAAATTTATTCTCCTACAGATCTGTAGTTTATAGGTCTGATACAGGTCTCAGTGGACTAAAGTAAGGGTGCTGGCAGAACTACCTTCCTTTCTGGAGGTTTTAGGGGACAACCTATTATCTTACTATTCCTGGCTTCTAGAAGATGCCTGAATTCCTTGTCTCATAACATAGAAAAGAACACTAAAGAGCTAGACAACAGTAAAAGAGAGACAATGCAGAATTCACTTTCAAATGGAAAACTTTTTCTTTCCTCACATTACATCTCCTACCAACAGAGAAAACTGCTTTCTCTTCATCTGTCTCAACCACTAGATTATAAACTTCTTGACAATATAGAGTATTTAGCTATGCATCCTCAACGCCCAGCACAGAAACTACTCTGAGTAAATCTAGATTTTTTAAAGGACTTCAAATATCTAGTTAAGGATCTTTATTCTATAGAAGAGGTTTTCTCAGCAAGTCTGAAAGTCTTACTGAGTCTTTAGGTTGATTGCTACTGCCAAGCCCCAATTCTGAAAACTGCCATAACTGCCAATGGGAAGAAAAGGGGAGTTGTCATTTGCTCATGATTTGTTCAACATATTACAATCACTGCCTTACCTAATCTACTTCTAACACAAGAAAGTCAGTTAATAGTCTACCATCCACTAATCCCACTAATTTCCAAACTGTAAGAAAAAAAATCCCTCTTCTTTAAACAAAAGAATAAAAATAGAGTCAAAGTGGTATCTTCAAAAAACTGACTACCAGACTGTACTGGAATGGAGAGAAACTGTACTCAGAAATACCAATTAGGAGACTACTATACAGCATTATTAATCAACAGTCAATAGCCATAAAGTGTGGATATATTTTCCTAATTTAAAAAATTTATAATGCAAAATTTTAAATATACAGAATGATTTAACTCCACCAATCCCTTTACATTCACCATTGAGAAACTGGCAGTCTACTCTAAGCAAGCGCCTTCCTTCTCTCCCATTTATGTATCTATTTATTATTGATATAGATTCATAGAGTCCTATTTTTTCAATGGTATATATTCATTAGTGTTCTAAATTACTTTGGTGCTTGAATTGTCTCAGATTTAGCCACTGGGAGCCCTCTCAAACTGGCTCCTATGTTCTTATAACACCCTTCTATCACTTTTTGGACACTTTCAGATTTTCTGACGTTACATAATGTTCCAAGCTCTTCTTGTAGCCACCCTGCACTAACTGTGGAATCAGATATTTCTCCGAAGGGCCCTGGTTCCTTTTAGTAAGGAACAGTATCAGAGTCCAAGATCTGGTCACCAAGATCTACTCATGCTCCTTGGGCTATCTTTGCTTCAAGGCACTGTGGACATAAACACACACACTCACTCACTTGTACATAAACACAAACACACTCACTCGTACGTGCACATGTACACTTTTAATTGAGGTATAACTGATGTATATTATAATGATCTCAGATGCATAACAATGATTGGATATTTGTATATATTCATAATGATCACAGTAAGTCTAGTTAACATGCAACACCATACACAAATTTTGTGATGAGAATTTTTAAAATCTACTCTTAGCAACTGTTAAATATGTAATAGTGTTATTAACTATAGTCACCATGCTATACATTATATCCCTATGACTCATAACTGTAAGTTTGTACGCTTTGACCCTTCACCCATCCCCTAGCCCCCATCCCCCTGCCTCTGGCAACCACCAATCTGTTCCACTTAGCATAATGCCTTCGAGGTCCATCCATATTGTTGTATATGGCAAGATTTCCTTCTTTTTATGGCTGAATACTATTCCATTGTGTATATATACTACTTTTCCTTTATTTATTCATCTGCTGATAGACATTTAGGTTGTTTCCATATCTTACCTATTGTAAATAACACTGCAGTGAGCATCAAAGTGCATATATCTTTCTGAGTCAGTGTTTTCATTTTTTCTGAATAAATACCCAGACCTGGAATTATTGGATCATATGGTAGTTCTCTGTAATTTTTTGAGGAATCTCCATTCTGTTATCTTTTGGTTTCTAGCCTCTCATTTCAGCCTATCGAGATAATTTTGAGGATGTAATCTATCAGTCATTGGCTGTCTCTACCATTATAGAATGAAAGAGAGTGTCTACCCTAAGTACAACAGTTCCTTGAATAACACTTCATTCAACATCATTTTATTATAACATTGATGAGTTGCCAGAGGAACTTAATTCTGGTTTAAATCAATTAGCCTACGGTAAAACTGGTTTTGTTTCACATCATTTCACTTAAAGGTGCAGAACCTATCAATGGCATTGAGGCCTTTACACAAAACTCAAGTTAAATTAATCACTGCCAAATCTGTTCAATTTTTAACCTACTAGCAAAACTTCCAAACTTTATCACTCTTACAAAACAAACATGCTCATTGACTAAAATATGTGTGGCAACTTATTTATGTAACATCGGTTTGCAAATAATTATGCATGTTACTCAAAATGACTAACCTAGATACCTATTTTCTGAAAACACACTTTACCTGGTTGATGAACAACATTCCCAATTGTATGTTTTTCTTCTTCTTCCTCTTCCAGAATGAAGCCTCCTCTTGTGTCAATTATCTTTGGGGCTGCTTTTACATTAGCCATGCCTATAAAAAGTAAGTAAAAGAGGTCAACAATTGAACTAGGTAAGCCCATATGTTCCCATGTGCATAAAAAGGAACTTTCTTTAAATTTAATATGTATCAAACAAGATAAGGAATGTCTACTGTTACCACTTTTATCCAACATTACACTGAAGTGTTGCAATATGGCAACAAAACAGGCATAAAGTTTATCAAGAAGTAGAACAGTCTTTATTCACAGATGACGTGATTATGTATGCAGAATATCCACAGGCATATACAATTAGAATTAAGAAATAACATCTAGGGAAGAGATGTGTAAACCTCTACACTGAAACCACCACTAAGAGAAATCAAAGACCTAAATAAATGGAGAAATATACCATGGACGAATTGGAGGCCTCTATTTGTTAAGATATCAATTTTCCCCAAATTCATCTATTCGATGTGATCTCAGTCAAACCCCAGCATTTGGGGGCAGGGCGGGGGGGGAGGAGGTTTGAGGTGGGAGCTGACAAACTGATTTTAACACTTATATGTAACAACTGAAGAATTTACACTACAAGATTTAAAGATTTACAATAAAAATTCAGTAATTAAGATAGTGTGATGCTGACACAAAGACAAAGAGATCAATGGAATAGGAGAGAGAGTTCTGAAATAGACATACATATATTTGGTCATTTAATTTACAGCAAAGGCTCCAAGGCAATTAAGCAGGAAAAAAAATCTTTTCAGTAAATGGCAGTGTGATTTATGACAAAGGCTGGACTACAAATCAGTGAGGAAAAACTGGTCTTTTCAATAAATGAACTTTAACTCTACCTCATACAATATACATACAAAAAAATTTAATGGCTCATAATCTTGAATGTGAAAGGTAAAACAATAATGCTTCCAGAAAAAAAACATAGGAAAATAATTTCACAAACTTGAGGTAACCAAAAATTTCTTAGTAGCCGAAAGTACTAACCATAAAAAAAAATTACTAAATTAGTCTTGATTAAAATGAAAAACTTCTATTAGTCAGCAAAAGACCACTATGAGAGTTAAAAAAAAGACAGGATGCAAATTGGGAGAAGCTATTTGCAATATGTATACCTGACAAAAGATTGAGATTCAAAATATGTAATAAAATCCTATAAATCAATAAAAGGCAAATAAGCCATTTTTTTTTTTAAAAAAGGGCAAAAGACCCGAATAGGAATTTCATATGAGGATATCAAAATAGCTAGTAAGTATATGAAAAAGTTATCATCACACTGGTCACAGGGAAAATACAAATTAAAACCATAATAAAATATTATTATACTCTCACAAAAAAGTAAACAGTGCTCTAAAGTGACACATAATACCAGATAGAATTAACTATTTTTAGGACATCACGAAAAAGCAGAATATACATTCAAGTGCACGTGGAACACTGTCTAGGACAAACATGACACAAAACAAGTGTTAATAAATTTAAATCATACCAAGCATCTCCTCTGATCAAAATAGTATAAAACTAGAAATCAGCTACAAGAAGAAAACTGAAAAACACACAAATACATGGAAGCTAAATAACATGCTACTAAACAAAGAATGGGCTAATAACGAGATCAAGGAATCAAAAGATTCCTTGAAACCAAGAAAAATATGACAACACAAAATCTATGGGACATAGCCAAAATAGTTGTAAGAGGGAAACTTACAGCAATACAGGCCTATCTCAAGAAACAAGAAATTTATTAAATTAACAATCTAACCTTACCCTAAAGGAACTAGAAAAAGAACAAAGCCCAAAGTGGGCAGAAGGAAGGAATAATAAAAATCAGTAGAAATAAAGAGAATAGAGTTTTAAAATACAATAGAAAAGACCAATGAAAGCAAGAAGAAAAAAAGGGCCCAAATAAAAAAAAAAATCAGAAATGAAAGAGAAGTGACAACTAACACTAAAGAAATACAAAGGACTATAAGGAAATACTACATACAATTATAGGCCAACAAATTAGACAAACTTTAAGAAATGGATAAATTCCTAGAAATCTTCCATGGCTGAATCAGGAAGAAATATAAAATCTAAAAAGACCAGTAACTGCTAACAAAATCAAATCGGTAAACAAAAAACTCTCAACAAACAAAAGCCCTGGGCCAAGTGGCTCCACGTTTAAATATTACCAAACATTTCAAAAAAAAACTGAAGGGGATGGATGGCTCCCAAACTCATTTTACAAGGCCAACATTACCCTGATATGAAAACCAGAGACACTACAAAAAAATGAAAATTACAGGCCAATATCCTGATGAACATTGGATACAAAAATCCTCAACGATATATTAGCAAATCAAATTCAGCAATACATTAAAAAGTTCATACACCATGATTGAGTGGGATTTATTTCTGGGATGCAAGGCTGATTCAATATCCACAAATCAATTCACATGATACACCACATACACAAAACGAAGGATAAAAATCATGATCATATCTATAGATGCAAAAAAAAGCATTTGACAAATTCCAAAATCCACTTATTAAAAAAACTCTCAGCAAAGCAGGGATAGAGGGAAAATACCTAAACATAATAAAAGCCATGATTGACAAACCTACAGCTAATATCAAACTCAATGCTGAAAAGCTGAAAGCTTTTTAACATCAGGAAGACAAGGATGTCCACTTTCACTTTTATTCAACATAGTACTGTAAGTCCTAGCCACAGCAATCAGACTAGAAAAAGAAATAAAAGGCATCCAAATTGGAAAGGAAGAAATAAAACTGTCATTATTTGCAGATGACATGATACTATATACAGAGAACCCTAAGTAGTCCGCCAAAAAAAAAAAAAAAACTATTAGAATAGATAAATTCAATAAAGTAGCAAGATAGATTAATATTCAGAAATTGGTTGCATTTTGATACACCAATAACAAACTATCAGAAAGAGAAATTAAGAAAACAACCCCATTGACAATTCCATCAAAAATAATAAAATACCTAGGAATGAATTTAACCAAGGAGGTAAAAGACCTGTACTCGGAAAACAATAAGATACTGAAAAAAAAAATTTTTTTAAATACAAATAAATGGAAGCATATACCAAGCTCATGGATAGAAAGATTTAACATCATTAAAATGTCCATACTACCCAAATCAATCTACAGATTCAGTGCAATTCCTATCAAAATACCACTGGCATTTTTCACAGAACTATAACGAATAACCCTAAAATTTGTATGGAACCACAAAAGACCCAGAAGAGATAAAGCTCTTAAAGAAGAACAAAGTTGAAAGTATCACACCACCTGATATCAAACTATACTACAAGACTACAGTAATCAAAACAGCATGTTACTGGCATAAAAACAGACAGATCAATGGAACAGAATAGAGAGCCCAGAAAGAAACCCACACCTATATGGTCAATTAATCTATAATGAAGGAGGCAAGAACATACAATGGGATAAAGACAGCCTCTTCAATAAATTGTGTTGAAAAAACTGGATAGATACATGCAAAAGAATGACACTGGATCACTTTCTTACATTGTATACAAGAATAAACTCAAAATAGATTAAAGATTTAAATGTAAAACCATTTAAAACCATGAAACTCTTATAAGAAAACAGGCAGTAAACTCTTTAACACCGTTCTTAGTATTTTGGGGGATGTGTCTCCTCCAGGTGGAGAAACAAAAGAAAAAACAAACAAATGGGACTATATAAAACCAAAAAGGTTTTACGCAGTCAAGGACATCAACAAAACGAAAAGACAACCTACTGAATGGAAGATATTCACCAATGATACATCCAATAAGGGGTTAATATCCAAAATATATAAAGAACTCATACAACATGACACAAAAAAACAATCTGATTTAAAAAATGGGCAGAGGACCTGAATAGACATTTCTCTAAAGAAGACACACAGATGGCCAATAGATATATGAAAAGATGCTCAACATCACTAATCATCAGAGAAATACAAATTGAAACCACAATGAACTATCACCTCACACCCGTCAGAACAGCTATCATCAATAAATCAACAAACAAGTGTTGGTGAGGATGTGGAGAAAAGGGAACCCTCGTGCAGTTGGTAGGACTGTAAATTGGTGCAGCCACTATGGAAAACAGTATGGACATTCTCCCCAAAATTAAAAATAATATATATGACCCAGCAATTAAACACTTCTGGGTATTTATCCAAATAAATCCAAAACACTAATTCTAAAAGCTATATGTACCCTTATGTTCACTGCACTATTTACAATAGCCAAGATATAGAAGCGACCAAAGCTTCTATATCGATATACAAATGGATAAAGAAGTACATCGATAGACAAATGGATAAAGATGTTGTACATATATACAATGGAATATTACTCAGCCACAAAAAATGAAATCTTGCCATTTGTGACTAAATGGATGAACCTAGAGGGTATTATGTTAAGTGAAATAAGTCAGAGAAAGACAAATATCGTATGATTTCACTTAAATGTGGAATCTAATAAATAAAACAGAAACAAACTCATAGAGAACAAAATGGTGGTTGTTAGATGGGAGGGGGTGGGGGAAAGGTGAAAAAGGTGAAGGAATTAAGAAGTATAAACTGCCAGTTATAAAAACAATCACAAGAAAAGAAATATAGTCACTAATATTGTAATAACTATGTGTAGTGTCAGATGGGTACAAGACTTATCAGGGTGGTCACTTTGTAAGTCATATAAATACCTAATCACTATGTTGTACGCCTGAAACTAACATAATATTGTATGCCAGCTGTAACTGAAAAAAAAAATGTTCACAAAGGTTTTCTTCATAATAGCCCCAAACTGCAAACAACCCAAATAGCCATTAAAAGGAAAATGGAAGAACTGTGGTATAATAATACAAAAGAATGCTGTACGATGTATAAATGAACGAACTACCAATACATGCAACAACGTGGATGAATCTCTTAAATACTATGTTCAGCAAAAGAAGGCAAGCACTGTATGATTCCATTTATATGAAGTTCAAAAAAGGTACTACTACTAACCAAACAGTCACAACTGTAGGTATGTCTGAGGACAGGTGGTTGACTAAGAAGTGGCATTCGGTAACCTTCTAAGGTTCTTGAAATTATATATTGATCACTGTGGTGTTTACATAAGCATTTACATAGGTTAAATTAGGTGAGTACATTTTACATATCAATGTATATAGGTTATAACTCATTTTTTTAAAAAGGCAAATTTAATAGTGTTAACTTGCTTAAGTTACTCCCCGTTTCTGGCCTCAATTTCTTCCTCTATTAAACAAAGGGATTAGATTATAAAAAGCCTGTTTCTACTGTTAATAGCAATTCTCATGCTATGTTCCACATCCATTTAGTAGATGCTCCTCAACTTATGACAGTGTTGTGTCCAGATAAACCCATAGTAAATGGAAAATATCATAAGTCAAAAATGCATTTAATAACACGTAGTTTTCCACTATCCTCCCTTCTTGAATGTCCATGGTTTTTTTTTTTGGTCCAACACATTTTGTTTCTGCATGACTGTGTTTTTTTAAATCCACATCTCCCCTCATACTGTTCACATTTAAAAGAAAATGCATTTAATACTAGAGTATCAGTTGTTTACCCTCATGATCATGTAGCTAACTGGGAGCTGTGGCTCACTGCCACTGCCCAGCAACACGAGAATATAATACTGCCTATTGATAGCTCAGGAAAAGATCAAAATTCAAAGTATGGTTTCTACTGAATGCATATAGCTTTTGCACCATAAGTCAAACCACTATAAATCAGAGATTGTCTGTACATATCTAGAAACCTTTATGGAATCATGAATATGAATTAATCAATGCAAATGAACAACTTTTGATCCTGACTCTAGAATGCCTCAAGCTGAAAAAAGAAAACCATGAGAAAGCAATGAGACCAGAACGACTAAAAGCAGCTGGAATTTGCAGATTCAGTGTCAATATGAATATGAAGACATGCAGCCAGCCTGAGACTCTTCTCATTCTTCCTTACTTCTGGCTCATGAAAAAGGATAGCAGATGACACTGCTTTAAACTGTGCTCAACTACTCACACAATATGGGATATAGCTTAGAAACACATGTACTTATTATAGATAGTCGTGAACACCTGCATATCAACCAAACTATATTTTAGGAACCCTGGGGAAGATTACTGCTTGACCACAGTAGAGAGAATTATATAAGATACATATATACAGATACATACATACATGACAGGCGGCCAAGGGCTACCCTAAGAGAGGAAGAAGAGGAAATCCGGACAAGAGTTAACAGCCTTCCCTCTTATGAACTGGAGAGATGCCTAGTGTAGCAGAGGCAACTGGTGGCAAAGAAAGGCCCTGAACCCAGCGTCAGATGATCTGAGTTCCAATCCTGATTAGCCTGTGCACTTGCTGGAATGAACCTGAGAAAACTTCTTTCCTTTTCTGGTCCTCAATTACCACCTTATTAACAGGGATACCAAATCCTGCCCTAATGATTTTCCAGGTTAGCTTGAGAATCAAATTAGCTCATCTGAAACATGTAAAGCACAACAGCTGCTACTATGTTAGCCTCATGAAGGCGGTAGGTATGTCTCCTTGCTCTTCTTGGAGCTTTGTAGATAGCAAGCACTGTGCTGGACAGGGAATATGCACTCAATCGCCCTTTGAGGATGAATGAGGGAGCAGGTGCTGATTACTGAAATGGGTTACAGGTCTAAACGCTTTACAGAAAGACCACCTCCAGGACCGGTAGAGGTTGCAAGAAGAGAAGAGAAAGGGAAAGCTGAAACGCTAACTTAGGGCACTGGCTGGCACCTCCCAATGAGGGGGTGGGGGGCGGCTGCATCCCAAAGCTAAAGACAGCAACTGGACCGCCCAGGTGCGGTGAGGAAAGCCCGGGACTGCGGGTCAGGATTCTACCACGGAAACGGCCTTTGGTTTGGAACAGCTTTGCTTCGACAAGACTCGCTGAGCAGATTCCCTCCTGGGACGGGGAAGGGTGTGCACGCAGACGCGAGGGGACCCGACGCCACACACGGGGCGCGGTACCCGGCCTGCCAGGAAAGGGAAGGGGCAGGCGCCGCCAGGGCCCAAACCTCCGGTAGCCGCAACCGCCGTCGCCGCGTAGGGCCGGGCGGCCAGCCGGGCCTGGCGCAGCATCAACGCCCGCTGCCGCTTCCGCTCGATGCTCGCCCGCAAAGAGGCTGGCAGCTCCGCCGACTGTTCTGAAGCCGCCGGCTCCGGCGAAGTTACCTCGGCCGCTGCCATCTCCAACTCGGAGAACCGTGGCCCTGCCCCAGCGCACGCGCATTGGCGCGGCGAAGCGTTCCCACAGCCCCGCCTCCGTGCCATTACCGCCTCCGCGCAGGCTCCACGGGGAGGGAGTGCGCCTGCGCAGTTTGAAGCGACTCAGGTGGACGGAGTCTGCGCACGGGTCGGAGCATGAATACGTGCTAGCTTGTAACCTGGGAGAAGGGTGGGTAACAGAGCTCTCTTTTTTAGGACCTGGTCATCTTTAAAATAATAGTTTCGCTTGGTGGTTCAGAATATGGGCTTTGGAGTCATACCTAGATGAAGTCCCAGCTCTGACACTTACTGTCTGCGTGATCCTGAATAAGTTATTAACCTGAGTCTAGTTTCTTCAGTAGTAAAATGAGGATAATTACGAAACCACTTCCTCGGTTGCTGGGAACATTGGATGTAAAAACTTTCGGCACAATGCCCGGCACAAGCTTACAAAAAATGATGGCAGCTGGTAGTAATAATGTCAATCAAGAGAAACCAACAGGTGATTGATCTGACTTGACTTTGAAGGCATGGCCTAGCGGACAGAGGCTTAGATTTGAAATGAGAACACCTGGTTTCAAACTCGTAGTGGCAGGCAAATGCAACACCTGGTAAGAACCAAGGCTGGTCTGCATGAGCTTGGCTATTTTTTCCATGGAGTATTCCTTCAGTGTGAGTGAGCTGCCACTGGTAGACAATAGTTTTGGATTGGCACCAAATCCTGACTCCCCAAAAGTGTGGCAAATGGAGCAAAAGAAACAGTGCATGCTTTTCTAAAACTATGTGGTTTTTTTTATTACAAGTAAAATTGAAATCAGAAAACATTAAGTTCTAATCATATACCATTTAGGACTAATTTTTAGAACAATCTGGCACATTGAGATTTCCCATTAATACTCAATGGTTAAGGTTTGAGAAGCACAACCTAGTGGTTTTAATCTATTGATTATATATATATATATATTTAAGTTGTAGAACCTTATATAAAGTGGATAAATGCTCATATCTTCTGATTGAACTGGAGGGAGAGACTTCAAGCTGTTACTATTCCCTATCCCATCAGATCCCTCTTTCTCCTGACCCATTGATCTTGTCCAGGTGATTAAAATTTCAAATTCCATATAATACCAAAACTACAAGCAAAAAAAATTAAAAATTAGATAAACTGAAATTTTTTGCATCAAAGAACACCATCCAGAAAGTGAAAAGACAACTCAGAATGAGAGGTAATATTTGCAAATCATATCTGAAAAGTCTGGTATCCAGAAAATTTAAAGAATTCTTACAACCCAATAACAAAAAAGGCAATTAATCCAGTTTTTAAATAAGCGAAGGACTTAAATAGACATTTTTCTAAAAAGGATATACAAATGGCCAATGAGTACATGAAAAGATATCATTACTCATGAGGGAAATGCAAATCAAAAGCTCAATTAAATGCCACTTCACACCCAATAAGATGACTAGAATTAAAAAAAATAGTGTTGACAAACGTGGGGAAATCGGAACCCTTATGCATTGCTGATGGGAATATTAAATGATGCTGCCGTAGGAAACAGTTTGGCTATTCTTCAAAAAGTTAAACATAGAATTACCATATAAGTCAGCAATTCCACTCCTGGAATTGAAAACAGGTGTTTGAACAAAAACTTACACACAAATGTTTATAGCAGCACTATTCACAATAACCAAAAGCTTGAAACTACCCAAATATCCATGAAATGATGAATGAATAAACAAAATGTGATATATTCGCACAAAGGAATATCATTCAGCCATACAAGGAAGGAAGTACTGAATCTCGCTACAACATGGACAAACCTTGAAAACATTATGCATTTCTTTTATATGAAACATTCAGAATAAGCAAACTCATACTAACAGAAAGCAGATTAGTAGTTGCCAGGTGCTGAAGGAATTGGGGACTGGGGAATGACAGCTTAATAAGTATGGGGTTTCCTTTGAGGGTAATGAAAATATTCTAGAACCAGACAGCGGTAATAGTTGCACAACACTGTGAATGGTAAGAAAGAATGGTAAATTTTATAATAAATTTAAAAACAACTCAAATTCTGACTGGACCTAGGCAAATAGTGGAAGTTAATGAACCTCTCCAGGTATGGGACTTGGGCAAACTGAAGTGCGAGGGCACCTCTTAAAGAGGACAGCTACTACACAGCTTCCTTAGGTAGCTCAAGACAGAATTTGGACACATGTTGCCAGATTGCCCAGTGCTTCAAGAAAAGTAACTGCTTCTCAAACTTTAATGCACATATGAGTCACCTGGTGATCTTGTTAAAATGCAGATTCTGATTCAGTAGGTCTATGGTGGGACCGGAGAATGTGCATTGCTAACATGCTCCCTGGTGGAACTGCAGCTCTACTAACCACACTTTGAATAGTAAGGGTCATGCTCACAGGTTCTCAAGCTTGGCAAGCACATTAAAAGCATCTGGGGAGTTTAAATAAGACTGATGCTGAGGCTTCACCCCCAGAGATTGTTGTCATTGGTCAGGGGTAGGATCTGGTCATTGGAATTTTGTAAAGCACATTCCCTACCCCCACACCCCCACCCTCAGAGAATTCTGATGGGCAGCAAGCTTTGAGAGCCAGAACTTTAAATGACCCCTCTAGACTACACAACTCTAAGGGTCTCTGAGGCTGTGCAGTATTTCTAGAGAAGAAGGTAACAGTTCTCCCCCAGGGTAACTCTTTGAGAATAATTAGCGCCTAGAACCTCCTCTCCAACAAAGCATTCCAAGCTTGAATACTGAAGGGCATGGACCACAGCTCAGATGCTGTACAAGCCCCGGGTGTTTTGTAACTCTTGACAACCTGTTGGTTTTCTTTTGATGGGTAACTCCCTCTCCTTTGGCTTCCTGACCTTTGTTAGTAAGTTTCGTGTAACTGGATCTGAATTGTTAGGTGACGCCTCATCCAAGCTAAAAGGAGACTCCTCCTTTAGAGAAAGGAAGAGGAGTGCATGCCCTGATCTGTACATCCCACATAGTGACAGAAGCTGTAGGGCTTGCCCAGAGCACAGCAGCATGAGTCACCTCGGTGGGGGCACAAAAGGAAAAACAGACAAGGAGAACAGACCAGTGAATGTGTTCTTGCCTCTCCCCATTCAGTCTCGGGGAAAACCTGTGACCGCATCTATCTTCCTGCTTTGTACCTCTCTCATCTCCCAGACCAACTATGATCTCGACTGAAAGAGGGGTAATTAACAAAGCACAGAAAGAATGGAAAGCCCTAACCTGATCCTGAAAAAGAGCAGGCAGGTAAGAATGAAAGCCAGGAAGGGGAATGAGAAACTTGGCAGTGTTTCCTGACAGGGCCTCCTAAGAGCATTAGTGGCGTTATTCATGCTCAGATGACAGGATGTGAATATATTTGTCTTTATTATCAAGTAAATAGTAAATGTGTGTGGCTTTCTTTTTCATTTTTGTTTTCCCCCTGATTTCCTGGGGCTTTAACCCTTAATGTGGTCACTTTGAACATCGTTGGCATAAATTCACAATAAGAGAACATCTGGTGGGAAGGAGCACACCAAGGGGGAACTGTCTGGGACAAGGACGCAGCAACAGAAATTAGCCTGATCCTGTTGACTTAAGCTGTATTGATTTAGTAATCCAGGAAATACAGTCTCTTTTTGCTGTGACTGACCAGGCAAACGCTCCCAGAGAAATTTAGATTTCAACCTCCTTGAACCAAAAGATAAAGGGATTGAGGCAAAAACATCATATTGGAAATTTGATCAATAAAATATGTGTGCAAAGGGATTTAGAAAACATCTTAAAGACTCATAAGAATTTTCTTTCCAAAAGCAATAAGCAGTGGGAAGGTCCAAATGATTCAACTAAGGACAAGTCCTAGGAAAAATGACTATCAACACTAGAAGCCAAAATCCTATGTCACTCATGGACCTTCCCTACTGTGCAGTCCCCAGATCCAGAATGGCCCAAGGGACCTTTTTTCTTACTGCTTCTTTCAGGAAGCCTACCCAGACTCCCTTCTCTAGCTGCCGTGAACCTCATATGTGCTGGTGCTGTAGTATTTCCCACACCGGAGGCGATACCTACCTGTTCTTACTAGATTATCAGGTCCTTGAGAGGTGGGACCATCTGATTCATCCCAATATTTCCAGGGCCTACCACAGTATCTGACACAGAATAGCTGCTCAGTAAATGTTTGTAGAATTAAATAAAATGAATAATGCTGAATAGTTGGATGTTTCACCAGTACTGAAAAACTCAAGATCAAAGGCTGAAACGTACAACCACCTTGGTTTTGCTTATACACCTATGATGATAGGGAATACTCTACTTCAGAATAGCTTATTCCATTGTTGTCTAGCTTTAACCATTACCTATTACAATAATAATAACAGTAATAATAATAATAGTAGCAAACTTTTATATTGGGCTTACTATATGGTAGGTGGTTTTTTAAAGCATTTTCAATTTACCAACAATCTAATCTTCTTAACTACTCAATAAGTATTTTCACTAATCCCAGTTTATAGATGAGAAAACTAAGGCACAGAGATGTTCAATAACTTGTTCAAGGTCATCAGCTAATAAGTGACAGAGCTAGGTTCAGCCACGCACAGCCCAGCCCCAGTATCAATATTCTCAACCACTAAACTGCATAAGTCTCTAAATTAGAACAAGTCTTCATCTTACTTCTTCCACTAGTGCTAATTCTCCCAGAGTTAGTGCAGAGCTGGAATGAGAAACTGAGTCCTTAAAAAACTCTACGTGGCTAACCAAATGGCTTGAGTCCGAGAGGACTGTCTGCCTGAAGCCTGGTGCCAGAGGTGTTGTTGTCCGTCTTAGGTAGGACCAGGGGAGGATGACTGTGGTCCAGGGTTCATCCATCATGTGGATGAACTCCAATCCACATAATAGAGTTATAGTCTTGTGGTTTCCTGTTTTCTTATTACCCCCAATTGGGGTTTTCCTTTCAATTACCTTTCTAATAAATGTGGTTACAGCTTCCAACCACAAACCACTTATATTTTATTGGCCAGTACTTCCTCTAATAGTAAAAGTTCTGCTGAATAGGTGAACTATTTATCACTAGATCTACTTGTTTTTACAGTTTTTATAATATTTGGATGTTGGCTGAGTGTTTCTGGCCCCCATTCGTTCTCTGGTCCCGCTGCTACTGGCTTAGTTCAGCCCCCACCATCTCTTGCCTGAAAAGCCTCTAAACTGGTCTCCCAGCCTCCAGGCTGACTCCTTCTAATCCATCCCCCATATGGCCCTCTGCTTCATCTTTCTCAAGCACAGCTTGGACCATGCCATTCCTCTGCTCAAAAACCATTTGTCTGTAGCTAATTTGAAGTCCCCATCACCTTGTTCCAGCAGCCCTTTGGGGGACTTACCTTTCATGAATCCTCATTGAATTTTGTCTTTAGCCAAACTTTATACTTCAGCTAAACTGGGCAAGTTTGCATTTTCTAGACCTGTCTTGCATCCCTCTGCTTCTAGGCTTTGCTCTACCCACAATTCTTTTATTCAAATGCTTACTCATTCTTTTATTTGTATATTCACAAATGAATACACAAAGACCATGACAGGCAGTGTCCCCCAGCTTTATTGAGATTGAATTCACATACTATTCTTTAAATTCACCTAGTCAAAGTGTACAATTCAATTATTTTAAGTATATTTTATTCATAGAATTGTGCAACCATCACCACAATCAATTTTAGAACATTCTCATCAGCCCGGAAACAAACCCCATACTCATCAGCAGTCACTCCCAATTTCCTTTCAAACCACTAATCTGCTTTCTGTCTCCATAGATTTGTCTATTCTGGACATTTCATAGAAATGGACTATACCATATGTGGCCTTTTGTGTATGGCTTCTTCCACTTAGCATAATGTTTTCAAGGTTCATCTATGTTGTAGCATGTATCAATATTTCATTTTTTAATTGCCAAATAACATTCTATTGTCTAGCTATTCTACATTTTATTTACTCATTCATCAGCTGATAGACATTGAAGTATTTCTACTTTTTGACTATTATGAATAATGATGCTATCGCCATCCATGTACAAGATTTCGTGTGAATATATGTTATCATTTCTCTTGAGTATAAATCTAGGAGTAGAATTTCTGGGTCATATGGTAACCCTGTGTTTAATATTCCAAGAAACTTCCAGATTGTTTTCTAAAGTGACTGCACTATTTCATATTCGAACCAGCAATATATGAGAGTTTCAATTTCTCCACATCTTTGCCAACACTTATCTTTTTTATTATAGCCATCCTAGTGGATGCGAAGTAGTATCTCGTTGCAGTTTTGATTTTCATTTCCTTAATGATTAATGATGTTGAGCATCTTTTCATGTGCATATTGACCTTTTGAAGATATCTTCTTTGGAGGAACGTCTATTCAAATCTTTTGCCCATTTTTAAATTGGGTTATTTGTCTTTATTATTGAGTTGTAAGTGTCCTTCATATATTTAGATACCCCAGGGTTTTTAATTATTTTCTTTATGCTTTCTGTATTTTCTAAATTTTCTACAATGATCATGAATTACCTTGGTAAACAGAATATATAACCAATATGTGATACCAACATATATGAACATATAGATATTGTCCTAATCAAATTTATCAAAGATATTAAACTAGAAAGAATGATCAATGTGTTTTTGTTTTGTTTTGTTTTGTTTTTTAACAAAATTAAGATCCATTTTTGGAGGACTAGAGCTATGAGTCAAGTATAAAAGTAAGTGGGAAATGTGTAGACTTTGACAAAATGGTCTCTTTCTGCATATGTGGGGGTGGCATTAGATGACCTTCAGGACCATGTTCAACCTTCAACGTCTATGATTATCAGTTTAGGTAGGGGTAGACCTCTTTTGAGAAGAGTTAATGAAAAAACAACCTGCAGGTCTTGGTGCCCACAAACTCAGTAGGAACTAACATGTGACATGACTGATAAAAAGAGATGATGTGATTTGAGGTGACACAAACAAAAACAGAATTCCTGAACTGAGGAAAATGTTTGTCACAGTTTGGGGCTGTCCAGACCACATCTGGAGCTTGTGCCCACTTCTAGATACCACTGAAGGACTCAGAGCCATCCATGTGGCCAGGATGGAGGGAAGGGCCAGGAACCCTATTACAGGGAGAAAGTGCTGGGAGGGTGGCCAATCCAGAAGGTTCACGATCAAGGTGCCACATCTCCAAAAAACTTCTAGGGCAGAGGGCACAGATGTGGGCTGCCAGACCTTTATGCTCCCACTTATGGAGATTCACAGCAGTCTCACTGGGCAGGATTTCTTCTCACTTGGGACCACCAGACCAAGGACTACACTCATGGCCTACTCTGATGGCCCCTCATCTCTCTGGAGTTGAAGACAGACGTGGCAACAGGGTAAGAGTCTGTCCCGAGGTCCATACTGCTGGGACAAGAAGGCACCAAAGACCTTATAAGGTAGCAAATTCACGCTCATAATAAATTCCAAGCTCATAATAAAAACATATGAAGCAAGTTGGACACTTGGCTTTTCAAATGTATATAAATACTTTCACTTCCATAGATAAATACATTGTGCCCTATTTTCCTTAAAACAATGACTTAGTCTTTTAATTTTCCTATCAAAGACCTTTATCTTTCTTATCAAACACCTGGTAAGAAAAAATGTTTTTATTTTTGTTTTACAATGAAAAAAACAGCACAAGTGTGATGACAAATGGCATGACCAGTCATCCTGGTTACTGGGACAACAGTAGAGAGCAGAGAGGGCAGCTATGATTGGGCTGCAGCGGGCCCAAAGAGGCCAGGCCTTCCACTTCATTAAAGAGGAGCTAAAAATCTGGGTTTTTGTATAAAATCTTCTAATTCCTAAATGTTGATGTCGATGTTTAGAAAACATCATGCAGGTTTCAAACTCCTTTACAACATCCCTGCTGTGGTCTCTTAGCTCTGCTTGTGTATTCCTGGGATTGGAGCTCACGCCTGCAGAAGCCGCCATCTGTGTGGACTGCTCTCGCTGTTAGGAATGGATTCCTTAGATGAAATTGAAATCAATCTCTTTATAGTGCACTAACCCAACCACCTTGACTTGCCTAGTCTCTGCCATTAATCCTAAACCTAGTCTTTAGGCCAACCCATTCACTCATTCATGCAATCATTCACTCACTCATTTACACATACACACACACACACACACACACACACCAGGGGCTTGATTTCACAGCACCTGTTGAATCCAGTGGGTCATGACGTGAGTTCCCCATGAATAGAAAATGTGTTTAATCTCTGAGTCTCTTGGAATCTCCTTCCCATATAAGGCCTGGAGGGAGGCCCAGAGACTCCCTAGGTGGGAACACTGTGTTCCCCTAGGTGAGAACAGTGCAGCCTCCCAATTCGTCTCCTGGATAAAAGCTCCTCAGGAAAGGTCCTTGTGGTCCTTGTGTGTGGCTCTCCTGGGCGACAGCTTGGCACAGTGAGTAGGAACTGGGTTTTACTGGACCTGTGGCTCTGGGCAAGTCACTGATGTCCCAGCCAAGGCCTCTCCACGTGTTAAACAGGGGCGTTAATACCCACTTCATAGTATATTTCGAAGTATAAGTCATTTAAAAGGAGAAAGTGCTACACAGTGTCAGGATTCTGAGGAGTGGTATTGACTCCAATTGGAAGGAATTTGGAGTCCAACAGGGCTAGGTTTGAATCTGGGCTCAACGACTTCAGGCAGACTATCGAATCTCCATGAGCCTCAATTTCCTTATCTATAAGAATGCCTATTCTACAGGCCTTTTCTTTGGATTAAAAATTAAAAATAATGGTGCATGTTGAATGTCCTGTACAGAAGGTGCCAGGAAGGGGTAGCTATTGTTGCTGTTACTGATAACCAGTAGAGGGCACCAAACTATTCCATAAGTAAAGCCGGCCTGTTGGCCTGGCCGCAAGCACTAGGAAGCCTTTATACAAAGGCTGCGGTAGATCCACCAAGAACGTAGGTTTACACACACACACACACACACACACACACACACACACTCTCCTTTTTATTGGAAAGTTAGACATTACACTTTACATTGTACTATTTTGTAGGGAGAGGATCACCTATTGCCAAGAGCAGTTTGAAGTCGCGGAAAGAGCCCCCACTCCAAAGAAGGCTCTCAGAACAGGGCTGTGCTGTGTGACCTTGGACAAGTCCCCACCTGTGTCTGGACCCCTTTTTGAAGCCCAAGAGAGTCAGACCAGGTAATTGCTAAGGGACTTTCTAGCTGTCTGTGATAAGATGCCAGGACAAATACATTTCATGGGGGTCGGGATGGAGGGGACGAAGGAAACGACCTTTGGATGCCCTCACCAGGGCTGAGATTTGATGATTTATACCAGGGCAAGAGAAGCCACATATGCCTAATCCTGGCCTTACAAAGGAGTGCGGTTAGAGGAGTTGGGTGGTGGCGATGTTTTTCTGCAAGTGCACACGATGCTTATCATCTTTTGTGTAGGTTGATGTGAAGCCACGGAGACCACCCAGCCTGACAAAGAAAGGAATTCTTGTCTGCCGTTGACAGCC
The DNA here is from genome assembly GCF_000325575.1 of Pteropus alecto. NCBI lineage: Eukaryota > Metazoa > Chordata > Mammalia > Chiroptera > Pteropodidae > Pteropus > Pteropus alecto. The sequence continues at coordinate 3,532,338 of NW_006435793.1, read as the reverse complement.
CTCAGGTTGACGGCCTTCCATTTGCCCCGGAGGCTGTCACTCGCAGAACAATGGCAGCAAGCAGGGTGGCTCTCACCTGAGACTGGCGCTGCCGCCAGCCGGGAGAGGGGGCAGGCCAGGATTGGGGGTGGCTGGCTGCTGTCTCTCCACACAGGATCTGCAGGCCGTAAGATCATTCCCGCCTGCAGCAGACATGCTTAGAGAAGCTGTAGAGGATTAATTTGCTCATGGACGGGGTCTCACTCTACAGGTTGGAAAGCAGCAAGCACTTAAGACATTACTCTTCATTTAGAAAAAATTATAATGAATTAGTGATACGCGCAAAACATAAATCAATCTCAGAAGCATTATGTCAAGCAAAAAAAGCCAGACACCAAAGAGTACATACTGGAAAAATCCCATTTCGATGAACTTCTAGAGCAGACAAAACCAAGCTACCGTGATGGAAATTAGAAGAGAGAAAGGCTGACTTCACAGGGACATGGAGAAAGTGTCTAGGGGATGGAAACATTCTACTTCTTGACTGAATGTTGACGACACATATGTACATACATCCCTTTGTAAAACTCTGCACTATACACTTAAAATCAGTGCCTTTTACTGTTCACAAATTAGACATTGATAAAAACTGAATTGCAAAAAAAGTTTATGACTTCTCATTCTCAAAAGAAATACATGTTCACACTAGGAGACTGAAAAAATATGATTTTTTAATAAGATGAAAATCATTCATAATTCTGTTATCCAGAGGTAAACATGGTTATCATTCTGATATTGATAATGCCAGGCCTTTATTTTCGCAAAATGAATTCATTTAGCTTTGTAATCTGCATTATCATTAATTTATGCATTGAGTTGGCAATATAGGTTCATTGTTAAAATTTCAAAAGGTAAAAAATGGCACAAATTAAAAATAAATCTTTCTCCCAGTTCCCCTCTCCAGAAGCAGTTACTCCCATCATTTACTTGTATATTATCCCAAAGATATGTTATGCATTTACATTCATATATGCAGGATGATCCTGAAGAAAAAAATGGTAACATACTCTACACACAATTTGCACCTGTATCAACCTGTATTTTTAATATATAACAACATGAATATCTTTCCATGTCCTTAAAATTTTCTACAATATCATTTTTAAGCAGACTTTTGATTAAAGTAGAACATAAAGACAGAAAATTATAAGTATAAAGCTCAAAATGTTTTCATAAATTAAATCTGCTTTTAGATCCAGTACCATTATAAAATAATAGATCATTACCAGCATCCAAAAAACCTTTTGGACCCTCTCCTGGTTACTGTCTTCTCTCTCCCAAAAGTAACCACTATCCTGACTTCTAATTTCTAATGAGTTTTGCCTGTTTTTTAAAATTTATATGATGGAATTATGCAATATTTATTCTCATGTCTATATTCTTTCACTCAACAGAATATGAATGGGATTAAGTCATGTTGTGGCAAATAGCAACAGTTCATTCACACTTGTTGCCATATAGTATTCTTTTGTATAAATATATCACAATTTATCCATTCTATTGTTGATGGACATGTGAGTTGCTTCCAAGATTTGGCTATTATAGCTGTTATGAACATTCTTTTGATGTCTTTTTGTGAGCATATGAATATATTTCTGTTGCATATATGATTAGGAATATACATTGCGTTGGTTTTGGTATAATCACAGAGTTATGAAATCATTACCATCATCTAATTTCAGAACATTTTCAACACCCCAGAAAGAAATCTTGAACTCATTAGTAGTTATTCCCCATTCCCCCAGACCCATCCCCCGATACCACTAATCTACTTCTATTTCTATTCTGGATAGACTAATAGTACTTGCCTATTCTGGACATTTCATATAAATCATGAACATACATAAAATACACATACAATATGTGGTCTTTTGTGTCTGGCTTCTTTGACTCAGCATAATGTTTTCAAGGTTTATCTATGTTGTAGCATGTGTCAGTATTTCATTATTTTTTATGGCTGAATTATATTCCATTTTATGGGTAGACCAGATAACATTTATCCATCTATCAGTTGATAGACAAGTGGGTTGTTTCCACTTTTTGGTTATTATAAATAAAGCTATTTGAACAGTCATGTACAAGTTTTTGTACGGACATATATTTTCATTTCTCTGGAGTATATACCTAGTAGTAGAATTTCTAGGTCATATAACTCTATGTTTAACATTTTGAGGAACTGCTGGACTACTTTCCAAAGTGGCCGCATCATTTAAAAATCCCATTAGCAATGTATGAGTTTTAATATATAAAAATTTTAAATATTACATAATAAAATAAAGTAATATTTTTATGGTGTCGGAGTCATTCTTAGAAAGGCTTTCACCATTCCAAAACTAAAGAAATAGTCTCATATGTATATGTATATATACATTTTTTTTCTTTTAGTACTTCTGTGTTTTTCCTTTTCGTAATTAAAAACTTTAAAACAACCACTGGGATCTACATGATGCAATGCCATGTCTTCCTATTTTCTGCCATTTTGATACGCTTCTTACTCCAGTTCTGACTGCCTTATAAATAGTGGCAATGTTTCCCAGATTCTGGCCTCAGTTAGTCTTCAGAGGTGTCGGTGAATTGTTATTGAACTATTTTTTTGCTTCTTCAGAAGTTTTTATGGCTCTTTCAGATACTTCTAATCAAAAGCCTTTTCTCTTTTGGGCATATACTTTTTAAAGAAAGTGTTCATTTGAATGCATTTTTCAGTGGTATAAACATTTTATCAGAAATGGAAAAGCTATGGAGGGTGTTCTAGACACACTTTACTTCATGGATTTGTCTTCTGCTTTCATCGTCTTTAGAGTGAATGGAAGCTCTGTGTTTGGTGAGAAGACAAAGATTGGCCAGACAGGTGGTAAAGAGACTAGGGAGGCTGTGAGACGTTTGAGAGTCTTTAAGGAACATTCATTAGGTTTTCCGGCCTGTCCCCTACCTTGTTTTCCCTCTCCCCACTGCCTAAGAAACAGAAAGTGGACTGTTTCTGCTTGTAATGGAATAACCAAACCTCATGTGTCCAACTTTTCATAGTATTTTTATTGTTTTGTCCTTGCTACAATCCAGGGCTCATTAGCTCCATTTCATAGTGAAGAAATGGAGCTCCAGAGAAGGTAAACGCTGAAATCATAAGGCTAGGACACAGTACGGCTACATCTTAACCATCCAAGACTCCTGACTCAAAGCCTCAAAAACCCCTGTTCAATAAGGAAAGAGGGTCAAAGGTCCAGGGTGTGTACACATACAGCCCTCAAAAGGAATGCGAGGTTTTGTGATTGGGGTTTTCTTCCCCTTTCTAAGCACGTTTCGCATGCCAGCAAAGGGTGTGCATTTCTGTGTCAGGGGATGGGAGGGGGTGAGCTGCAGAGTTGCATGTCATTCCTAAGCCATTTTATAAAGGAGGTCAAAGCACAGAACTCATGATGAAACTCACAAGCCCCTTCTAGTTTTCTGGTGTCTCATCAGAGCCGAACTTCTCAGAGCTTCTGACTTGGAATGAGATAAGACCTGACGGTGGGAACCGGGCTTCAGTTCCATGTGACATGACTCATTAAAAGATTTGTGATCCGTACATGTGCTTCAAATTCTTTTGTGACAATAGAGATAAACAAACTCAGCTTCGTGGGCTCAAAAATAAAAATTGAGAAGATAAAGGTCTTTGCATGCCTGTACCACTGCATATCTCAGTGTGAAGTGTCCTTTGTGGGGAACAGAAACGATTTTCTGATCAAATGCTTTGAGCAAATGCTACATACTGCACACCCCTCTTGGAGACTCACAATGAAAATTAGTATATTTGATGTTCCAAGAAGAAGTGCAAAGACAAGACCTGCTGAATACTTTGCCTTAAGGTCTAC
>NW_006435793.1:3524908-3528435 GCF_000325575.1 Pteropus alecto | reverse complement strand
CCTTTCCTCAGGTAACATACAAGACTTCCTGCCAAACAACTGTGCAACCCAATTTTGCACAGTGCTGCTATAGAACATACGTTTCTATTGCATATGTTTACTAGTAACAATCAGAATATTTGAAAACATTAATACATTCCTTCATTAATTCCAATTTATGACCTCGAACAAGGCTGACATTTTTGAGCCTAAATAACTGCAGGTTAAATTCTATTAAAACAAACTCCAAGAGCCTACCCACATTCTTTTACATTTATGTTGTGCTTTTAAATGTATCAAATATTCCTTGTTATAAGCATACTATTTTCAGAAACAATGCTTTTATGATCACACAGATGTTTTTATTATAATAAATTTATTGTAATATCCTTTCATCTGTATTGCACTTATTGAATGACTTAGTATCTATCAATATCATGAAATATCTTATTTTCAAAATTTTTCAGTATTATATCATTAATTTTATTGAAGTTGCATATGCAACTTTCATGTAATTTTTCCTTTGGGGCACTGAAATATTTCTGAATAGAATCTTCTTTTATTACAAGAATAATTGATGAGCCCTTTTAAATTTTTAGAAAGTGTAGAAAAGCAGAATAAAGTCCATTATCTATTCTCTCAAATATAACATCTACTAACATTTTCATCAAGTCTTTTCTTCTATGTATAGTTTTTACATAGTTGAGATCAACTTTGTAATGTTGTCTCTTACATTATTGCTTTAACAATATAGCAAAAGTATTTGCATTTGTTTTTATATTCGATGAATGCATAAACAGGAAAACAATTTAAGATGAGACTCTGTCTCCCAAGAGATTTTGGTGTTTTTGATTACTGAGTAATTAAGGTGTTCTGTATTAAGATATAGAAGGCAGAGAAATGCAGGGCTGTCTTGGATATGACCCTGAACATCGATGAAGCAACATCTTGGCCCTCAGCATTGCCCCTACCCATAGCTAAGTCCACTTGGGTACCCCTGCAGGATCCTCCAAGTCCAGGTGCTGAAACCATTCTTTTCCTTGGTCAGACTCAAGTCAAAGGACCAAGGTTAGGAGGCACAGCTGAATTCTCCCTTTATGTTATGGAGTAAATCTAGATAAATGGCTTTCTCTCAACCACAAGTTTTGCTTTTCCTTTTCTCCCAAGTTGGTATGAACAATTAATTGCACGTTACTTTACAGTTTGAATTCTGGGTAAAATGCATAATCTAATGCAGTCCTGGTGAAAGCCTTTTGGAGTTGAAGTAGTTGAGACTCAGGAGGCTTACATGATTTGGCCAAGACTCCTTTCAGCTGGTAAGTGATAGACGCAGAATCCCAGCCCTGGTCCCTAGCCCTCCCACTTTTCTGAGCAGACCTGTGTCCCCGCTTTCAGGCAGGCATAAATTCCATGTAAAATGTTGGACAGAAGTATGGCTGTGCTTGGCTGTGTGGAACTGGAAGGTGTTTCAATCCGACAGAATAGGCTTATTACAAAATCCTTCTAATTCCTCAGTCAACTTGTCTGAGCCCTCATTCTGGGTCCTCTGTTGTTGGGTTTTCATCTGGGCTGACAGATGCTGCACATTCAGAATAAAAAACACACGGGGTTGGGAGGCGGCTTTGGTTTTCATAATGGCCACAGGTGTTCTCGTCTGCCTTTCTGCTTCACCCTTTTTACACTTTGCCAGATGACAAAAGACATGACAGTGAAGACTGGTTTGCTTTCCTGAGGTTTCACACAACTAGGAGGATTTGCTGTGCAGGACAGCTTTCATTGGTCTGCCTGTGTTTTCCCTGAGAAAGTAGTACTCTCAAAAATAGCTCCAAAACCTTGAATCTTGTGGGTCGTATAGGCTTAAATCTGAATAAGGAAAGCTTTTTATTTACTTATATTTTTTTAAAAATTAAAGTGAAGTTAAAAGAGCATTCTAACCAGGCCATCTGTGAGACTAGAGTTGGAATTTGCTGGTGAAAGCCGGAGAATAGTGAAAAATGAACCAAATTGTATTTATTTCTTTAAAACAGATAAACTTCACCATGAAATCCATGTCCTCTGACATTTAGCATCATTACAAATAAATATAGTTTCCCAAGCCAGAGGCTAATAGGGCTCCAAATAGAACCTTTCAATCTTTTATTCTAATTCCTGAAGTTTTTCAGAAAGACTGGGCTGGAAGACATGTAATTTCTTGGTCTGGGTCTCAATGTCCTCATCTGTAATATAAAGGATTTTAAACACACACCCCCTGTGCGTCCTTCTAGTATAATTTCTATTATTTTTACATAAATTTAACTAAACAAACAGCATCGAACATGGCAGGTCTTGTTCCCGGTTCTGGAACTGAATAAGATGCACATTTCCTGCCTGCAGGGAGCCACTGTTCCCTAGAGGGGATGTGGCCAATAGACAGACCTGTAACACAAAGCCAAGCTCAGTGTATATACAATGCAGGAGATGCAGTGGGCCAAAGGAGTAATGAAAGGAGAAATTCTGTCCTGATGAAAAGATGAGAAAAGACCTTGTGAATGATGTGACATTTGGTTGGGCCTTGAAGGATGAGAAGGATTTCAACACGTGGAGATAGGGAGGAAAGGAATTACAGGCAGTGGAAGAGCATGAGCAAAGGCAGGGAAGTAGGAAAGAGCAAGGCCAGTCCACATTTTCATGAGACGAACATGCCTAGGACACAGAACTTGAGTAGAGGTCATTAGGAGGTCTTGAATGCTAAGGCAAGGGGTGTGTAGTTCATTGGATGGGTACTGGGGAGCCAGTGAAGACCTAAGAAAGAGATGTAATGTCATCAGAATTGTACTTTAGAAATATTAATCTAGCAAAACAGGCCTATTGTTTTCCTAAAGTTCCCCCTAGGTGGTAAATAGAAGTGATGAGATTAGAACACACCCAGGCTAACTCCCAAACTTGTGCATGTAACTTTCCAAGAAGGTCACAGAAATACTCTAGATGAGCTTCAAAACTATAACTGCTGCCCATGCCAAGACAAATCATAATGAAAATGCCAAAGGTTGAATACAAAGAGAGAATCTTGAAAGCAGCAACAGAAAAGTGGTTAGTTACCTACAAGGGGGCACCCATAAGACTGGCAGCTGATTTCTCACAAGAAACCATGCAGGACAAAGGGCTTGGCACAAATATTCAATGTGATGAAAACCCAGGATCTACACCCAAGAACGCTTTATCTAGCAAAGCTATTATTTAGAGTCGAAGGACAGATAAAGAGCTTCCCGGAAAAAAATAAGCCAAAGGAATTTATCATCACCAAGCCAGCATTACAGAAAATGTTGAAACGACTTCTTTAAGAAGAAAGAACATGTATCAAAAACATGAATAAAACATGGTAGTAACTACATTCCTATCAACAAGTACCTCAAATGGAAAAGAATTAAGTGCTCCAACCAAAAGGTAGAGTGGCTGAAAGGAGAAGAAAACAATATGAAAAGGAAGGGGATGGAAAAAGATATTGTTTTGATGGACCTAGAAGGTAAATTTAAGTCAGACAGTGAAAGATAAACATTATATGATTTGGC
>NW_006435793.1:3492427-3524268 GCF_000325575.1 Pteropus alecto | reverse complement strand
GACCAAATAATTTATGTAACAGATAAATAGTGTTCAATACCACTTTACTACTTCTTTTATATATCTAATTTAAATCCTTCACATTGTAGAGTGCTAGATTAAGGATTTTCTAAAATATAATAAAAATATTATTTCAAAAAAGAAAAAAAACTATAACTGCTGTGTTTAGACATCAGCATCTTATCCAAAGGGATACATTGAGAGACAAAGAACATCTGACAGGAAGGAATGGAGATTCACCTGCTAATTCTAGGTGTGGTGGGTTGAATGGTGGCTCCCTACATCCTGATCCCTGCTACCTATGAATATTACCTTCTATGGCAAAAGAGTGAATATTACTTTCTTTGGCAAAAGATGTGAATAAGTTAAGGATCTTGAGAGGGGGAATTTATCCTGGATTATTCAGGTAGCCCTACATTCAATCACATGTATCCTTATAAGACAGACATGCAGAGAAGAGGAGGAAGAACAGACACTGGAGTTATGTGGCCACAAGTGAAGGAATACCTGAGGCCACCAGAAAATAGAAGAGGCAAGGAATGGATTCTCAGAAGTGCAATACCTGGATTTCACACTCCTGGCCTCCAGAAAACTGTGAGAACATATTTCTGCCGTTTTAAGCCACCAAAGCTCTGATAATTTGTTACAGCAGCCACAGGAAATTCATATACTAGGTTACCTCTTGTTAAATTAAATTAGTTCACTGGAATTGGTAATACATGCATACGGTTCGAAAAATTTTAACAGTAAAGGATATAGGCTGAAAAGGAAATCTCCTTCCTTTGCATGCCCACAAGCCACCAGTTTTCTTTCCCAGAGGTATCCAAGATTATAAATGGCTTTAAATGACCATTTAATCGTGTGCGTGTGTGTGTAGAAAATTTTGCAAATTATTCCCAAATAATCTGGAAGGTAGCATGTGATCATGGGGTAATGAAAACAGACCTTACTCTTGCAGACAGGCAGACCTAATTCAAATTCCATCCCAGTTCCAATTCATATACAGAGACAGAGCAAGATCCCCAGCCTCAGGGGACTTTGGTTTTCTCCTCTGTAAAATAGGGATTATCGTTAATGTTTCCCACCTCTAGGACTGCTGTGAGGATTCAATGAGATGGCATATGTGAACCTCACGGAAGAGGCTGGTATGTGGCTGCAGAGGGAGTTCCCATCTTGTGAACTAATGTCACTGCTGTTCACGTGGCCTGTTGGAGGTGCTTCTCAGTTCAGCATTTCTCCACTTGGAATCAGCCAGCATGTCTTTTGCAGACATGCCTGAGAGAGATGGCTGCATTCTTGTCATTCCGGGGCTATTTCTGATTGTCTGTGGTATCTTCTTTAAGTGTTGATGGAAAACCAAGGTGACATAACATCAATAAGCCAATTTTTTAAAGCTCCTAAGAGAAAATAGTGAGCAATAAGAGAAAGCCGATATGCCTAGGCTACAAAGACAGGATTCTCGGCCTTTGCCCATCCTGTTTTTATTCCAAGTACAAAAATTCCGATGGCAACTATGCAATGGAGTCTTCAATGTAATAAAACACAGGAGTTAGGGAATTCCAACCCACTGATTTATACTGCAGCTTTGGCCAGGACTCTTCCACTCAATGTGCTTCAGTGTTTTCATCTGTAAAATGGAGACGTTGCTCGTTTTCCTACCTATCTCAGAGTTGCCATGTGGGTTATGAAGGAAGAATCAGGGACCAACTTAGACCTTACCTACTCCATCCCTTACTTTACAGATAAGAAAATTGGGACCCAGAAAAGGCAAGCTACCTGCCCAAGATTATTCAATGAGTCAGCTGAGCTGGCACTGGAATTCATCCTTCAAGAGGGACTCCTTTCTCGTTAGCAGACTGATGAAATGTATGTGATAAAAAACAAAAACAAAAAACAAAAAAAAAAAAACAAAAAAAACCCAACCCATAATATTCTAGGTAAATGTCATCTGAGGTCATCCATCTTAATGATGGCTAGACCTTGGTCAACCTGACTGTTTCTTTTTCTAAAGTTCTGTCCAAAATGGATGCAAGCCCCAATCCTCTGCTTTTCAGTCTCTGAAAGAAGGTTTAGGGTACTTGGATGGGCCTCTGGTCCCAGTCCCCTCCTGACCACCAGCTGCTCCACAGCAGTGACTTCACCCACCCTTCTGTGCCCCTTGATCAGGAATGCAGGGAATTAGCCTTGTGCATAAGGCCACTTGACCTTCTGCAGAGCGCCATGGTGATGGGGACAGGGAATGAAGAACCTTTTAGTGGCAAATGATTGTTACCTGGATTGGGTAAACATTCTTTAAACCCACACATAACTCTCAAATATTTGTCTCCCTGACTTGGAGACTTCATTCTTCCCAGGCTGTATGAAACTCGAAAATAACTGGGAGGTTGCTAATAAATGTTTACCACAATCCGAAACAAAATGTCTTCTTTCTTTTACCTATCATTAAAAATAAAACAACAGAATATACTATCTGGAGAAACAAGGCTGTTTACATTGTGTGTGGGGGTGGGGTGGGGTGGGGGAGTGGTATTTGTTGAGCAGGAACAGGTAGAAAGGAGATTTGGCCACATTACTCTACAATAACTAAAGACCCAACATTCTATTTCCTTTCTCTTATCTAGAAATACCAAGAATAAACAAATACAAACAAACAAATAATTAGATTTAAAGGAATCAATCAATTTTCACTTAAAACAAATTAGCTGATCTAGAATGAAATCATAACTACAGAGGTCTCCTGGGAACTATATACTTTCCTTTACCAGTTTTATACTTTCATATATTTTCATGTTACTGATTAGCATCTTTTTTTTTCAACTTGAAGAACTCCTTTCAGAATGATGATTCTTATTCAAACCAAGCTTTCCATGATGGTTACAAAATGGTCATCTTCTAACTCTCGCACACTTCACATTTATTGGTTGGCATCTTACTGTAAGCAAGAACCCTTTCCTCTTCCCTATGTATTCATTAATTTATTATTGATCTACTGATTATCAGTACAGATTCCTATTTTTTCAACAGTTTATTATTCCTTATTTTCTTGATTATTTCAATGCTTAAATTATTCCAGATTTGGAATTATTCAGGTAGCCCTACATTCAAACCAATTCTCATGTCTTTTTGACATAACCCCATCTTTTTTTTTTTTTGAGCATGGCCTTACTTTCCAGCACAACAAGATGTATCAAGCTCATGGAGATTCAAATATAAAGAAGTGATACTTATAGTTCAATAAAGATGAATATCCATTGGCAATTAAATTATTCTAAGTTTTTAACATGCAAGGAAAAAACTATGCATAGAAAAAAGAAAGGACTAGAAGAAAGTACTAGAAAACAAGAAGAAACCGTTGGGATTATGAGAGTATTTTTTGTATTATACTTTTTTTCTATATATTTTAAATTTTATGTGATGAGAATGTATTTATTTTATATTGGTAAAAATTATGTAAAATATTTTTTCCCCTTAGAATAATGGAGTAGGCCAGTTCTGAGAGCATTACAAAAGGATTAATAAATATGTTAACAAACGCTAATAAAAATGTACTGAAAACACTTCTTCATCATCATCCTTTATACTATCAAAATAAAGCTCTGTGCCACAGACTAGTATGGAACCAGTCTTAGAAAATTTGGTCTGTCTGGGTGAAGTCCATCTGATCTGTCCAAAGCCTGTGCACTCTCTTCTATGCCATGTTGCTCACTACACTAGGACTAAATGCCTTTTCTGTGGAGGGCCACCATAGGGAATTCTTCATGTGTCATATAATCTTACAGACCCTCTCCCTGCCTTCAGAAATCCCAGATGCCCCGTGGTGTCCTCTGGATGGCTTTAGTGGCCCCTTACCCAAAGTCACCCCCTTCTCTTGAATTTGTCCAACACAAGGCACCAAGATGGATTGAATTACGACTACACCAGGATGGACTGAATCACGACTTTATAAACTCCAAGGAGAGACGCCTATGTCTCAGATACAGGGTGGCCCATCTCCTGTAACAAAGACGTTATTAGTGATTTGGAAAGAGTTAGTTAGATAAACAGGTACCATCCCAAACAAAAGACCTTGTGAGCTCATCTGCTTGTTTCTCCTTTATTGTACTTAAAAGTAATTTCCCCACATCCTGCTTTCTCAACATGAGCAAACATGTAAAGGAGCCAGACACATAGGAGCTCAAGTCATGAAGACCTCAAGTCTAGCTAGGGAGCAATGGTCCAGAGCCCCAGTTCCTTGACTGGCCCTGCCACACACCAACCGAGGGATCTTGGGTAAGATATAATCTTGTCAGGTCTGAGCATCCTCATTCATAAAGTGGTACAGCCATACCTACCCCATAATGGTACTGTGGGAATCTATGACATATCTAGATGGCTCCATAAAGTGTCAAGTTCAATGTATACATAAAGGAACTGTTACCCACAACCGTTCTACCAAGCATGATTTTTATAAAACCAATGTAGTCATTCCCCTTTCTCAGGATCATTGATCCAACATCTTCAGATACCCAGACACCAGCCAAAAGTTGGGATATAAATTTGTAAGGCCTCTGGGCAGCTGTACCAGGTGACATGAACCCATGCACCTTCTTCACAGTAAAGCAATCTGGCTCCAACACCCAGTGTATTTTCTTCTAGGCAAGTCTAACAAGCTTCGTTACTGTGTCTGCTTTCTCAGGGGAGAAGCAAACAAAGACTCAAGAAGTTGGCCCGCTGACCCCAGTCAAAAGCGATATTTAACAGCCTGACAGGAGAAATGCCCAAAAGAATATAAATGACAGCTGTATTCTCTTAAAATCATAGTCCAGGGTTGAAAGCCTACACATTCCAAGAGCCCCCGGTGTTGGTAATGACTCAAAATGTGAAGAATCAAGTTGTCTTGTGATCTGTGCTCTCTAAGAATGCAGGGACCACAAGCAGAAAAGTTGACAGAAAAATGTTCAATAGCACTAGGAATTAAAACAAAAGAGTATATTGAACAATAACAAAGTCTATGATGTTTAAATTAGCATGTTTTTTCTGAAATGAAAACACTCAATGCTGGTAATGATGAGGTAAAACTGGTTCAGAAAAACCAAAAACGATATAAATGTCTCAAAATAAAGGAAGATAAAGTGAATTTTAATTAAACAAAATATGACATTCTGCATCCACTAATAGTGGAAAATTTGAAAACTATACAGGAATGTGGAAATTTGCTTATATTACATGAGAAACTAAATTGCGCGTTCAGACCAAAAACAACTGCCCACAACTATATGCCTAAGAGAGACGGGAGGGACTATCACTATGCTTTCTTTCTTTCCATTCCTTCCTTTCTTAGCACCCTACAGTTAGGGAAATTGAGGTCAAGTGGCTGCCCCTGCTGCTGAGAACCTGTCCCTACAATTTCCATGTGGCCTGAAGGGGTACTTGAAGGGGCAGAGTTGCGGAGCTGGTGACCATGCACCAGGAGGGTCAGGTCGTAGAAGACATCTAGGGCTGGGATGGAGAGGGCTGGTCAACACATGGCTTTGGCACATACTTAGAGAGCAATAGAGTCTGCTCAATGACAGTCCCTGAGGGACAGAGGCAGTCAGACCTGGTGTCCGCCCTCATCGAGCAAATGGGAGGGAGAAAGGACTTCTGCCTGAAGTGATCAGGGAAGGCATCAAGGAGGCAGCGGTATTTGGACCTTGAAGCAGGGTGAGGACATGTGGCATGCTGGAGTCAGTTGGTGCCAGCTCATGAGAGCCGATTACTAAATTTTCAAGAAATCTCCCATGCCAGGGTTTAGACAAAGCCATCATTAAAAAATAAACTTAAAATTTTATAAATTTTATTTGAAACTAAGGTAATACTCAAAACTGATCACAACCTAATTATTTTACTTTATTGACTATTATCCATGCCCTTGAGGTTGTGCACATCTATTGTATCAGTGGTGGGAATACCACATAATGGCGTGCTGTAGTGCCTCTCTTCCCAACTCCATGTTCAGTGACACAATGTCAGTAGCTTAAAACCAGCTACAGTGGGAGTACTTACACCACAGAAATGGGCAAATGCTACGAATCAGGACTTGGTTTAATATTTGTTGATTGTCTAGAGTTTAGACTCTGGAGTGAAAAGTGATGAAGAAAATGTTTACAATGCAGATTAAATTTAGAAGTCTGTCATGTCTATAGTCTTTTTAAAAATTATGAATAGCACTAAAATATGAGAAAATTCTTCTAGTATCTTAAAACTAATTTGATTCAGCAAAAAAAAGTCATCTTTGTTGGTGATAAGTGAGTAAAGTTCCATTATATGTCTTCATTTTTCATTTTTGTCTTACTCAGTATAAATGAAAATATCAGTTGACATTCATGATAAAACTTCACTTCATGACATGAGTAACTTCTTTGCATTTGTTCCTAGTTTGATTTTGTGATGCTGTTGTTGATGATAGAATTATAAAAACTGACAGTGGATTTTACAAGGAATAGCAGCACTGAAGTTAAAGGTGTATGGAATTCACGTTGAGTATTGCATACTATTATTATTTGCAACATGTATGCTACACATCCTTTATATCAGGAACATGTATATAATAAACTTACATACAGATACGTATGCATCTTTGTTTTAAAGGAGAGCCTTGCTAAATACTCCAGCATACCACTGGTAAGAACTCAGGTAGAAAGACAGAGCAGGAATAGATAGAGTAGGGTACAGCAGGGATTGTAAAATGGGTTCTATAGCAGAGTGACACTGTAGGAGATGAGGTAGCTGCTATCTCCAGGAGACCAGTATCCTCAATGCCCTAGATTTCTCTGGCCCCAGTCCCTGGCCCAAACAGCTTTCAGGAGGAAGGAGGAGGCCATGGGTAGGGCAGCTCCCGACCTCCAAGTAAGCAAATCTGGCTGGAGGTTGTGCTGAGCCCGACCACCCCAGGAGGAAATGCCTTGGAGCCATTGGAGTGAGGGAATCCTGTACTTTCAAAGCTTCCCAGGCGTGAGGCAGCCAGAACTGGGAGGTCCCAGAGATCTCCTCACACAGTACCAGACATCTCAGGGTCGAACTGGAGACAAGTCTAAGGCTGGGACTGGAAGTTCAGGCAGGCTGAGCTGTCTCCAGGGGACTCTGAGCACACAGTCTGAGACCTGTGTTTCTGCCCTTCAAGGACACACACTGCAACTCCCGATTGCATTCTTTTTCTGCCTGATCCTGCCATTATTTTGAGTCCTAGTGAGATAAAAAAAACTCCAAAAAGCTCTTTGCCCTTGCGTGTACATGCCCATCCTTACTTTGCTTTTACTGTGGTTTCCTCACTACTTACTATTCTAGTTTTAAATCTCTGTGAGATCTCTCCTTCAACCCTCGCCCTTATTTTTCTTCTTTATGTTGTCTTTTTTTCCCTTAATTATTCCTAAGACAGTCTATTTTATGTTTTACAAAAAACTGACTTTTTGTTTTGTTGATCATCTGTACTGAGATTTTCCCCCCCTTTATTTGGTCCTTTCTATTTAAACAATTTCTCATTTTAACTTCACCAGTTTCTTCTTTCTGCTTCCTCTGGGTTTATTTTATTCTTTTTTCTAACCTCTTGGATTGAAAGTTTAGTAATCCCACTCCTTACCTTCAAAGTTTTCTCCTTTAATAATGAGGACAGTTAATGCTACAAATTTCCCTCTGAGTACTGCTTTGGTGATTTCTCACAGATCTGATATTTACTCTTTCAACAAATATTTATTAAGTACCTACTGTTTACCAGGAACTAAGAAATGGTGCTCTCATCATCATAGCATTCTATATAATATAATTTCCATTTAGATTTCTCTTTAACCAAAGAGTTATTTACAAGCATATTTTTGTTTCCAGGTGTATGAATTTGTGAGGAGCAACTATCTTTAAATACTTGAATTCTAGTTGCTTTGCACTCTAGTCAGTGAATGTGGTTTACTTGATGGCAGGATTTTGGAGTTTATTGAGAATTCCACTACTTACTATTTTTTTCTTAACTTTTTTTAATTAAGCATAATACACATTCAGTAAAGCACATACATGTTAAGTGTGCAGCTTAATGAATTTTCAAATATACATACATACATATATATATACCTATGTCTCCACCATATGGATCAACACATAGAACATTACCAAACCACAGAAGACTTCTTGTCCCATCCCAGTCAATACCCCTCAGAGGTATCATCGTGATTCATTTTTCCACTTGCAAGTTTTTGAAATTCTTATAAATGAAATCATACACTATGTATTCCTTTATGTCTAGCTTCTTTCACTTTACATTATGTCTATAGGGTTCATCATGTTTTTGAGTGTAGCAATGGTTTATTTCATTTTCACTGAGTCATAGTAATCCATGGTACAAATGTATTACAATTTATCCATTCTGCTGTTGAAAGACACTTAGGTTGTTACCAATGTGTGGCTATTATAAACAGTGCTGCTATGAACACTTGTAAATGTCTTTTAATATATGCATATGAATTTCTGATTAAATAAACAGATAGAGATGGATGGATAGATAGATAGATGGATGGATGGATACTAATTAGCTTTTAACTTTTTGGATTCTGGGTGTATTTTTTCCTATAACACTTTAACTCAAGGTAGGATACAAAAAATCTTGTCCTCTGTGACTATGTCAAATGAATCAGGGACTTTATCTCACTGAAGCATTGGCCCCCACATTCGCTCCCTTGGCCCCTTAGTGTTCCAACTTAGAAGAACCCTAAATCTTTCAGACAGTGGCAGGAGCCTCAGCATCTGCCTCAGAATCATCTGGAGCACTTGCTAAAAATGCATGAGTCTGTCCCTGCCCCAAACCTATCATCCTCCAGAAGTGAGACCCAGAAATCTGTATTTTAGCAAGTATTCCCATGTGATTCTGCTGCTCATCCAGGTGTGGAAACCTTCCTGAGTTCCATGTTTCCAGTGACTCTGGACCAGTGAGGTGAATTATCACCATCCCAGGCAACCTGAGTCCTTCTCTGTCCCCTTCTAAGGACAGCAGTTACAATTGGGTTCTCCCCCTGCCCCATTTCCTCTTTGTCTTTGCTCCTAAAAGCCCCAGTAAAGGATGCAGATGGTTTATCAGGACTACCAATAAATTTGGGTAGACCTGGTCCCTTTCCTCACCACACCTGTGGGAAAATCGAGGTCAGGGGATGAAGAAGGCTCACAAGGAGGCAGGGTCAGGGAAGAGCCCTGTCCTCCCTACCTCTATAGTAAGGAAAAGGTCCTGCAGAGGGAAAGCCCTTAGTCCCAAGTCTCTTGAGAGCATCAATGTTCAGGAAGAGACCTGTGTTATCGTAGAATGAATATGGCCTTTGAAATCAGACAGACCTGAGGTCAAATCCTAGCTCCTCTCCTTTCGAAGCAAATAAATGAAGGTTTCTGAAACTTGGGTCCTATCCTTAAAAGTGAGATTAGAGCTGATGGTAGGATTAGAGCTAACACTTATAAAGTGCCTGGCACATGATATGTGCTGAATAAGTGGATGTGATTATTATTAGGAGAATCCAGGTCATCCAGGAAGTCCTGTCACATTGTCTGGACTCTTACCTAGGCTGGCGGCAGAGGCAGAGAGAGGAAGAAGTGTTGGCTTCTCCAATGCTTTACTTATCTTTAGTTTCTTCCTTCCTCTTGTGACCTGCATGCCTGAACTCAAAGTTCACCTGGGAGCTGTTCCATTGGACACATATTTTCTGAGAGGTGACTGTGGGCTGAGTCCAGCGAAGGTTCCTGCTCTCAAGGAGCACCCAACCTGGCAGAGAGCGGGTGTGTATATGGAGAGCTACATGTGCAGAGGACAAAGTGAGAGTCTAGGTAAGGAAGTGGAGTTTGAGGTGGGCCCCAGGCACCGAGGCAAGCATGGGCAGGGAAAACACAGAGGATGAGTGCAAGCCTGACAGTTTACAGATGTAAGCAGAGGGGCAGGGACTTGGGCAAACACCCCCAGTGGCCCTAAAACCTGGCTCCCCTGCCTCTCCACCTATTTTAGAGTTTATCTTTTAGGGAAAGCTGAGTTGATACAGTGTCAATAAAGAGACCGGCAGATACCCAAGAGCTTAGTATAAACTTGTAGGCATAAAGCAAATTAAATGTTAAGCAAATTGAGAGCCAGAAAGCCTTTTGTATGCCTATTTGAGCTAATATTTCACGAAGGAGGACATCCTCCCACCCCCAGCAAAGTACATGTGAATTTTGTGAATAAGATGTGTTTACAAAGTATTTGGTCTCAAAAATCACAGCCATATCCATGTGGATGTCAGATGCAAGAGCAAGAACTCACCTTGGACACCACTTTGCTCTTTTCGGGGCCAAGGCCTGAGCTTGGTGTGTGGGTCTTGAGAGTCAGGAGGCCTGTGTTCTAGTTCATCTGTGCCTGACTTGCTCTGTGATCAGAGCAATTCTCTGTCCCTCTCTGAGCCTAAGCATCTCTGTGTAGGAAATGCAAGCCTTAGGCTAATGGCCTCCTAGGGCTTCTTCAGGCCCAGGGTTCTTGGATCTTGCCATCTTTTTTTGGATATTTGTAACAGCCCCAGGAGGTAGACATCATCATGCCCATTTTATAGATAGAGAGCTGTGGCTCAGAAGAAAGAAGAGTCAGAGGTCACCAAAGAGTCAGAGGCTGAGCCAGACCAGAACACAGAGCCCCACAGCCTTCCTGAGTATACCTCCCAGAAAGCTATGCATGTACACATGTGCAAGTACATATGTGTGCATATCAGGGCACATGTTTCCACATGTGCCCCAGAGCTGACCTCCAGTTGTTCTTGGATACTGCGTGTATAGACTCGTTCACTGGGCCTGCCTGTTTCAGGAAGTTCCACCCTGTGGGAGGGGGGAGAAGAGGGAGAGGGGAGTGAGGAGGGAGCTACACCTACATTTTTGTGCTGCCCACTGATTTTAGCTGCTGTGTACTTAGCTCAATCTGAGTGACTCCATACACTGGCAGTGGGCTGGAACGTTCTCCTCCAAGCATCACGACTGACAAGCTCCTCTCACAGCTGGATCCAGGCCCACGGGAGCATTCACGGCCCTTCTTGCACATGCACACAGAAACAAACACACACATTCATATACATAAATATGGACGCGCACACACGCTTAGCAAGTGTTTTCCCCTCTCTGGCCCAAATTTCCTCATCAGTAAAATGGGAGACAACTCTCTTTGCCTTGCCAGAGAATCCTCTGAGTTCAGAGGCATTGAGGTTGGCTTTGCAAACTATAAAGTACTGGGAAGACCCTGCTGAGATACTGCTCATCCAGTCTGCACACAGGAATGTCAGAGAACAGGCTATTCTTCCTCTCTTTAGATAATAAAACAAGCCATGTTAGCTGCCTTTAAATGAGATTAATTTACTCTGGTTTTATTTTAACACAAAATTGATATTTTCGACCTCAGAATCACAGTGTCTGGTATGCCTTCCCCTCACCAAATCTGGAATGATCTGACTGCACTGAATACCAACTCGCAATTCAAAAATAAGATGATATAGTGAGGTGTTTAATAGAATGAACTCTGGAACCAAGTTACCTAGGTTCAAATCCCAGTTCTGCCACTTGCTAGTTATGTCATGTTGCCTCAAATGTGCTGCTTTATTGATTTGCTTCAAGTTGCCTATCTGTCATGTGGGGTGACTACAGTACCTATTCCATTATCTATAAGTGTCTGCACATACAAAATTGCTTGATAGGAGTGGTTATTATTTTTTCTTGGAAGCAGAGTAGATGGTGATGGACATATTCAAGTTTACTCAGTGATTCACTGCCAGTGCCAAGGCTGGCCTGAAGTCTCCCGTGCCCACTCCAGTCTACACTGGCTCTGGGGGAACCCTCTGCTGTTGGATGGAAGGGCGGCCACTCTACCCCAACTCCCTGCCTTGTCTACAGCTCCCATGGGAGGTTTTAGTGAGGGAAACTCAAGCTCTAGCTGATTAAAAGAAAAACTCTGCACTGCTCTTTCCAGCACTAGCATCAACTCTACTGTTACCTGCACCTGGACGCAGGTCTTGTGGCAGAGGGTTTGAAACTCTGAGAGATGTAAAAACTGAGAAATTTATCAGAAAAGAAATAAATTAGGTGAAGAATTAGGCTCTAATTCCTGCTCTGCCCTAACAAGCTGGGTGACCTAAGCAAGTCACTTTACCTCTCTGAGCCCTGGGAGACAACAATATTAGTTGCAGTTCTTAAGGCTAGGATTTGATATGATCAGAAATGTCTCATATTCCAAAGGATGTCAACAAAAACATTGGTTGGCTTGGTGAAGGTATGAGGAGAGATCAGACATGGAGACGTTAACTCTAAACTACTAAGCTGCTGCGAGCCATCATAACAGCTTATTATTGAAATATTACTTATGGGAGCAATTGTACTTGCAATTCAAATGCAGCACGAGAAGCCAAGACACAAAAGGTCAAGTCACAGACACTGTGTCTGTTCTGAAGGCAACAGCCCAGAGGATAAGATCCGGAGAGGCTTCACTGTGGTAAAAGGGTAGAGTACCTGGGTTTAGAGTTAGACAGACCTGCGTTTGAATCTCTGCTTAGCCACTTACCACAGAAAAATGACCTTAAGTCCCTTAACCCTCTAAGCTCCCTCATCTATAAAATGGGCATAATAATCATGGCATGTGTGGCTGTGTGCAGGATTATGGAAGGTGATGCACTGAAAAACTCCTGGCACTTAGCTCAATAAAGAGAAGATGTTAATCTTATTTAAGATCCTCTTGGTTTGGGGTGATAAAAATAAAACTTGCAGCAGCTTAAGAAAGCATACTACTGTTTTAAGTAATCAAGAAGGGCAGTGGTGAAGCTGGCCTCAGGAAAGTCTGGGAACAAGGCATCAGATACTAAGACATTTTCTTCACAGCTTCTCATCTCTAACTGTTGGTTTCCTTCCATCTTGACACAAATAAGCTTCTCCATGGGTGAGGATGTGTTTCCCAACAGCTCTAGGTTCACATCTCCATCATCCATTAAAAGAAGATTCTTTTCCACCAGCTAACAATATCCCAAGAAAGGACTCTAATTTGCCTAGGTCGGGTCACATGATCATTCCCGGACCAATCACAGTAGCCAGGAGGATGGAGTCTTCTGACTGGCTCAGCCTGGATCATGTGCCTAGGGCATCAAGGAATGTCTTCCCAGAAGAAGCACATGGGTGAAGTAGGGTAACAGTTCTCTCCTGTGGAGCAGAAGATGGCATGGAGCCACTTCTTAAAAGTGCTACATCCTCTTAGTGTGGTTTCAGTGCCATGTTTATTCTAAAACCTACTCTTTGTAGAAACAGCTCGACTTAATACAGCTTAATGCTGCCCAAATCCAGCATTTCAGCTGCTGTTTGCAGAGCTTACACAGCGCTCACAGCGGATAAAGCCCAGGCACAGTGGCAGTCTCACTGGAGGGCTCAGCATGGATCTTTCCCCACCCCAGCCCATCATCATCAGCCGCAGCAGGACCTGGGCCTCCATTTCCTCGGCTGACCCTGGGCTTAAGGTCTCAAGGAGACTGGGGGTGCGTATTTAAAGCAAAAAATGATAGTGCCAGAAGGGACCTCAGGAACCACCTGTACCATTTCACAGGTGGGGAGACTAAAGCCAAGAGAGGGCAAGGGGTCTGCTTACCCAAGACACAGAACTCCTTTGAGAACTGTGTCTTCTTCATCAAACACCCTCATTCCATCCGTATGGATAATATAGGTAAATATTAGGTGAATGAATGAATGAACTGAGATTTGAATCCAGGTCTCTTGATTCTCAGACCCATATTATTTCTGCTGTATCGTTCTGCTTCCCCTTGAACCTAAAAATCTTAATTTCTAGATGTGAAGTCCTTTCTGATTCTACAGGGATGGGTCCTTGGCCAGGATGGGTGGGAGGCGTATGTAGGTGCTGAGATAACCAAAATGCTCACAATCCTAGCTAAAGTGAATGAGAACTTGTACGTACTGTTGGGGCTAGCAGATGACGAGGAACAGTTTGGAGAGGAGTGAATATATACTCAGGATCCTTTTACGATTTATGTTTGGTCCAGTGTGAGATAGAGAGGGCAAGAATTCCATTCTCGTTTTCCGAATGAGGAAACTGAAGCTCCAAGAGGGCAAGTGACTTATTCAGCCTTCCCTCCCCTCCCAAGCCCACCCCCCCCCAAATTGTGGAAGAGCTTGGCCCCCGTCTCAAGTGCAGACGTTTCAGTCTGGCTCACCGACTCTCTGTGGCAGACACTTTGGCACCACACACACTCACATGCCCTCAGTACTCGGTGCTCTGTCTGGTCTCCCCGCTGGTCGGTCTTTGCCAGCATGGGCCACAAAGGCTAGGGAATTAACTGCCTGGAAGCAGTCCTCAACCAGCAGCTGACACAAGTTGCGGGGTATATACTCCAGCTGCCTTGCCCCTCAAGTGGATAACGCCCAAGCTAAACACACAGCCACACTGGGTCCCAGAGTTCCCAGCACAACCAAGCTTCAGCTGCCCACAGGGGTCACTTGCTTGATAACGTGCCTTTCCTGCTTTACCACCATGCTCCCTGGCAGCACTTCCTGTGTTCCCCTCCCAAATAAGCTACCTGCATACGTATCTTTGTCTTAGAGTCTACTTTTCTAGGGTAACTCAATCGAAGACAATCACTCTCCTTTTCTAAAAAAGAGGGTGGATCAATTGGCTAAATAACGACAAATGCAGCCCATAAAAAGTAAATCCAATTCAGGTCTAGAATGCCACAATGCCTTCTTACCACCTGCCTGCCCCTTTCCTGACCCCACCCTCACCAGTCTTGCAAGTTTCTCCATAAAGAAAGTCATTACCTATGAGGGTGTCACAGGTCATGCTACTGAGAAGCAGCACCATGCAGGGCTGGCTCCATCCCTGAGCCCTGGGTGACAGTTTCCCATGGCTCTGACGAAGTGCCAGGAATAAGTTGGCACATGCCCTGCCTTCTCAGGCAGGCGGCTTGTCTGTCCCTGTGCCAAACATGAATCCAGCCTTATTTCACCCTATTTCTAGACTGATGCTCCCCTCCAGGATGTCCTATGCCTGGGCCCGAGGACCAGAGTCATGGAGTCACAGAGCGCTAGAGCAGGGGAGGCCCACAGGGACTGGATGCCTTGCCTAATCTTCCCATTGTAGAGGGTAGGAGACGAGGCTTGGGGGGACAACAAGGTCTTGTCCAAGATCATACAATGCATTAGGAATGGAATGGGGCATGAACCCAAGCTTTTTTCTTTTATTTCCAGTTCTCTGTACTTATTTCTATCATCAGACTATATGGAAAGAAGAGAGGGGAACACTGAAGAAGAGAAGGAGCACGATACTTAAAGCTAAGTAGACCTCAGCTTGAAACTCAGCTTTGCGGACTGTTGGCTGTGTGACCTTATGCAAATTAGTTCCATGTGCCTCAGTTTCCACTACTGTAAAGTTAATGTTCTATTACCCATCCAACAGCAGAGATAATTGAGGTGGATGGCACCTGGAAATGAGATGTTCGATAAACGTCTGGTGACTCTGAGCCTAAAAGGAGATCCCTCCCATTTTACAGGCCCCCATGTGGATTAAACAGGTTGAATAGAAAGATCCTCATCATCTTGTAAATCACTTCTAGAAAGTTTATAGCATAGTCTAGTGCAGAATTTCCAGATTGTATGCTTTAGAGTACTACTTCAGTGTGGGAAAAGATTCCATGTATAAAAAGAACTGCACTGCCAAATATGTTTGGAAAGGGCTGCATTTACATCAATCAGGTTTGCATACTGCAGGACTTCCCACAGCCTCTGCTTCTTGATGTGCTTTGTGCATGTGCAGCATCTCCCGGCCTATCTGACGACATGACTCTTTTTGTCAGGAGCATTAACTGTCTCCCAGTAGCTGGGGGTCCTCCAGGAGGCAGTTTGGGAAACAGGTGCTGTCCACTGGAAAGGCCACCTGACTAAAGTCAGGAGCTTTTGGCTCTGTTTTTCTGTGTCTGCCGCTTACTCGTTGTGAGATCTTGGGCATGTCCCTGACCCACAGGGACCTCAGTGTCCCTATCTGTAAAATGAGAGGGGGGAATGGAATACCTAAGGGTGCTTCCAGTTCCACTGTGCTTGGCTCTTGAAGTTCTCCTCTACCATTAGCTCCCTGCTCATAATCCTAGCGCATCCAACTCTGGCCAAGGACAGTGCTAGGAAAAGGGCAGAGGTTTCCAAGAGGGTGCTGGCAAGCAGTCCCATTGCTGGTCTCATGTCTTGCCCTTGAAAGGTAGGTGAAACTGTGCAGGGCAGGGCCCCACCAGCCCGCTGCTTAGAGAGGAGACAGACCTGCTCTCCTCTTCTCCCTCCTCCGCTGCCCTCCCGCCAGGAGAGTCAGCTGCTGGGGGATTAAGAGTGGGCCCAGGCACTCAGCAAGGCAGGAAGCCAAGCACTCCTGCCGGCCCACCTCTGCTGGGCAGGTCTGCAGGATTACCAGCATTATGCTG
Source organism: Pteropus alecto (assembly GCF_000325575.1). NCBI lineage: Eukaryota > Metazoa > Chordata > Mammalia > Chiroptera > Pteropodidae > Pteropus > Pteropus alecto. The sequence goes on along the minus strand of NW_006435793.1, from coordinate 3,507,829 downwards.
GGGACTTCCAAAAAAGGACGCCCAATCCAACAGAAAAGGCCATGTTCCCACAGGAATCTACCTCCTGTGTGGCTTGTGGCTGGGGGCGGGCTACTGGGCTGCAGAGCTAATGCATCCATCTAACCCCCCATGGGGGCAGCCTCTTTGGTGCCCAGTACTGCCCTTTAATTGTACAGTGGGTGGCTCAAGGTTCCCAGGGACACGATGGGTGCTGTCCTTTACAGTGCCTCCCAAGACAAGGTCCCTGCATCTACAAATGAAGTTTCAGCCTGCGTGCAAGAGCCTTTTCTCAAGACAATGCCAAGATCTGCACAAAAGGCACACAGGCAGGCACGCAGGCAGGTGGCAGGCAGGCGGGTGAGGACAAGTTTATCTCCGCAAAGGCCTCTGGGGAGTAGGCATGTTCATTTTCTTACCTTCTTACAGCCATCATCTAATCCTTAACCTGGACAAGCTGGATCTGGCTTTGAAGGCGACTCGAAGACAGAGATGTCATAGTCAGTTTCCAAGGGCGGAAGGCCAGATCTGACTGGACGGGAAGGCTCTGCAGCAGATTGGTCCCGCCCGGCCACTTGAAGAAATGGGCATCAGTATCTGGGATCCCGTGGAGATTTTTGTTCCAGGGGGCACAAAGTGCCCTGAACGTCACTCATTCCTAATTTCAGTATCCGTCTGTACTATCATTGACAATGTTTTTCTTTTTATAAACTTGCTTTTTAAATTGAAATAACTTCTTTAGCCCTTTGCCAAGCAATAACATCTACGAAATCACGGGTCTTATGTGCTAGTAGTTTCTAATACAATAAAATTAATTTCTCAACCATAAAAATGGTTTGTAAAAAAAAAATGGTTTGTCCCTAAACTACCTAAAATCAGTTTTGGAATCATCAGTGGTAAGTGAAGTAGACAGAATGGGATTAGGTAGTCTCTAAACCCCCTTCAACTCTTGGGAGCTGGGTTTATATGATACTGAGAATCCTCAATGCCACTGATGCCAAAATTCTCCTGTCTCCTAAGACAGACACTCAAGAGTCGTCCCAGATCTTCCTTCCTCTTCGCTCCCAGTCCTGCCTCTTGAACAACTCTCCCAGCCGTCCCCTCCTCCACCATCCCAGTGCTTCAGGTTTTCATCTATTCTCACCCAGATCCCTGCAGTAGCCTCCTGGCTGGTCTGCCCGTTGCCTCCTCACTGCCTCCAACCCACTCTCCGCTCTGCAACCAGAGCCATGTATATCTCATTTTGCCATGCATATCTAAAGATCTTGGAACATGGTAAACGCTCCACTAATAAGAGCTATGATACTAAGGACACAAATTGAATCACGTCTCTTTACTGCTTAAAAGTTTTCCACAGTTTCCCCATAGAACTCTGGATAAATGGAGATTCCTTAACCAGGTAGAGAAGACTCTTTCTGATCTAGTCCTTACCTACTCCTTTAACCGTTTTCCATCACTTCCCAGTTCTCTCCCTGTGCTCCAGTGAAACCAAAACACCGAGGTATCCAAATGTGCCATGCTATTTCATGCCTCTGTGCCTTTGCTGATTCCATCTCCTCCGTCCCTACCTTCCTGACCATCAGCTCTTCCTCAGATGTCTAGCCCAACTTAGGATCTTACTAAATTGCATCATCCTCTCTGTATCAGTTAGTTTTTGCTGCATAACAAACCACCCCCAAACACAGAAGCTTAAAACAAAAAGTGCTGATTATTTCTCACAAGTCTGTGAATTGGGTGGATGGGATGGTTCTTCTGGTCTGGGCGATTCGGCTAGGGCTAGGTGGTCTGGGGTGGCCTCAATCACATGTGGAGGGCCTCAGCTGGGATAGCTAGAGTCTCTCTTATCCTTCAGGAAGCTAGTTTAGACTTGTTTACATGGTGGGCTCAGGTTCCCAGCAGCAAAAGAGAAGGCAAGCCCCAACGTGCAAGTGCTTGTGAAACCTCTGCTTGCATCACATTTGCAAAAGTCCAGTAATCAAAGAAAATCACACGACCAAGCCTGGATTTAAAGGATAGAGATTAGAAGAGCAGCGGTTATATTACAATGAAGTGCATATTAACATGGGAGGTAATTATGGCTCCTTTGCAAAATACCACACTTTCCCAAGTGTTCTGTGGTGAGAAACTCTTCATTTGTCTTCCTGGTACATATTTCTCACTTACTCTGGTAACATCACTCTCCTTTCTCTTGAAAAACTATTCCCTCCTCTTTTCAATCAAAATCCCTCTCCTAGCCACAGGGATGAGTAAGTTGTGTCAATCAAAAAGCCTCATCTCTGGTCATTGCAATTGGTCCAAAGCTTAGGCATATGACCCAACATAAGCCAATCATCGTTCTTACCTTGGATTTTTAAATTGGAGCTGGGAGTAAAGAACCCTCTCCTCTGCTGATGGAACTGGGAAGATAAACCCAGAACTATCATGAAGCTGCTACCTCCACAACAAACCAAATCCTATCCATTCCATGCTTTGCTTACATGAACCAAGTAATGCCCGCTATTGGCCTAAGTTGATTAGAATTTCTATCACTTGAAACCAAGAGTGCTGACCACCACATCTTTCCTGGTCCTAGGCAGAAGTGACCATACCTCCTTTTGTCCCACTACTATCCCAAGGGTTCACCTCAATTATCGAGTGCTGGCTACATGACATTGGTCAAGAAATGGTAAAGTGGCCAAATGTTGACCTGCAGCCACCAGGAAGGACAGTCAACAGAACAGCACTGTTCAAAGGATTCTTTTTCAGCTTGGATTCCAACCAGGAAATTATTTTTCCAAACCAAAGAAACAAATTACAACTCTTATCATTGTCACATCACTGCAGAAAACAGACTTGGAGCAGGCTGCCCATCCATCTCCAGATGAATACAGAAGGCGGGTGCTGGGATCATGAAGAGTGAACAGAGGAAACGGACTTCTCTAGGAATAAATTAACAAAGGCTTGCACTTGTCACAGACTTTGAGTAAGGTCATAAGATATGCTTAAAGAAGTTCTTCAAATATTAATAAATGCCATAAGACAGGAAAGAATCACCCTTCTGCAGGTAGAATAGGACATAAGTTCAGAGGAAGAGTCTTGGGACAAGGTAAACCCAGAATGAACCTGATCAGAGGCCCTTCCTTAGTCAGGTTGTTCTTGATCTTTGGAGATGGGGATAGACTCTTTAATACTAGGGTGTGTGAAAGTAGAGGGATTAAAAAGTACAAATTAGTAGTCACAGAATTTATGGGGATATAAAGTATAGTCAATAATATCATAATAACCGTATGGTGCCAGATGGATACTAGATTAGGGTGATCTCTTTGTAAGTTATATAAATGTCTAATCACTATGTCATACACCTGAAACTAATATAATATCATATGCCAACTGTAATTAATAAATTAAAAAATAAAAAATAAAAGGGGAAGGGGAATATAGTCAATAATATGGTGATTAGTTTACACGGTGATAGATGACTACTAGAATTAGTGGGGTGATAAAAAATACGAGGGTTTCTGGAGCCATGCCTGAAGATTTTATAGTGTACATCCAGGTATGCAGGATTTACTATCCTGCCTCTCAGCATTGTGACATCGTTTAATAGAACTGATGGCTGCTCAGGCTGTATTTCCTTACACACCCACACAGGAGAGTTCTTGTGTGTAATCCTATACTGAGATGACCTTTTGCCACTTGTGCTTATTTCTCACTCATAGTGAGCTGTATGTACCCCAACTACCCTCAGTTTTATAATGCCTCCAGCTCAATCTTCCAACTATATCTGGAATTACTGTAGCTGAAACTGAGTTTACAATTTGTGGTATTCCAGTGTACACTAGTTAGGAATAGCTGCCTAAGCCATACAGGAAGCTAATGAGACCCTCTCACAAGGAGCTGGATATTTATGTCAGAGAACATCTGTAGTCTGTAGTATATGTTGTATGTACACTTAGGCATAAATATAAAAATATGTGTAATTCTTGTTTAATAATATATTTCTTTTTTTTTAGTGGACCAATTTATGTTAAAAAATTTTTTTAAATTTCTTTTTTTTTAGTGGACCAATTTATGTTAAAATTTATGTTAAAATTGCAGTATTACATGCATACAGTAAAGTATTGGAAATGTCTTATAACTTGACCTTGGTATGTGCATATATATTCCTTTGTGTCTAGCTTCTTTTGCTAAGCTTAACGCTTCTGATTCATTCCTGTGTTTGCGTATATCAGTAGCTTGTTCTTTGTTATTGCTGAGAAGTATTCCATTGTGTGAATATGTCACAATTTGTTTATGGACATTGGGTCATCTCTAGTTTAGGAAGATCATGAATAATGCTGCTATGAACACTCTTGCACTTGTCTTTTGGTGAACTACATTTCTCTTTGATTTATATTTGATTTATATTAAGAGTAGAATGGCTGGGTCATAGGATAAGTATATATTTAGCTCTAATTTGTAACTTTAAAAGAATGACTGAGGGTTTTCCTTCATAAAGTCACTCCAGGTACTGTTACATGCAGACCCCTAGATTAGTTGGATTCCACCTGAACTTCTGCCTACCTTCTGGTGCTCTAGTTGGTTCCAATCAGATCAGCATTGTCCTTTATACAATGCTGTTTTAATAAAGCAATTTTCTACCTTTTCTGTGCTGCACATCACATTGGCACTGTCTCACACTCTACTGCAAACACTGTTTTACATTCCACACCCCCTACAATCACTACCAGACTGAATGTTACTTGAGGGCATGCACTCTGCCATTCTTGCAATCCCCCTTGCTTGGTATGCAATAGATGACTAATGTCTAACAATAAACAATACTAGCTAATTTATTAGTTATCTGTTGCTGTGTGACAAGTTATCCTAATGCTTAGTGGCTTAAAACAACATTTGTTATCTCAAAGTTCCTATGGGTAAGAGATCTCAAAGTGGCTTAGCTGGGCTGTCTGGCTCAGTCTCTCATGAGATTGCAATCAAGATACTGACCGGGGCTTTAATCACCCAAAGGTTTGACTGGGACTGGAGGATCCTATTCCAGATTCACTCACTGCTGGCTGTTGTCTGGAGACCTTGCAACATGGTCCTAAAACATGAAAGCTGGCTTCCCCAGAGCAAGTGATTAGAGAGAGAGCAAGGAGCTAGTTATAGCACCTTTCATGACCTAGTCTATGAAGTCATACATGGTCATTTCCGCTTTATTTTACTCATTAGAAGTGAAGCACTAGGTCCAGTCAATACTCAAAAGGAGGAGAATCAATCCCCACTTTTTGAAGGGAGAAACAGTAAAGAATTTGTGGATATATCCGTCTCTAATAATGACTAACATTTATTGAGTATTTACTATGTGTCAGGTGCTACACTGTGTTTTTACAGAGTATTTTGTTTTATGGTTTCCTCTTTCACATTTATTTATTTGTTTATTATTTATTATTTTTTTAATTAAGTTTATTGGGGTAACTGGTTAATACAATCATATAATTTTCAGGTGTACATTAAAATTTAACATCTGTATATTCTATTGTGTGTTTACTACCCAAAGTCAGAGTATCTTGTTTAAACCTTATTACAATGCTACATAAGAAATACTATCCTTGATTTTTCAGGCAGGGAAACTGAGATGCTGAGAGATTAAGGAATTTGCCCAAGGTCTCACAACAAATAACAGAGCTAGGATAGGAACTCAGGAATCAGACTCCAGAGAACTTGTTCCTCCTAACGGCTAAGTTGAATAATGAATGAGAGATAATGGATGATTCTATGACTCTAGGGTTCTCAGATGGAGTGGTAACCTGAGTGGTGACCCCAGATATATGTCCTAATTTCTGGAACATGTGAATATTATCTTATGTGGCAAAATATGTGATTAAGGATCCTGAGAAGAGGAGCTCATCCTGGATTATTCATGTAAGCCCTACATGCGATCACATGTACCCTCATAAGAGGGATCCAGAGGGAGTTTTGACACAGACAGAAGAAAGCATAGAGGAAAAGGTGATGTGAAGATAGAAGCAGAGATTGGAGTGATGCAGACAGGCAAAGAATGCTGGCAGCAACCAGAAGCTGGAAGAGGCAAGAAACAAATTCTCCCCTAGTGCCTCTAGAGGAAATAAAGCCATGCTGACACTTTGATTTGGGACTTCTGACCTGGAGAACCATATGAGAATAAATTTCTACAGTTTCAAGCTACCAATTTTGTGGAACTTTGTTACAGCAACAATTGGAAACTAATACAGATGGTAAAATGTGTTCTACCTCCCTGTTCATCAGTATTGCTCTTTATAGCTAGAATGGAGTGTTTCAGAAAGGAATACAAATATTTTCCTCAAATTATATTCTAATAATAACTGAGGAAGTGTGCTTTCACATAGTGAACAAAGCAAGAAATAAAATGTCAAAAGTGACTGAAAGATCAAGGAACTGTCTACATGTAGAAGTTCCTTGTATAATCCCTGTGGGGGGGCGGGAAGAAGTACGGTCCAATAGAAAAACAGAGTTCAACATCCTAACCAAACAGGCTGGCATCCAGGAATGAGAGCTCACACAGATATAGGGCGCTAGAGTTCACGAAGTGCTTTTACTTCCATCATCTTATACATGCTCTAACAGCTCCTGAGAGCCAGGCAGAGCAGACAGTGTAATCTGCATTTTACAGATGTAGAAACTGAGGTCCAGAGAAGTGAAGAGACTGTTTCAAGGTCACAGAGCTGCTGAGTGGCAGAGCTAGGTTTCAGTGAGTCTCCAAGAACAGGTCTCCAAGCACACTGGCTCTACTTTGTCCAAAGGCCTCCTGTTTCTATATAAGGATTTCATGCCCATCTGTCTTATCTCTCCAAGTACACTGAGCCTTTGCGGGAAGGATCCTCCTCTCACACTCCTTGGGAAGCCCCCATCTCACCTGCTCAGGGCCGGTCCTTGAAAGATGTCCTGCCATGTGTCAGGCCCTGCCTCAGGAGAGACCACACCTCACCCTCTCTCCACCTGGTCCTTTAGGTAAGGTCTTAGGCTAGCTGAGAACAGTCACCTAAAGAAGAGGAGTTGAGGATGGAATTGTAGGGCCCATTCCCAGCACCCTGCAGAGATCCAGGAGTGAGGGCACTGCCCCCAGGCCCAGCTGGAGTGTGGCCAGGGCGCTGTCCACTCTGCAGTGCTGACCACTCTCCTGTTGCTGGGAAAAGATGGGACCCCCAGGAAGAGGGGTTTAGCCTTCCTATCTCCCACCTTCTTGATCAGCAGCCGAGGGTTTTGGAGACATTTAGTCATCTGAGGGACTTGGAGGAGAAGAGATGGGAGAACTGGTCGCTTCTGTTCCCCTCCCTTACCATCTCCCATGCCCTTTGGTGCCTCTTTATCCCTAATCCATCCTCTTCCTCTTTTTTCACCCTATTACAGCCTCCTCCCCATTCCTCAGAATTCATTTTCTTTCCACTTCCATATGTTTCTTTCTTTCTTCCTCTTCACTCAATAGCTGCATAACCACTTGCAAGTTTCTTATCCTCTTTGAGTGAAAGCCCTGACCTCACAGGGTGGCTGTAAAGCTTGGCGGTGGGTATAGAAAAGATGCCCAATCAAAGTGCATCCCCCTCACCCATTCCCCTTTCTCCAAGATGGGAAGGAGGGCAGGTGGGGACACCACATCAGCTCCCTTTGCCTCTCCCAGCAGAGCCCAGCACGCTGACTGCTCAGCAGCCATTGGAGAAAGGCTTGAGACATGATCACCCTCCAACATTTGAGGAGACATACCCTGGCCTAGAGAGCATGGCTGCATCCAGCAGGGCAGTGGGGTGATGCATGACTTTTAATGAAGATCTCTTGTGGGGAAGGGAATCGTAATTTACTACACACCTACTGTGTGCTAGGCATGGGGTAAGCATTTTACATTCATCATCACATGTGGTCTTTGTGAGAACCCTATGAAGCAGGTACCATTAATACTGTAGTAATTAACAGATGACTAGAGAGACTGAGAGGTGAATATTATTCAGTGTTCCTATCTGCCCTGGGCCACACATGGTGAAAACAAGTTGCTGACTCTAAATGCTATGCTCTTTAATTTAACTTTTTACTGTGGGAAAATTTAAATACATAGAAGAGAAGGCAGAATGATATAATGAACTCCCCTGCACCTATCACCCCGTTTCATTGATCAACTCTTGGCCAATCTTGTTTCATCCCTACCATGTCCATATCCTTTCTTTATTCTGAAGCCTATCTCAGATATTATATAGTTTTGTCTATATTTCAGTATATACCTCTACAAGATAAATTTAATTTAAAAAACATAACCAAAATACCCTTATTATACCGAAGAACTTTGCAATAATTTAAGATTATCCAATAAGACAACATTCACATCTCCAATCATTGTCATGCTTTCCTGCTCTCCCCGTCTGCCTCTTTTAATAAAGATAATGATGCTTCTTCCACTGCAAAGCCCTGCTACACACATTATCTTATTCAATGCTCATAGGTGCCCTTGGAGGATTTTCTTCATTCTGGAAATGAGGGAACTGAGGCTCAAGAGATGAATGGACTTGCCAAAGGTCACACAGTGGGTTAGGGGCCTTACGACTCTCCACTCCAGGGCCCTTACCATGGGAGACATCAACTAGCAAATTCAGAGGCTCCAGGCCCTAGAAGAGTAGGCTGAGAGACTCTCCTCACAGTGGCGGCAGACTGGATAGTGTGCGTTCCCAGCAGGGGAGGTACAGCCATGCTCCTTTATGTGGGTAACAACAGGACTAATTCCTTGGCTCAGGCTTATTTGCTTTCGGTAGCTCCCCAAAGCCCAGGCAGTGGCTGGGGCTTACCACCCAGCCTCCCGAGTGGCATGCCTTAAGCCCCCTGCACTATGGCAGATTGGATGCTGAAGCCCAAAGGGCAGGTACAATAGCCAGATCACTTATCCTAATTCTACTTTTTGCCTAAGTGCAGGAGGAGGGCAAAGGTCTCTCTGTTTTTCTTCTGGGAACCTCCTTGCCTAGCCAGCTCTCTACATGCAGAGAATGCCAAAGATTCCATTCTAAATCTCCTGGCTTTTATGGCTAATTCTCCATTAGGCTGCAGGCTACAGAGCAAACCCCTCAGCCTGGCATTCAAGGCCTACAATCTGCACTGATGCAACCTATAATAGAGGCTGAAGGGACCATGGTAAAATTTCGAGGGAGACAAGCTTTAAACTAGCTAATTCCTGAAATTTTCCAGTTAGAGCTTCACTTCTTTAGCTTCAGACTACATTCTCTGTTTAAATGCAAGCATTGTTCCTGCCAGCAATGCCCATTAAGTCTCCTTCCAGACTTCAAATTTAATGCCCTAATAATACCACGTGCTACTTGTTTGCCCATATAGACTGTGGCATTTCATTTCTCCATACCTTTGCTCATGCTGTGTCCTCTGCCTGGAAACAGACTCAGCTGTGGCATCGCCTCTTCCGGGGAGCCTTTCTGAATGCCTCCCTCCTCTCACAGCCCTCCCATCCTTCGCACTGGGCGAAGGGCTCTTTCATGGGTTGAACCTGACCATAGCACTTATATTACTGTATTATAACCAGCACATTGTGAACCTCTCTAGGGTGGAGATCAATGTTATTCATCTCAATCTTCCCCGGGCCTGAACATAGGGCCTGGCATATAGTAGGCTCTCAACTTGATGTGTTTGTTGAAATACTTTATCTCACTGCACCCTGACAGCAGCCCTGTGGGTTAAGTTGCTCAGGGATAATGATTCATCACATTTTATAGAAGTGGAGGCTGAGACACAGAGAAGCAGAGTGACGTGTTCCAAGCACCCAGGGCTGAGTGGGACCAATGCTCTTATCCACACCTCTTTTCTCCTGGTCCAGAGCTGCTCCTGCTGCCGCCCTCTCAGGCCTGTCCAAGATGCCCAGGGTAGAGGAGCTGGGACAACACAGAGCAGGAGGCAGTGCCTCTGGGCACTTTGGGGCTAACAGCTGTACTCAAATACCTCCAGCACAGCTCCCTGTCACCATTTGGCAAAGCTCAAATTCCTCATCCTGTCCTCTGGGCCACTCACAACTTTCCCCAAGCCCACCTCTCCAGCCCCATCCTTACAACTCCCTCTCAGGTGCCTCTGCTCCTACCATACCTGCCTACTCACCCTTCTCTGGGCTCACTGGAGTTTTCAGAACCCTGCACTTGGTGCCCAAATTCTGTCCCCATCACATCCTGAGATGCCATGATCAGTGTAACCAGATAGAGGTAGGGCAGATATTCATGGGAGTCTTTCCAACACCAGATGACACAGCATCACAGAGCTCAAAACAAGGAGATCGATCAGCATGTCCCATACCATAGAAATACCAGCATCATGAGGCATACTTACAACTATTTCTCCACAAAAGAGCCCCATGGGCAATATAACAATAATGCCTAGTCTGTACTGAGTGCTTATACCTCAGGCACTGTGCAAAGTATTTTGCATGCAATGCTGCATTTCACACTCATAATAATGCTAAAAGGCAGGCTTCATGTTTTTCTTTGAACTACAAATGAGGAAACTGCAGCTCAAAGAGGCTAGTGAGCCTCCACATGGTTACACGGCTAGAAAGTAGTAGAACCAGGATTCAAAACTAAGCCCGTGCTCCAATTCACTTTGTGAGCCCACCTTTGTCTGTCTACTGCATTGTCCCTTGAGGAAATTCAACATGTAATTAATATAATAAACATCCTGAGGATTCTTATTTAACTAAATATTTCCCATTCTTAGTTGAGGCTGGGACAGCCCCCTGTCACCACCACCTTTTGTGCCGCTGAATCCTATTCACATCCTACAGAATATAATATTTCACTGAACTTAGTTTTTGACATGCTGCACTAGAAAATATCGGTTCCTGATGTCCTGACAACCAGAGAGCCTGGCATGGAGGAGCTGAAGGAACCTTGGAGTCCTCTGGGCAGGGCCTCCACATGGGGTTCTGAGGCCCAAACAGGGGAGTGTGCTCTCCCCATCTCACAGTCAGTGAGGGGAGGGGCCAGGTCTCTGACTCCCTCCTCAGGACCCAAAAAGGTCTTTACACAAGGCAGGCGGGTGGGGTTGGCAGTTTGAAAACCTTTCAGCAGGTGGAATTCATTCATCCTCCTGTAGAGGCCGCACAGGCTTCAGGAGATGGAAATTGCTGTAAGATGCACTCTCTGACTGAAAATAACTCAGTAAGATCCTAGGACCACAAAGCAGGATGGTTCCACAAATCACATCAAATTTAACACCTCCAACACAAAGTCCCACAGAGGGTAAGGGACTTGTCCAAGGCCACACAGCAAGTTCAAAGCACAGCTGAAACTAGAATTCAAGCTTCCTGCTTCAAGGCTCTGACTGGCCTTTCTTGGAATTGCTAATACATGTCTGTCTCCTCAGCCTGGCCAGAGGCCCTAAGGAGCAAAGTGTCCAATTCATGCCTGATCTCCTTGCTCCTGATATTTAGGGCCAAAGAAATATTGATTAAATGAATGAATAAATAAAACACTTGATTTTTATCAAAAACTCTGTTACTCAGTTTGACCATTTAAATGGCTAAGATTAACCTTTGCCTGCTTCTGAAAACGATTGTACACTCAAAGGAGAAGCATTTGCTACTAAAGGGTAACAGTGACATTATTTTATGCTTAACACATATGTATGTATACACACATGCATGCACACATATATACATATCAAACACTGCTCTAAGCGTATTACCTATGTTAACTTATTTAAATCTTACAGTGACCATAAAAGGTAGGTATTATTATTATTATCATCCCCACTTTGTAGATGAGAAAATATGTGGCACAAAGAGGTTAAGTAACTTGTGCAAAGTCACACAACTAATAAATATTAGAATCAGGATTTGAACCCTGGCACTCTAATACCAAAGGCTGTGTTTTTAACCACTATACTGCACTACCTCTTGAAGGTACTGTCTTTATCAAACACGTGCTATGTACCAGGCACGATGTTAAAGCTTCGCTTATACTATCTGTAATAATCAGAGCAAAGTCCTGAGATAAATATTATTTTCCATTTTACAGATAGAAAAATGGAGGCTCAGTCTAAAATTATAAAAGGACTTATTTGTCTAAAGTCACACAACCAGGAAGTGACAGAATTGAGATTTAAAGTCATTAATTCTAATGATATGCCTATCTATAGTCATTGTTCATGTTTTACGGCTTAAAATGCCATATGCAATTCAGTCAAAACTTAAAAGTTGATGCCCTATCATCTTCTATAATATCGTGTGAAATATTTTTCTTCCAATATAGAAATATCTTCCTTTTGTTGATTGGTTTTGTTCCAAAATTTAGTCATTCATTAATTCATTTGTTCATGCAAATATTTAATGGATTACACACACACACACCAGGCAGCACCTAGTATAAGGGATATGACAGTAAATGTGACAGACACTATCCCTACTAATCCTGCCTTCATAAAGCTTGCATTCTGGTAAGACTGATCATCCATCATTAAACAATCCATTTAACAATTAATTAGCCAATTAAAATGGTGGTAATGCTACAAAGGAGAGGTAGAGAAAGGTACACGGTGATTAGTATGCTCAGAGTAGAAAATTCTGGTTAATCTACTGAATGTTTTGAAAACTATTATTAAAACTGACTTTTCCATATCTCCTCTGGCAGTAACAAAAAAGAGCAGGAAGAAAGAAGTTCTTGTTTATGTGAAGAAATAAAAAAGAATCATTGATCAACACATATTCCTAGAAAACAAGATGACTTAACAATAAATCAGAGAGAATATAGTCAAGAGATATTCAATGACAATGTCTTCTGAGCACCTACATATGATGAAACTCCTTGGGGGGCTTTCCTAACGATGCGATTAAGTAAGATTATTATCCCAATTTAAAGAGGAGAAATCAAAGACACAGAGAGGTTAACCGATTCTGTGAAGGTCAGTCACACTGCTACCAAGTGGGACCAGGATGCAAACCCAAGTTGATGTGACGGCAATGCTCAGAATCTTTCCCCGGACCACACTGCATTTTCTAATCTTAAAAGCAGATCAGCCAAGAGTTGAAATTTTGGGCTCTGACATCATAGGAATGCAAAGTCTTCTTGTCAATATCATCTCTCCTCCACGGGGCCCTGGAGAAGAAAACACTGCATTTTCCGGAAACAAAAAGGATCAAAATGAGACGATCACGTATGATGCAAACCACACTTCTTGGGAGAATTGTTAATTACTGGAATGATTGCATTCCTTTCCCCTGAGATACAGGTTTCTTGAACAAAAAGCTTTAATATTTTGTTTATGCAAATGGAGAAACCGTATTCTGTCTCTCAAAAGAGATGCTCAAGAAGGGTCTTTTCTCTGCCTTTCCGTGACTAAAGCAAACATTTTCCTTCTCTAAGGCAATTTCACCACTTGGTGCAGCCAAACCTTGCCCAGAGTTATTGATCCCAAGTTCGAGAGCAAAATCATTTCATACAAATCTAGTTTTCTCATAGTTTAAAAGAGAACGCGGCTTCACTTTTCATTTGAAGAAAAAAGGGCTCATCTTTTCTGGACTCATACTTTGGCCTGGGGAGGACCTTCATCTGATCACCCCTACATGGGCCTGACTCCACAAATGCCCTTTCTCACCAACAACAAATACTTGGAAGCATTTTTCAACATAGAGAATGAATCCAAGTTTGGAATAGAAAAGTGTAGACCATACATTGCCAATGTGCCTTCCTGGAAGCTTGCTCTTGGAAGCCTACTGCTCCCACCACCCCCAGCCCATCCCACCATTGAGCTGCTGCTCTCCAAATAGGCATTCTACCTTCTTGAGAGTGAACAGGAAAGAGGGCACCTGGACAGGCATGTATGAACAGCCCTCCCTCCTAAGGAGCTTGCCTTTCAGGTTTCCTAAGAGTCGATGTGCCCGTGGATTGTATAATGAGGAGGGATTTGTTTGTTGAAGGATCTTTTCAGCTTTATTGCTTAACTCAAAGGTGAGAAAGGGGTGGGGACATGATGAGAATTACTCTCCTTTGCTTTCCTTTGCCTTCCCAAGTAGTCCAAATTTAAGCTTTGTCTGCAGCTGCCCCGACAGCAGCCAAGACAGTTTTAAGAATGGGGAGCCAGAAGTTCTAGTCCTGGATTAGCCCCCATAACCTGCTTTGTGACCAGGGGCAAACCCTTTCCTTCAGGGCTAGAATCTCCTCTCTGTTCAATGAGAAGGTGAGTACTATTATCTGTGCCTCAATTTCCTCATTTATACAATGGGCATTGCAGTAAATATCTAACTTCATGCTCCTAGTTATTAGAAAGATCAATGTGGAATAATGTAAAGTAAATTAGATCTAAGAACAGAAGGCTAAATTTTGACAGTAGATATGTTAGAACTATAAAGCTGGGGCAAGTTGTCATTGGCTTTGAAATTTCCTTGGTGGTGGCTTTCAACTTCTTTATGCAACAAATATTATTTATTTTTTATAACTTTTTATTTTGTAAAACTTTTTGATTTACAGAAGAGTTACAAAAGACAGAACAAAGAGTTCCTATTTATCCTTCGCCCAACTTCTCCTGATATTAACACCTTATATAACTATTGTAGAATTATCAAAACTAAGAGATTAACATTTGCACAAAACTCTTAACTAAGCTACAGACTTCACTGAGATTTCACTAATTTTTCCACTGATGTGCTTTTTTTTGTTCCTAAATCCAATACAGGATAACACATTATATTTAACGGTCATGTCTCCTTGCTCTCCTCCAATCTATGACAGTCTTTCCTTTTCTTTCATGAACTTGACATTTTAAAGCTGCTCAGGTATTTTGCGGAATGACCTCAACTCAAGTTTGTCTAATGTGTTCTCATAACATGAAAGAACTAATGAATTTTTAGGAAGGATATCACAGAGAAGAAGTTTCTTTCTCAGTGTATGATGTCAGGGGTATGGTATAATAATGTTATTACTTGTGATGTTAAATTCGACCTTTTGGAGATCCCTGATTGCCAAAGCCATCCTGAGAAAAAAGAACGAGGCTGGAGGTATCATTCTGTCTGACTTCAAATTGTATTTCAAAGCAACAGTAATCAAAATGGCACGGTATTGGCAGAAAAACAAACACATGGACCAGTGGAACAGAATCAAGAGTCCAGAAGTAAACCCATATTTATATGGGCAAATAATTTTTGACAAAAAAAGTGAAAAACATACAGTGGAGAAAGGAAAGCCTCTTCAATAAATGGTGCTGGGAAAAATGGAAAGCCACCTGCAAAAGAATGGAACTAGACTGTTGTCTATCACCACACACCAAAATTAACTCAAAATGTATTAAGGATCTGAATATAAGACCTGAACAATAAAAGGCATAGAAGAAAACATAGGAACTAAACTCATGGACCTTGAACTTAAAGAGGACCTTATGAATTTGATCTCAAAGACAAGGGAAGTAAAAGCAAAAATAAATGAC
>NW_006435793.1:3480883-3491732 GCF_000325575.1 Pteropus alecto | reverse complement strand
CCTAAAAGCAACAAATGAGCAGGACAAACAAACAGAGACTCATGGACATGGACTATAGATTAGTAGTTACCAGAGGGTAGGGGGTGGAGAAGGAGCGGGGAGGTAGACGGGGTAAAGGGGGTCAAATATAGAGGGGTAGGGGGAGGGTGAAGTGGGTAAAGAGGATCAAATATATGGTAGCTGAAGGAAACTGGACTTTGGGTGGTAAACACACAATAGAATATACAGATGTCAAATTATAACGTACACCTGAAAATTATATAATTGATGTTACTGCAATAAACTTAATTTTAAAAAATTGACCTTTTGGTTTAGGTGATGTCTGCCACAAATAATGTTATTATTTTTCCCTTTCCATACTCTACTTAGAGAAGAGGATGACTTAGCTCAGCCTACACTGCACACTGAGTTCAAGCGATGAGGAATTAAGCTCCATCTTCTGGGGGAGGAATATCAAAGAGTTCGTGGATGTACGCTAAATCCAGCACATTCAGTGGGAGGTCCTTTGAGGCAGACAAATATCCTATTTCTCCTTACAGTTTTGCCCATCAATTTTATCACAATCAGTGGATCTTGAGATTATTACTGTGGTGTTCTATTAGTTATTTCTATTCTCCTTATTCCTTCTACATTTATTATTTGGAATTCCTCTGTAAGGAAGATTTTGCTCTTCTGCCTTATTTATGTATACAATTATTTACTATATCAATATGGACTCACAAATTTATTTTTTATTCTTTGAGCTATAATCCAATATTATATATATTTACTTCAGCCACTGGAAGCTCTTTCAATTTGTCTCTTATGTCTTTTTGACATGCCCCATCTTTTATGTTAAATAAGTCCTTACTTTCTGGCACCACCTGAGGCTTTAGGATCATCCTGTATTTTCCCTGACTCAATCCTAGAACCAGCCATTTCTCTCAGGAGCCTCGGCTCCTTTTATTGGAGAATGGCATTTTGGAACCAAGGTCTAGATTCTGAGTGAGCCCACTACTAGTGGGGTGTCACTGCTTCAGCAGAGAGAGCAAGGAAATATAGATGTACACTATCTCATACATATACATATTATCTATATTAGTTTATCTATTTGTATATATATTAGAATAGACGTGAATTCATACCAATATTGCCAACTCTAATTGATTCCCACAGAGTTCATTACAATCTTTCCCCCATGCTCATGTGTGACTTCCACCTCCGAAGTGAAAAACCTGGCTCCCATTATCTACAATTTATTATTTGTTCAACCCTCATATACATATAGCTTTGGTATATGACATCTGTACGAACCTCTACTCCTATGAGAAACACATTTACCAACTAGAGAACTAGAGGGCAGTGTTTATAATCAGTTCTTTTGGTCGTCAGACAAATATAGTTTTTAATATTTAAAAGGAGACCTGGATTTAAACCCCAGCTCTGCCACTCATTGGTTGTGCCAGTGTAAGGCACACACTTAACCTCTCTTTCATCTCAGTTTACTCATCTATAAAACTAGAACAATAACCTCTGTCCTGCCTGCTTCATACCTCTGATAAGAAGAGAGGAATTAGAGGACATAAAGTATATAAAGGAGCTGAAAAATCACCTAGCATTCCTCAAATGTCTGATGTTATCATAACATCACAGTCTCTGGGTTCCAGGCTTGGGCCCTGCAGATGGCAGCTCCTGTCCTCTGAGTCTTGTTCTGCTCTAAGGCACATACGAGGGTCACAAGTGTCCACTCCTTTCTGCATCTAACTCAGTGAATATGATCCAGGCCATGCCGGGAGGCAGCCTGGTCTCTGGCTAAATAAACACGCACATTAAGAGCGTCTGGGCTCTTGGAGGCTCTCACTACTTGCTGGGCACTTCAACCCAACAAACCTGGCCAGAGTCAAAGTCCTCTACTGACCTTTGCCCTCAGCTGCCCCTTCTTCCCAAGCAGCAAACCTTCTTGGGGTGCCTCTCCCTTTGTTGGGAAGATCCTCAGCATCCTGGGATGAAAAGCTTTGCTCTCGCTTTGTTTTGCAGACTGCCAGGGCCCCTTGCCTTCTTCATTCTTCAGTTTTCCGATCTGTAAAATGAGGGTGTTGAATTAAATCAGAAGTCACAAACTGGTAGCTGGATCCAGCAGGCATGTATTAATGCGTTGCATTTGGCCCACAAAGCACTTTCAGTATGTTTTTTTAAATTAATAATCCTATTTTTATAGCAGTTTTAGTTTTACAGAAAATTAAGTAGAGTTCCCATATGCCCTCACTCCCTACCTCTCCTCCAACAGTACATGTGTTGCAATTGTTGAACTAACATAATTCATTATTATTAATTAAAGCCCTTATTCCTTATTTCTTCTTATTCCCCTCATTCCTTCTATATTTACTATTTGGAGTTTATGTTAAAGTTCACTCTTTGTATTGTACAGTTCTATGGATTGTGACAGATGCATAATGTCATGTAGTCACCATTGCAGCTGCATAAGAATAGTTTTACTGCCCTAAAAGTCCTCTGTGTTTTACCTATTGATACTCTCCCTTTTCCCCACAAGGCCCTTGGAACTACTGATCTTTTCACTGTCTCTATAGTTTTGCCTTCTCTAGAATATCATATCCTTGGAGTCATATGGTATATAGCTTTTTCAGACTGGCTTCTTTCACTTAGCAATATGCATTTAAGGTTCCCTGATGTCTTTTCATGACTTGATAGCTGTATCTTTTTATTGCTGAATAATATTCCACTAATGGAAGTACCATAGTTTCTTTATCCATTCAGCAGCATGACTTTAAGCTGGAATTATTTGCCAATAGTTAAGAATGGAAGGCATTACATTGAAATCTGTATTCTCACTTCTCTTTAAAAATGGGAAGATTTGGTAACACTGGGTCTATCTTCCCAGATGGCAATAATTGCCTGGGATTGAAAAGCAGCAGGTCTTTCTGGATGCGGGTTGGGTTTCCTGCTCATTACAGTTCCCTCCTGTCTACCTTACTTAACCTACCAGGTCCTAGTAAGCATTTAAACCAAGCTTTGCATCTCATTAATGGAGTGACTTCAGGCAAATGTGCTGATTGTTTTCCATCGGCACCATTTACTATCCCTCAATCCCATTCTGCCCTTTTCTGTCCTGTTCTGTGTCCTGAGACACTGACCCTGCAGACTGCATCTCCCGGTTCCAGGTGGGTTTGGCTGTAGGAGGCACTGGTGTGAAATTAGAGGGTAACAGGAGAAAGGGACCACTATATACTCCCATTGGGCAACCCCCGCTTGGGCAGTTATGTCCAGCAGTAGCTACAGCTCTCCAAGATCATGGCTCCTGCTGGGCAACCTGCCCCTAGAGTCCCAAACTCTGGGCACTGGTAACTCCATGCCCTTCCTTTGCCCCTTCCCACTATGACTAGCCTCTGGGTCTCAGCATCTTTTGTTTATTCCCATAACCCTGTTACTTCCCTGTAAGTAGTCCTTTCATTAAAGTCTCTCTGAACCATCCAGGTTGACTCTGTTTTCTGCTGAGATGGATATACCAAGTTGCTTATTTTCTCTGTGCCTCAGTTTCCTCACCTAAAAATGAGAATCATGTTAATGCCCACTTCCTAGGAATGATGTGACAGTTAAATGAGAAAATATATATATATGACGCCTAGTACAAGGCCTTTACTTAACCTACCAGGTCCTAGTAAGCATTTAAACCAAGCTTTGCATCTCATTAATGGAGTGACTTCAGGCAAATGTGCTGATTGTTTTCCATCGGCACCATTTACTATCCCTCAATCCCATTCTGCCCTTTTCTGTCCTGTTCTGTGTCCTGAGACACTGACCCTGCAGACTGCATCTCCCGGTTCCAGGTGGGTTTGGCTGTAGGAGGCACTGGTGTGAAATTAGAGGGTAACAGGAGAAAGGGACCACTATATACTCCCATTGGGCAACCCCCGCTTGGGCAGTTATGTCCAGCAGTAGCTACAGCTCTCCAAGATCATGGCTCCTGCTGGGCAACCTGCCCCTAGAGTCCCAAACTCTGGGCACTGGTAACTCCATGCCCTTCCTTTGCCCCTTCCCACTATGACTAGCCTCTGGGTCTCAGCATCTTTTGTTTATTCCCATAACCCTGTTACTTCCCTGTAAGTAGTCCTTTCATTAAAGTCTCTCTGAACCATCCAGGTTGACTCTGTTTTCTGCTGAGATGGATATACCAAGTTGCTTATTTTCTCTGTGCCTCAGTTTCCTCACCTAAAAATGAGAATCATGTTAATGCCCACTTCCTAGGAATGATGTGACAGTTAAATGAGAAAATATATATATATGACGCCTAGTACAAGGCCTGGCATATATAGTGCCTGAGGTCAATGAATATTCATTATTATTATTATTATCATCATTATTACCATTAAAATTTATGACCCTGGGGCTACATGTCCTTCAGCATGGACAGAATATGAATGGGCGATTTGCTACACAAATGTTGCTGCCAATAAATCTCCAGAAATTGTTTTATCTTTTGATCTCAAACTAGAGTTGCAGTTAGATAATATAAATTATAATTATCTTTCTCCATCTATAAGCAAGGGGACTGAGCCTTTTATAGAGAGCTTTGATATCCAATCTTCACGTGACGGCAGCCACATGGAACTTTCATCCCTCTTACTGATAGCAGCTAAGATTTATGGAGCCCTTTCTCCATGCCAAGTAATCCAAGTCTTTACATGTGGAATTATGTAACCACCACACATCAATGCCTCTACAGATGAGACAAATGAGGTTCAGAGAAACAAAATGACTTGTCCAAGGTCACACAGTCAATAAGCTTCTGAACTGGAACTAAACCCAGATCTCCTGGTTCCAAGACTAGTGTCTTCCCCACTACACACCCTGTTGCTTTGTAGTTGAGGACTCTGCCAAACTGACACCCAAAGTTTTCCTCACCACAAAAACCTTCCCTCTTCTTAGCATGTCTATATACTCACATGTCATCCACTCTTTTTTTCTTACATTTCACCTATTCTTTAATCAATTATTTAAAAACTCAAAATGGTGGTATACACACACACATACACATGCACATACGCACGCACATACACACGCACATATATCCAATGGAATATTATTAAGCTCTAAAAACGAAGGAAATCCTGCCATTTGCTACAACACGAATAGACCTTAAGGGCATTGATGGTAAGTGAAATAAGTCAGACAGAGAAAGACAAATGCGTATATGGTAAATGAAATAAGTCAGACAGAGAAAGACAAATGTGTAATGATCTCACATATATGTGGGATCTAAAAAGACCAAAACTCAAGGTGAGGGGCAGGGGTTGGGAAATGAGTGCAAGTGGTCACTAAAGTACAACTTTCCAGTTATTAGATGAATAAATCCTGGGGATGTAATGTACAGCATGGTGACTCAGTTAACAGCACTGTATTATATACTGGAAAGTTGCTAAAGGAGTAGATCTTAAAAGCTCTCTTCACAAGAAAAATATATAACTATGTGAAGTGATAGATGTTAAACTCATTGTGGTAATCACTTTGCAATATGTACATATATTGAATTAAAAAAAAAACCTTCCCACATCTAAATAAAAGACCTGCTCAGCCTTATGAATCCTTGATTATGTTAGCAAGGATCTTGAGAAATGTGAAGTGATATTATTGAAGGTGGAGCTAAAGTCAGCCCTCCACCACCCCCGGTCCTTGTCGGGCTCCAGTAAACAGCCCACTCATTTCCTGAAGCCAACTAGGCTCAGGAGCCAGCACCCAGTTGATCTCTGACATGTCTCTTGCAAGAGGGGAAAGACCCTATCAGTTTAAGGAACCCAATGAGGAGGTGGCAAAAAATTAGGCTCAGATGAAAAATCAAATTCCCCCGCTCAGATGTTGGCACAACAAATATTTGTGGAATAAAAGAAAGGAGGGATGAATGAGTCAATCAATCCATCAAATCATCGGAGCTGAGAATCTATAGGGTCTGGATCCACCTCCTGCTTCCTGTCACTGAGACTCAGTTTCCTCAGCCATAGACTGGCCTACTGACACCTGTCTTTGGGAATTGTACTGAGGACTGAAGAATATCACACGTACACAGTACCCAGCATACAGTAGTCCCTCAATGATGGCTGACTCTGCCCCTCGGCCTTGTTTCACATCTTCTCCACCTGTTCTTTGCCATCTCTTAGCCCTCTGGAAACTTCCAGGTGATTATAACAATGACATCTAAGAATTGTTATATTGGGGATTTTTAGAAAGCAAAAGGCCCAGAAACTTGAAGTTCTAGATCTTTGGACATATATCTTTGTGTCTCAGTATTCAAAGCAACACTGTGAAGATGGTAGGTGCCTAAGAAATATTAGTTGATTTAATTACTTAAAAGGCAGATGGTTGAAGCTGGGCTCATCATCACCTCCCTCCTACTCTTGTAGGTACTTTGACATTTATGAAATCTCCAGAGCTCCCAACAGCCTAGGAGGTGGTCCAGAAAATATATGTTATCCCCATTTTATGAATGGGAAATCAAGTCTTTGTGAAGTTAGGCAACCTGTCAAAGGTCACAAAAGTCTCCTGATTCAGAATCCAGTGGTCTTATATCCTTGCGGGCTGTCAATCAGCGATTAGAAAGGAAGAGGGTATCCTTGAGCATGCCTCCCAATAATGAAACTAAGTTCTAGTGAAGGGAAGCACCTTGCCCAGGGCACAACACAATGGGAACCAAGTTAGGACAAAATCTGGATTCTGTTTCCTTTGAGCTCTTATCACTTCTGTGTACCTTAGATTCAAAAGGAAATACATATAAGGAAGGGAGCACTCAGGACTAACAAAATGAGACAAATACTTCAGGTCCTCAGACCTCCGATAAATCCAATTCCCCCAGAGAGTAACCAGAAGAACAGTCTCCAGGCCCAGGGTTCTACCTGCCCAAAGGACCTGAGGCTGGCATGTCCCCCAAGAGGCTGATCTGGCTGCCCAACTGTGGCCCAAGGGCTCAGAGATGGCATTTAAGCCCCAGAGCCCCTGGGTGGAGCCAAGCATGAGGATCCCAGGGCTCTTGGCTGTATACAATGTCCTCTCCAGAACTGATCCTGACTCAGGTGTCATAGGTGAGTGGATATCCAAGCAGGTGCTGAGAAAGAGAGGTGGCCAAGACTCCAGGGGACACTTGACTTGTCTCTCAATGGAGCCAAGGACATGCTCCAGCGACACTCATGGCTACTTCGTCCAGGGGCACACTGCCTCTTGGGAACTTGCTTTTGGCCCTGCCACAGGGGCCTGTGGGTCCTGCTCTGAAGTGAGCATCAAGAGAGAACTGGGTGGGCAGTAAGAGTTGTGGATAAATTCATGTACTTTACTCAACAAACATTCGCCAACTACCTGTTCTCTGTCAGACTTTGCAGTGAGAACTGAGGATTCTGCAGTGAATTTTTCTTGTAAAATGTGTATCCAAGTAGTATACATCTAGTAATATTTGTACCCAGGTAGCCCAAATACAAAGGAGAGTGGCAGGGATCTAGAAAAGGAACTCCAGAGTCATGCTGCCTGGTCCAATCTCAGCCTAGCTCAACAATGCTGGGTGACACTAAGCAAGTTGCTTAACCTGTCTAATCTCAGTTTCCTTCCTCCAAGAACTATTTTAAAACAAGTAAGGTAATAAGTGATAAAATAAGAGAGTTTTCTTGTAAGTACTTTGCAGACAAAAGCTGAACAGGGAGAGGTGATTACTAGTGTTTCATAATTCCATCATTAACGTAGAATGCCACTTATCCAGCACCATCCATGTAATTATTCCAACAACCCTGGTGCAACTGTATTATTATCTATATTTTAGAGATGAGAAATGGTGGCTCAGAGAGGGACAATGACTTACCCATGGTCACACAGACTGTAAGTGACAGAGCTGGGGTTGGAACCCAGGTCATTTGGATTCTAGAGCCCATGTTCTTTCTGGACTGCTCCCTTAGAGCTTCCTTCTTTCTCTTCGGTCTTTCATTCAGCAATGACTTATTGAACCCTTTCTATGTTCCAATCATTGTGCTGAGGGGATACTGAGGGGAGCAAAACAGGCCTGGTGCCTTCCTGCATGGCCTTGCAGTCCAGTGGGGAGGGAAGCGATGAGGAATAATTACGAGCATAATAACCATCATCAAAGGGGAGGGGCAGAGCACCAGGGGCGTGTGAAGCTTATGTGGAAATCAAACAAGGCCTTCTGGAGAAAGTGACCTTTGAGATAAAACCTGAAGACTGACTGAGAGTTGGTGAGACAAGAAGTCATGAGGGGACAACATGGAATCTGGAGCCACAGGTGGTCAAGGAACAGAACAGATGTTCCTTGAAGGAACATCGTTGAAGGAACAGAAAGAGAACGGGAGTACAGAGAGCAGAAGGAAGTGGTACGAGGATCGGCTGAAGAGGAAAGCAGGAGCCTTGTAATTTGTTCTTGAGGACCCTTCAGAATTGAGTTCAGAGGGCCTCATACCCCTCATTTTAAATCCTGCAGTTTCCTAATCTGCCCTCTGAGTGGCTGGATCAGCAGCTGAGGAGTGATTCGGGGACAAGGGCCAGAGGAGCTGAGAGTGACCAAACAAGCTGAGGTCACCACCGCACAGCTGCAGAAAGGACAGGGAGAGGCAGGGCCAGGGCAGCACCAGGGACAGCTCTCAGTGGCTCTCAGGACTCAAAAGGCCGTCAGAGATCATTCACTCATTCACTCATTCAGCCATTCATTCTACAAATATTAATTGAGTGTCCTACTATAAGGTCACTGTTTTGGGCATTGGAGGATTCATCAGAAAATTAAACAGACGAAATTCCCTGTCCTCCTTGAGATTACTTTCTAGTAGAGGGAGACAGAAGTAAACATAACAAGGCAATTATGTATTATAGTATAAGGTGGCATGTATACAAAAAGAATAAGGCAAGAATGGAGGATCGAGAGTGAAAGTAAGAAGGGGAGTGAGTATAACTTTAAACAGGATAATCAGAGAAAGCTTTACTGTGGAAGCGACATCTGGATAAACAAATGAAGGAGGTCAAGGAAGAGTCAAGGGCTTCCATCTGCTTTGCTCTGGTCATCTGCTATATGATGTAGCTACCAAAGCAGAGCCTCGCCATCTGGGAGCTCCCACCCCCAGCCCACCCTCAGCACTCACAACCCACCCACAAGGCTGTATATGTCTACTAGCCTCTACTGAAGGTCAGAGAGAACAATGGAATTGCAGCCATAAAACTGAACTCCAAACAGAACTCTTCCAAGAGTCTGAAACAAAGAAATATCCTCATGGGGAAGAAGGGGTGTCTCCCCATGTTTCTTGTCTTGAAGACCACTTCCCTTTCCCTTCCCTGAGAGGAGAACCCTTTTGTTGGTCATTCACCGGGGGAACTCCACCAGTTAAGAAAACCTCAACCCTGATCACAGGGATGAGACTAAGCCAGGCGAAGCAATCCGCAGGACACAGTAACCCTCCAGCAATCTCTCTCCCAAAGTCTGAGTCTAGAATAACCACGCAGGACCCCAGCAGAATAACATGAGGCAGCAGGCTTAGGCACTGAAAGGATAGTCCTCAACAATGGCTCTCCACCAACATGAGCTAAAAACACCTACTCATTCTTCCCAGTCTTCCAATGGTAATGTTTGGATCACACACACACACACACACACACACACACACACACACACACACACACACACACACACACACACAATTTTCCAAAGCTAAACAATAATTCTCAAAGCCAATATAGGCTCTAGATCACCAGAAGAAAAACATTTTTCTAAATCCACATCATCTGCATGGATTCCTCTGTCCACAAGAAGATCCATCTTATATTATTATGCAAAGCAGTATCATGTCTTTCTTTTTGCTCAAGCCAATTGAAACTGAAAGAGTCCAGAGGAACGCACCTTTCATCAGCCACTGGCCCTTCTCCATCCTCACACCAAATTTCCCTTTCCAAATATGCTCAGCTGTTTCTTGTCTTCAAACTTTGCCTATGCTGTTCTCTCATCAGGAAGGCTTTTCCCTGCCCAGAGTGACCCCACTTCATCCTTCTCATGCATCCCTATCCTTGCTTCCTAAGCAGTTGCTGTGGTCCTATATTAGCTGGGCACTGCAGAGGTCACCAAAATGAATATGACATGGTCTCTGCCCCTGAAGAGCTCACAATTCCTTCTGGGAGATGGACAGACTGGCCTGTGGATAGGAATTACAACTGAAGGTGAGGAATGCAGCCCTACAGCTGGTAGGACTGCAAATTGGTACAGCCACTATGGAAAACAGTCTGGAGAGTCCTCAAAAACACTAAGAATTGATCTACCCTATGATCCAGCAATCTCTCTACTGGGTATTTACCCCAAAGACTCGAAAACTCATATCCGAAAAGATATTTGCACACCGATATTCACAGCAGCATTATTCACAGTGGCCAGGACATGGAAGCAACCAAAATGTCCTATGATAGATGATTAGATAAAGAAGCTGTGGTACATATATACAATGGAATATTACTCAGTCATAAGAAGAGATGAAATACTGCCATTTGTGACAACATGGATGGACCCTGAGATAATCATGCTAAGTGAAATAAGCCAGACAGAAAAAGTTGAAAATCACATGGTATCATTTTTATGTGGGATGTAAACCTAAAACTAACAAATGAACAGGACAAACAGAGACTCATGGACATAGACAGTAGACTCGTGGTTACCAGAGGGTAGGAGGGAGGGGGAGGGGAGAGATAAATGGAGGTAAAAGAGGTCAAATAAATATGTGGTGACAGAAAGAAATCTAACTATGGGAGGTGAACACATAATGTAAACATATATATGCCTTACTGTTAAAATGTACAGCTGAAACTTACCAGATTTTGTTAACCAATGTCCCCATAG
>NW_006435793.1:3457414-3479189 GCF_000325575.1 Pteropus alecto | reverse complement strand
GGGGAACCTATGTCTCTTCTCTGTTTCCCTTGCTAGGCCAGGGTGCTAGCCCCACTCCCAGGCTCCAGGATGTTCTGGGTGTGGGTCCCCACTGCAGGTAGTCTGCCCATTCCCGGAGCAGCTGCTGAGTCGCTCCCAGTGCTATTCCAAAGGTTCGCGTGTGGGCCTTGAACAGCTGAGGAGAACTTGGAGATTAGGGCTGAGGAAGGCGTTCTGGATATTTAGGGGTTGAGCCTCACATCCCTCTTCCCTGGCAGGGCTGCCCTAAGGGTGTAGGAAGACAAATCCTCCTTGCCTTGTTTCAGGTAAAAAACAGCTGGAGACACGGACATCCTCCCACCTCCATTAGACTTAGGAGTCAGTCTCAATCAACCCTGCTCAGCCATGTGTCAAAGGGGCTCTCTCCACAGTCCTAAATGTCCTTTCTGCATGGTAGAGCTCACTTCTGCAAAATGAGAATGATCTGACATCAGGCCTGGGGCCATTTTTCACTTCTTCCCTTCTGGTTCCTAACAGGAGCAAGAAGAGATCTGCCTAGTGGGGATTAAGGTGATACTGTTCTCTATGGAGAGGAAGGTGGAACAGGATGTGTGAGATTACCTACCTGCCCCTGTTTACCTGTCCGTGTGTCAAATTTAAACCCCTGGAAGGTTTGCGTAATACTGTTTAGGGATCCTAAAAAATAGAGACCCTATCTGTGGGATTATAGGGTGTGGAGACACTCTTGCCTTTCACTTCAAGGCTTAGAATGGTTGCCAACCCTGCTCAGTCCTGTCAGTTGCTGAGCTCTGCTTGCAAAGAGGGATTTATTCCAGTATATTAAAAATGAGTCACACCCCATGAGCCCCTTATCATTAGAGCACATTCTGCCATTGACCAGTCTGGACTCAAAGTAACGTTTCCAGACCCAAGTGTAGTTGGGAAAATGCTGGGCTGCGTTAAAGGCTCTGCTCCTCTGGTGCTTGCTCCATGACCTTAGGCAGGTCGTTTTCCCTCTCCGGGCTTCCATTTCCTAACCTGTTACCAAAACATGATAACTTCCAGCCACATATATATGCTGTTCAAAATTAAGTGAAGGTGCTTTCTGAAATGTATCACGTGGCAAAAATTCAAGGGCTTAGCATTGTCAAATCTAGTGTTTGACTCTTTAGTATATGGATAACTTTGATTAAAAATTAAAACTTTTTAAAATGGTGTGTTGATAGGGATTTTACAGTTTAGTTAAAATATTTGGGAATGATTAGAGAAAAATACATAGAAAACTAATCAAAGCAATTATTAATGCTGGGAAAAATAAAAAGAAGTACAAGAAGAGAGAGACCACTTGCACAACATCACACAGCATGAGTAGCAGAGTCAGGCTCATATCTAGACCTCCTGATTCCTGTCTCCTCTGAAGAGCACTTCCTCGAAAACAGTTCTAACAAAACTGAAGCTTATTCTTCATGGTATGTTACTGAGCTTATGTAGACACATTGTGTAACGAATCTTTTAATTGTAGCAAGATTTGGCTTCCTGGATATCTGTTTAAGAAGAGCATGTGGTGAGCTTTCTGGAGACGCCCAGTCAACGTTCACTAAACCCAAACCTCCAAATCATTCACCAGGAAGATCTAAAACAACATAAATAAAACTAATTGGTATTGCTTTGTCTCACCACTTCGTGAGATGCATGAGAATCCCTAGGTAGAGTATACCTGTGTCATGGGTAAAATCCCAAATCATTTTGTGAAGTTTGTTATTGTTCCAACAGCTATAAGATCCAACATCCGCATGTACCAACATCTCTTTGTAGTTTCACTTCCTGGATCTTTTTTGCTTGATTTGGTAGTCCTGTCTTTGTCACCTTGAAAAAAGTCCCACATCCTATAGAATTTCAATTTTCTCTATACGTTTGTTTGTTTGTTTGTTTGTTTGTTTTTAAGTAAGAGTCACCATGGGTATTAGAAGAAACCAGTGGTTCTCAACCACTGGTTTTGCCCACACCCCCGGGGACATATTGCAATGCCTGGAGACATTTTTGGTTATCACAATTGGGGTAGGGTGCTACTGGCATCTAGTGGGGTAGAAGCCAGGGCTGCTGCTAAACATCCTACGGTGCACAAAGCAACCCCTCTCAACACAGAATTATCTGGTCCAAAATGTCAATACTGCTGCTGTTGAGAAATCCTGGGCTAGACTCTTTGGCTACAAATGACAGGAACCTAATTTCAATTTGCTTAAGCAATAGAAGAAGATAATAATAATAAAAGTTGGAAGGATATTATCATTGCTTTAAAAAAAACTAAGAGCTCAAAAACAAAACCTCAGGATGGATACACTTTGACAACTAGAATAAGTAATTCGACTACCAACTAGACTACCTCTCCTTTCTGTCTTTCTTCCTTCTGTTATTCTTTCTATGTGACACAGGACTAGCCACCCAAGCTCTAAGCTCATATCCTCCCAGCTTCACAACCAGAGAGGAAAAGGTCCTTTCCTTTCCCACATGCACTACTGAAAATCCCAGAGAAGGATTCTGGTTGGTCAAGCTTGGGTCACATACGCATCCCTTAAACCAATGACTAAGGTCACAGAGATGAAGTACTATACAATGATTTGCCTAGTCTGTGCCACATGCCCACCCCTGTGACCAGAGGGATGAATTCTGTTTCCTGAAGTGGGGGAAAGGGTTCTAGATGGACACAAACAATAGCCACCATAGCATAGAATAATAGAGAAGGTGTGCACTTAGAGTCAAATATCTGGATGCTATTCTTGGCTCTGCCTCTAACTTGCTGTGTGCCCTTGGACAAGTCTCTTTCCTTTCTGGGCATATTTCTCACCTGTACAATGAAAGGATGGACCAGAAGTGGAACAGCTCTCCCATCTCTAACACCTGATAACTTGATTGGCTGCTAAGTATTAGTCATCACCCCCACAATGATGACATTTGAAAATACTTGCTTTTAGATTGCTGGTTTGGGTATAATATGTTCTAGAAATATCTAGTAATTTTTCATATTTAGTTTAGTTTTCAGATCTTTCCTAACTTTTTATCATAATGAAAACAGCATCAAATAAAATGCTTTAGCATCTATTCATATTTTCAAAATGGACCACATACTTCTTTGTATTTCTCAATTATTTCATAACATTCATCCCTGCAGGGAAAATTTGTAGACCCACAAACACCACTAATACATTGGTTTTTCTTTTTAAAAAATAAGTTATTACTGATTAACTTCAGAAGGACTAAATAAATGAATTAAATATGCTTTGAATTTGACATATAAATTTTACCAGAAGACTTACTGTAAAATATATAATCAAAAGAAACAGATGGTATTGAGAAATCCCCAACAATGTGGAATAAAGGCAATATTTCATTCAACAAATATTTCCTGAGTACCCACTATGTGCAGACACTAATCAATGATCTGCCCCTACGTAACTTACATTCTAGTGACTGAAGAAAGCTTTCTTAGATCCTAGTCCACCATCACCAGATGAAGTCCATATTTCTCAATCCCTTGCCAACCCTTCCAGCTCCAAGAGAACTCCCATTCACACACCTTGCACCTCACCAAACAGAACTTCAGAGTTGGTAAAACTCTGGGTACCGCCTTAGGTGGTATCTTCTTCCTATCCAGCAGATTTAGTGCTGCCCTCCTTTGTGCCCCCAGAACATCATACAGATGTTTGCCACTCAGCACCTCTCACTATATATCAGACTTATTTGTTTATGCCACTGCTTTCCTTGTTGAACTATAAATTTCTCTTGGGAAAAGACAAGTTCTTATTTACCTGAGGATTTTCAGAGTCTGACGATCACCCGTCCCCTCCCCGCCCACACACACCTCAAACCTGCTCTTTTTCCTCTTCTCAGTGAGTGGCACCCCTGTCCTCCCAGTGGCTCAGGCTAGAAACCTGGGCATCATCCTCAGTGAATCCCACTACCTCACCTCCCATATCCAACCACAGCTGGTCACACCTGTTTCTGTACCCAACTTGGCCTAGCTCAATCTTGCCCCATCCCTGGGTAGCTCATTATTCAGAGTTCACCTTAATCTTGACCACTTCTTAGAAGCCTGCCTTGATTCTTGCCCCTCCAAATGGGGCGGTGTCTGTTTTCAGGGTAGTTTAGGTCTCCTGTGCTTCCTAGTTTATATGGCAAATGTTCTTCCTTCTTATTAGACTCTGAGCTCAAACAGGGAAAGTTCTCATTTATGACTGCATCCCCAGCTCCTTAGATTATTGTCTGAGATGTGATAATTCATCACTAATGACTTAAATAAAAGCAGGAACAAACTCATTTAGACTCAATGAGCCTGGATTCTACTCAGATCTGCCATTAATTGAGTTGGGTCACTATACACTTAACTTCTCCAAGCCTCAATATTCTCATCTGTGAAGTGGTCTTAATTCCTGCCCAGTCTATCTTCAGAGTTAAACATAAGGAGCAAATGTGATAATAAATGTGAAAGCTATTTATAACCTCTAAGTTGTTTTACATGTGTAAGGAGTTATTTCTAAATGTTTCAGGGTTGAATTTTCTTTTTTGTTTTTGTTTTTATTTTCTCAGAGTTACTTCAGATATAATTAGGTATTACTCCTACTTATGAATTTCCTGTAGGTGCAGAATCCAAGAAGGGAAATGTTGCTGTTATTCATCTCTGAGAATAGTTAGCAGTTAAATGTTTTTATTTTAAAATGGTTCATTTTCTTTGATGCTATATTGGAATGTGTACTGGAGGCACTACTGGAAATAACCTAAGTTCCACTTAAGCAACCAATACAAAACTGATATAAATTTTAAAAATTAACCATTTATAATATTGGCATAAGAGAAAAGAACTAACAACTTAGAACAAAATAGGGGGAAAAAGAAATTCAAAGCAACCTTAGATTCACTTTTATACCTCTTAATTTGCAACTATCAATGCTGTTGAAGTAATTAAAAAACAGTAAGCACAAACACCGTTTTTGGAAGAAACTGTTCACTTCATAGGAAAGGAAATTGATACTATACACACAAAGCCAAAAATTAATTCTACTCTTAGAAGTCATCTTAAGGGAAGAATTCAACAGATTAAAAAGGCTTTGTGTACAAAAACATATAGTATTACTCATAAATAATGGAAAAGTACAAACTACAACAGTAGAGAAATAGCTTGGTAAAGTATGTTGCATCCACTTGATGAAATGCTTTACAGCTGTTAAAAGAAATTGTTACGGTGCATGGCCATGGTGCTCTTAGTCCCGTTCATAAAATCCCTGTGAGTCCTGTTGGATAGCTGCTTCATGATGAGGAGAAGACCAAGCTCTCAGAACAGATCCTTCCTCAAGTGTTCAAGCAAGTCAAGGCCAAATTCTCCAAGACGTTCCCAATGAAAGTGTTCAGCTTAAGCCAGAGCCCTCAAGATACCATATGACAGTGGGTTGGCAGGAGGTGGTATGGGTACTTGAACATTGCAGAAGGTAATACATTCACAAGAGGTGGAAGGAGACTGGCCTTGAAGGAGACTGTGGACATTTAGAGCATAGCTAGGTCTCCTGCAGTCAGCTCCAAGCCAAAATAAAGAGGATGGCCAGACCCCTTGGCGAGGAGTCAAGAGCATTCAAAGAGCCTAGGAGGGCCTTTAACTCTGTACACCATGTAACTATAAGAAGGCCCTGATGAACTGTGCTTGCCAGTATTCATATGCTTATGTAGCACACTTTCCTTGAACTGGACTGATCCTGGGACTTGCTTGTAACCAAAGAATATGGCAGAAGTGATGCTTCATGCCTTCTAAAGCTAGGTCAGAAAAATGCTTTCCAGCTTCTATCTTCGTCTTTTGGAACACTATCTGAGAGCCCTGGGGTACCATGTAAGAAGACTTGTGACTGCTATTCTGGAGAAGCCATGTGTGGACACTCTGGCCGACAGTCCCAGCAAAAGCTCTGCCTTCCAGCCATTCCCACTAAAGCATCACACATATGAACAAAGCTGTCTTGTATCCTCCAGACAAGTCAATCCACGAGATGAATACCAAGTGACCTCAGTCAATGCCACCTGGAGCAAAAGAATCACTCAGCTGCTCTTGGCCTAAATTTCTGACCCACAAAATTATGAGACATAATAAAATTATTGTTGTTTTAAGCCACTAAGTTTGGGGGTAATCAATATGCAACAAAACATAACCTGCATATTATCTTTGGAAGATACTTGAGAACAAATTCATAATTCTAGAAACAGGTAAGTAAAGGTAAAGAATTAAGCATTTATCCTGCCTTTCATTTATGAACTGTACTTCAGAGTAGCCATATAATGAGTTCAAGCTCTTCTTTATAGAAGAATTACAGCTAATAAATGAAGAATATCAGAATTAGAATATCACCATTTTGAAACTCTTGATGAAATAATAACACAAAACAATGTTCAATAACTGTTAAAATCATTAGACAAAAGGCCAGCAAGAAACATTATAATGGATGGATCAGGCTGAAAACATCTCAACCCACTCATCAATATCTTCTTAATAAGCCAAGACGAGAGAAAACTAGACAATATATACCCTCTGATGTGAGGCAACAAAAAGTACACAGCACCAACTCTGAAACTTTCTTGCCCTCAAATCAAACCTGAACGTGATAGCATTTCTAGATTTCATACCAGGAACCAGAGGAACATGTCAAATGATTCCCTGGGGATGTAATGAGCAAAATCCAAAACATGAAAAACTCAACAAGACAAACAACCAAGTTTCTTCAAAATACAATTTTTTTTTTTTTAATAAAAGAAGAAGGGGAACCTATTGACTAAAAGACACTTTGGAGATATATCAAGCAAATTCAATATACGGACTATCTCTGGATTCTCATTAAATGAACACTGACTGGCTATTTGACAATATTAAGAAATCATTTAAATTTTTTAGGTGTGATAGGATATTGTAATTATTTTAAAGAGGCTTTTTCTTTTAGAGATAAAAGATGCATTTATCCCAGATGCATCTGGCATTTCCTTCAAAATAATCCAGTGATAAGGGAATAGGAGTGAGTAGGGTGTAAATAAAGCCAGATTAGCCATATGTTGATATTATTAAAGCTAGGTGATAGAGATGTGGAGGTTTAATATATTAATATCTTTACTTTTTGTGTGTATATAGAGAGAATGTAATTTTTCATTTTAAAAAATTAAAAACAAATAGTTCTAGCCGAAAAAAAATGGGAGAGGTGTTTCTAGGGATGCATCTCTGAGTGATCTGAGTGCAAGAGAGTCTTTAACTCTCCCCCTCTCACCAAATCCCTCTGCACTTATAGGACTAGAAACCTAAAAAGACATCTGAAGTCACATTTTAAGGATGTATAATGGAGGGGAGTTTGCAGAGGGAACGAAATTATTAAGGATTATACTGTCACCACTCGACACAATGGGGATTGCTGCTTTTAACTGCTTTAAACAAGTCTTACTTCATACCAGAGCTTCAACTCAAGAAGGCGTCACCATGGGAAGTGGATCCTGCCCAGGAGGTCAAACCTTTCTTTCTGGCTGGGTCTTTGAGTATGCACTCCTTCCCTATACAGCAAGAGAATGGAGATGGTTCTTAGAATGCACTTGAAATTCTTTTTTCCTCTTCATGGTGTCCTTGCAGCCAGGCGTCTTGGAAGGCCAGGAATGAAGGCGCCTTTGGATAAAGTGGCTGTCCTGCCTGAGAGCCCGAGAGATCGGGTCAGATTTCTGCCTTTTCGAGGGTCTCTATTTCCTCCAGATGCAATGAGAAGCAGTATAGCATCGGGTGAACTGGTGGGCTCTGGACATAGCTGGTTCTGCAAGTCACCTTTTGCCTTATTGTATCCCTGAAAGCAAGATGGGTCACTAGCAGTTCTACTGGAGTCACCCGCAAAAATTCAGCCAGAGCTTGCACTCCTTCTGTTCTGCTCAAACTGACACCATCCGATCTGGAAATACGGCTTCAATATAGACTACCAGTTTCCATCAGTACTCAAAGGATACAGACTTCATCAATTTGGACTAAGTGTTCTTCCTTGAATAGCTTATCCAAGATACCTACCTGATGAAAGAAACAATTCTAGCTCTTTGTACATAGAAACTTTTTTATGATCTAAAAAAATGTATGTATGATAACTTCCAGCTCACATCATTATTAAAATAAAAATATTAGAAAATGTATGTAAAGTGCTTGGCACAAGTCCTAGCATAGAGTCAGCTCTCATTAAATGATTGTTACTATTATTTGTTTCTCCATAAAATGTGGATTGGATCTAACGATTGGGTCCTCCTAATTCTAATGTTTGAGGAATCATTCATTTATACAAGTGTTTCTTGCCAAGCCTTATATTAGGTGCTGGTGCTAAGGTGGAGACATCCCTGACATGGGAGGTGGGGGATAAACTCAGCATAGAAAGCCAAATCTCTGCATATACTCAAAATTAGTCTTAAAATTCCTCCACCATTAACTGACCTCTCAATCATCTGCTCCTCCATTTAGAGGTGCTGCCAGAGGTACTGCTGGAGGGGACCTACATGGTCTGGGCCACGGAGGGATAGTGGCTGAGAGATCTTTCAGAACGTGGCATCTTGTCTTCTCTCAGGACTTGGAAGGTGAGGCCTTAAACTCCTCCACTCAGAGTACAGCTGTGCTCCCTCATTTGTCTTTTACCCACAGCCCCAGTGTTGGACGAGGAAATGGAGAGCAGGCTTCAGTGGTCACCTTTCATCAAGTTCAGGGTCACCATGAAATGGCTACTGCACAGTGACCAGGGCATATGAGAAGTAGGCTCCCCATACCTCCTGTTCTCATCATTCCACACAATTGCACAGAGGACTTTCCATGAGAAAGATGTGGTGCTGAGCATCGGTAGGAGTGTAGTAAGCCAAAGGTGGCTGTCCCCAGTACTATATAGACACAGACCCCAGGCACAGTACAGTATGATCGACGAGGCCACAGGAAGGGCCAGAGATGGGCTATGGGAGTGAGTGTAGTAAGCCAAAGGTGGCTGTCCCCAGTACTGTACAGACACAGACCCGAGGCACAGTACAGTATGGTCGACGAGGCCACAGGAAGGGCCAGAGATGGGCTATGGGAGACTGGGGGACAGGAAGAGTGTCCCCACCTTCCTGGAAGATGATATTAGACCTGACCAGGGTAGAGAAGATCTGAGAGGCAAAACATTGGGGAAAGGGTACACCGAAATAAGGAGACAGCATGAGACAAAGTCTAGAGGCAGGAAACATGGGCTGTGTCTGAGAAATAGCAGGTGGATCATATGGTTGGTTGAAGGAGGAGGTGAGGCTGGAGAGGTCAATGGGGCCAGGTGGCAAAGGGCCCTAAGATCCGGCCGAGGAGAGTGGACTTTATTATGTAGGCAGCAATAAAGGACTGGGGCTGGCCTTGAAAAGAGGACACCAGCCCTGTGTGAAGCTTTTCCCCCCAAACCTGCCCACACCCTCTCATGGGACCTTGCATAGCACCCTCCCTGGTATGGAAGGCCCCAATGATAAATCTTTCAGCCCCAAGATCAATCTTTTCCACAGTGGTTTCTGCTGCAACTTTAGGCTCATGAGAGGCAATCCTTCAGTTTCTCTACATAACTACCCTTCGCCTGTGGAGAAACCACACCAAGACAGAGTAGGAGTGGTGAAGGAGATGAAGGCTGAATGGAGGAAAAAGGCTACTGACAAAGTGGCGGACTAAATAACCTGAAAGCTCCCTGCTGCAAAATACCCCCAAATGCTGGATAATACGTGTTTTAGTTACTTTAAACATATAGGAAATGTCACAGGAATGTAAGGCATTTCCAAGATCAGGCATTTCCGAAAAGCAGAGCAGGTGGAGAAGGGCTGCAGCAGTCTCACAGAGAAACTGTCAGGGTAGCAGTGGAACTGGGAGCTTGCCTTCCAAGCCCAAGGGACGATCCTTGGTAAGGATTGTGCTAGAAGGCTCCCTGGGAGTCTCACTCCATGTGTTTCTGAGCCCCAGGCTGCCCTCTGCTTACAGTGCTTGGAAAAGCCAGGAATATTTTGTCTAGGGTGACAACTTGTATGGTGGAAAGAGCTCCTGCCCTGGCTCTGTCTCTAACCTCCCACATTACTTCGTCCCTTCTCTAAGCCTCAGTTTTATATTCTAAATGAAAAACAATGCTGCCACGACTGACCTCACAGAGTTACTGGGAAAATTCATTTATTCAATCAATAAACCTGTGTTGAGCAGATTGAGCAGGGAGTGTGACAAGTGTTGGGGTATAAAGTTAAACAGAATAAAATTCCTGCCTAAATCACAAAAGTCCTATATATTAACTAGGGATAAAAAAGAAAGGCATCCCAAGACTGTAAGAGATTATACAGATCGTCACTAGTGGATATCTTTAATAGACTAGGATCTAATCCAAAAAGCGATGGGCATGGAATATTAACCAGGGTTGCTTTGAATCCAAATCCCTTACCTCTTAAGCATAAAGTTCAGAATTGCTCTCCTAATTCAATTTAAAGCCACTGGATATTCTCATCATGGTATCCTCGTGCAGCATACAGGCTGTAGCTAAAATCGCAGGAGTGGATGAGACTGCCCAAAGAAACTCTGTAGAGTGACAAGAGCTGTAAGACAAGAACGAATTCAGAAGAACACGAACGCTTAAGGACCGAAGAGGAGGAGCCGACAAGGAGACAAGTTAAGAGTAGAATCAGGAAAATTGAGGGTTATGTGTGCCAAAGGAATAGTACCAAAAGGAAAGCCTCCTCGACTGTCAAATGCAGCCAAGAGGTCAAGTCAGAAAAGGACTGAAAGGTTTTCAATGGGTTTGGCTCGTAGGGAGGGGTTCCTGGTGTCCTTAGGGAACCCTAAGTTGGGAACAAGAAGCACAGTATAGTAGGTTGAGGAGTAAACAGGCAGTGAGGAAGTAGAAATAGTGAGTACAGACTACTCTTTGAAGAAATCTGGATAAGATTGGTAAACCAGTTGAAAGGCAGATACAGGAAAGAAAGAAGATAATTGTTGGAACAAGGTCCTAGAGAGAGCTGGAGGGGATGGATGAGGCAAATGGACAGATCTGCCTTGAAAAGAATGAGGGATGCTCTGAGAATGACATGAAAGGAGCGATGTTGGATCTGGGGTAGGAAAGTGAGAAGACAGGAAAGGTCATTTTCATGGTCTCATTTGCTCCATGAAGTAGAACATACAGAGAGGGGTGAGGGAAACTAAAAATGTGGTATGAATAGTTGTTAAAAGTGGAAGGATGAGTAAAAAGATAGACAAGTGGCATGAAGAGCCTCGCTGAGACTGAAGACCTTGAATTTGTTGTTATGTGGTAGTGATTAGTTCATTCAATCACTCACTAATTCACCCAATTTCAGTCACAACAATGATTCTTGGTTCCCTTTGGTAATATTAATTAGTTACTTAATTTTGGCCATATAGATATGTGTCAGGATCTCATATAACTCAGAGTTCCAAGTTGTCATCAAGGATATGATCACATGGCCACACCTACTCAGTGATCTCATCCTTCACCACAGTTTCCACTACTGGGTGGATGCTGATGTCCTCCAAATCTCTAACTCCAGTCCAAAACTTTCCTTGAGCTTTAGATCATCATACCCCCAACAGATACTGCAATCTCAACATATCCAAATCCATACTCATCATCTTCACCCTCGAACCTGCTCCAGAAAGGGAGCAGATCTCCCCAAACAGTGTGTGTTTGATACAAAGGTATCAAGTTTCCTTTTCAATATCTACTTCCTTGCTTGGTTTTAAAAATACCATCTCCAAAGGCCTCCCCTTGAGATCAGGAATCATGACTTTCAGGGGTTACACACAGCCCTACCCACTTGTAGGCCCAAGAGAAATGTTTAAATATTACTTCTAGGCTCTCCCACCAGACTACACACCCACACCATGACTCACTATAGACCATTCCAATTGATCAACAATACTCAGGACTGGAAGTTTCCTCCTGACACAGCTCAGCCACCAGCTCAGGGGTCCTGCCAAAGAACTGACGTTGGTTCTTGAGATCAGGGAACAGAACAAACAGATCTAAATTCACAACATCACCTTATCTTGCCAACTGTGTCCAACCTCCCAAGCCAAGCTACAGACACAATTGCACTGTAAAGCAAATTAGACCACAGCCCAGCTAGAATAGCAAATGGATTTCACCCTCCCTAACAGCTCCAATGAATTAATGATGGCTGCCTGAAGTTACAAAGGGTTGTGGAACCTTGACCAGGCTCATCAGGAATGTGTGTTGATCAGCTGGTCATGTCTTGCTGGTCATGTCTTCCACAGAGACAGACATGAGATGGGGGAAGTAATACCAGTTATGAGAGAACTTCACATGTGAAAAAGATTCATTAGATGACAAGCCTCACATCAGACTACAATAAAAGTCTTCAAAGTCTTAACACTGGTGATGGAGACATAATTGTTTTATATTAGTATGTTTATTCATTCATTTTGTTGTTGTTGTTCATTTAGAAATATTTATTGAATGTCTCCTATTTACTAGATCCTGGCCTAAGCACTAGGAGTTAGCTGTGGATAAGATAAATTCCCACTCTCACAGGGCTTTCATCCTAGTAGGATGTGTAATAAGAAACTGTTAGAGATAAGCACTATGCAGATAATTAAAGCAGGATGATGCGACTCAGATTATCTAGATGACTCTGTTTGACTGGGTGTCAGGGAAAGTTGTGAAATGATCTGGAGAAAGAACTCTCTTTCTCCAGGCACAGGGAACAGCTAATGCAAAAGCCTTAAGGCAGAATATAATGTGTGTTCAAGGAAGAGAAAGTAGGCTGGTGTAACTGATGAGGAAGAGACTGGTTCAAAAAGATGCTGGAGAAGTAAACAGGAGCTACATCACAGGATAAGAAGTTTAGACTTTATTCTTGGTGTTTTGAAAAACCAATTAAGGGTCTTAAGTAGAAGAGTTGGCATGATCTGATTTATACTTTTAAATAATCACTCTGACCGCTGAGTGGAAAATATAAAGTAGTGGAACAAGACAGAGGCAGGGAGACCAGTTAAGAGAGGTGATGCTGATTGGGACTAAGGTAGTTACAGTGATGATAAAGAGAAGTTTCAAAATCTTGATTAGTTCTAGAGGGATATTTAACAGGATTTGGGTATAAAGTGTAACAAAATCAAGAAATTAAAGATATATCCAAGGTTTTAGGCCTGATAATCTGTGTGACTGGGTATTATTTACTGAAATAGAGAAGGCTGAGGAAAGAACAGAACCAAAAGTTTGATTTGAGACAAGTTAAGTCTGAGACACCTATTAAACATTCAAGTGGAGACACTCATTCTGAGGTTGCACATTTGTGGTTATAAGTTTAAAGTGAGACCAGTTGGTCTGGGTATGTGTTTTCTCCCATGAGGTTTATCTAATTGACTTCAGGTATGTAGTAGGCAGATCTGTAGGCTTAAATCGAGAGCAAATACGAAGGAAGAAGAGTAGAATAAGGGAATCGAGAGTGATTGAAAAGAGTAGTTATGATGATAAACAACAGAAATAAGCTTGTTAAGGAAGAAAGTGAGAACATGAGGGTAATGGCAGATAGTGAAAAAGGAGGATCAATAGATTAGGGAGAGCTTTACTCGGTTTAAAGATTTAAACATAAATCTCATCCAAATCGCATACAGAAACATGAGTAATGTTTGACCAGATATCTGGGCACCTCATGGCCCAGTCAAGTTGACACATAAAATTAACCATGACATTGCCCATATTTGCACTTTTATGATGGAATTTGGACCAAGCAGTAGTACTTTAGATATAACAGTTAATGAGAAAAGAAAGACTTAATCTCAGAGTGTTAACCGAAGATGAAATATCACAGCCCATAAGGAGCAAACTTTCCAAAGTCTGAACAGAGAAAGATTGTAGGAGAACAAAGACATCCACTCCCAGAGTAGTATAGGCATGATGGAATCAAACGAACCTTCCCCTTAACAGGTCAGCCCCATAGTAACATTGCAAATAGCCACTGAGTGTCAGAAAGAAAAGAAATCCAACACATTGAATGTATTAGTCTGGATTTTGATGGGTTGTACAGTATTGAATATAATTTGTAAAAAAAAGTTTGGTTTTATTATTTATAAGGAGGTTCTACCTAGTTTTTATTGGTACAAATTTAAATTACATTAAACTAAAATATATTTAAGTCAATCCTGGGGGAGTCCATGAGATTTTTGTCCTTTTAAATGCGTCCATCAGTTTGAGAAACATATACAAGTTTTTTGGCCCTTTTTAAGGGAATATATGTTTTAGATCATTCATCTGTAGAATTCATACATATTTTAGAGGTTTTTTATAACAAACTGAAAAAAGTATGTACTATGTGCTACACTGGATTTGGAAAATGCTGCACATCATTTCTCCTCTCAGATATACACAAAACATTTTAGCAAATAAAACCCTCTAAGAAATCCAACAGAAAAAGATGTTAAATGTTTCAGTCAGTATTTCTCAAGCTTATTTGAGCCAAGAATACTTCTATTGCAGCAACTATTACTATCCTGAGGCATAGCTTTCTTTGAAAAACACTCTTCTATAATACCATCTAGAATATGGATATTCTATTCAACATTTTTGTACTAAGGAACACTCTAGCAGTCTAGCGAAGCCTATGGACACCTTAGAATAATGTATTTAAAACAAAATAGAAAGGATTTTATATGCATAAAATAATAAAGGATTACAAATCAAACCAATTATATTGAAATACAGTTTCAAAATAATTTTGAAACAAATGTGAGTACCTGAAGGAGAGAGAGGGAGTAGGGGACAGAAAAAAAAATATTTAAAGAAGTAACGGCCTTGGAAAAAAAAAGAAAGAATGGCCAAGGACCACATACTGTATGATTCCATTTATATGAATTATCTAAAATAGGCAAATCTATAGAGACAAAAAGTAGATTAGTGGTGGTAGGGGTTGGAAGATGACAGGTAAAATGAGCAAGGCTTCCCTTTGGGACAATGAAAATCCTCTAAAATTGTGGTGATAATGTGCATCATCCACGTACATAATACACATTTAAGTGTATACTTTTAATTGGGTAATTATATGGTATATAAATTGTATTTCAATAAATCTGTTTTAAATATAATGGTCAAAATTTTTCCGTTTATGTTAAAAACTATAAATGCACAATCCCAAATAGAAGAAACATGAAGAAAACTTCACCAAGTC
This sequence comes from Pteropus alecto, assembly GCF_000325575.1. Taxonomy (NCBI): domain Eukaryota; kingdom Metazoa; phylum Chordata; class Mammalia; order Chiroptera; family Pteropodidae; genus Pteropus; species Pteropus alecto. Next base: position 3,464,006 of record NW_006435793.1, on the reverse strand, counting down.
ACATCATAATCAAATTGCTCAAAACAAATGACAAAGAGAAAATCTTGAAAGCCATCTAAAAGACATATTATATGCCGTGCAAAAAAGATATAGATGACAGATGTTGTTGAAAGCAATGAAAGGTAGAAGACAGTAAAGCAAAATCTTTTACATACAAAAGAAAAAACTGTCCACCTAGAATTCTACAGTGAAATTATCTTTCAAAAACAAAAGCAACACAAGATAGCACTTCACACCCATTAGGATGGCCACTATCCAAAAAATAGAAAACAATAAGTGTTGACAAGGATATGGAGAAATTGGAACCCTCTTGCCTTGCTGGTTGGGAATGTAAACTAATGCAACCACTATAGAAAAGTTTAGTGGCTCCTCTAAAATATTAAACATAAAACTACCATACGATTCAGTAATTCTATTTCTAGGTATACACCCAAAATAAATGAAAATAGGTGTTCAAACAAAAACCTATATACAGTCACCATAGTCAACTATAATGTATTGTATACTGAAAGATTTGTTAAGAGGGTAGATCTCATGTCACGTGTTCTTACCACAATAAATTATTTCTTCTTAAAAAACTTATATATGAATGTTCATAGTGGCACTATTCACAATACCAAAAAGGTAGGAACAACCCAAATGTCCATCAACTGATGAATGGATAAAGGAAATATGGTATATCCATACAATGAAATATTATTTAGACACAAAAAGGAATAAAATACTGTAACACATTACAACATGTTGAACCTCAAAAACATTATGCTAAAAGAAACCAGTCATAAAGGACTACATGTTGTATGATTTCATTATTCCATATTCCATATTTGATTATAAAATATCCTGAATAGGCAAACCTGTAGAGACATAAAACAGATTAGTGGTTGCCAAAGGCTGGGGGAGGGGGAAATGGGAAGTGACTCCTTAATGGATATGGGGTTTCCTTTTGGGTTAATGAAAAAATATTCTGCAACCATAGTGGTGATGGTTCACAATATTGTGAGTGTACTAAAATGTGCCACTGAGTTGCACATTTTAAAATGGTTAAAATAGTGAATTTTATGTTTTGTATATTTTATCACAATTTAAATAACTGTAATGAGATATGCTGTACACCTATTTAAACGATTAAAATTTAAAAGACTAAAAGACAAATCATACCAAATGTTGCCAAGGATGTAGAGGAACTAGAACTCTCTACCATATATCGCTGGTGGGAATGTATGTTACAATCACTTTGGAAAATAGTTTAGTGGTTTCTTTAAAAATTTACCATACACCAACCACCATATGTTCCAGCCATTCTTTTCCTAGGTATTCCAAGAGAAATGAAAGCACATGTCCACACAAAGACTTGAACACTAATACTCATAGCAATTTTACTAAAACAGCAAAAAAACTGGAAACAACCAAAGGCCATCAACAGATGAATGAATAAATAATTGCGGTATATCATACAATGGACTACTACTCACAATATAAAAAGATTGAGTTATTAATGCATGCAACAATCTGAAAGAATCTCCAAAGAATTCTACTGCGTGATAAGAAACCAGACAAAAATGAGTGCATACTGTATGATTCCATTTATATAAAATTTTAGGAAATGTAAATTAAGCTATAGTGACAAAAGCAGATCAGTGATTGCTTGGTGACTGACTAGGTGATGGGGTGGGTTGGTGGGAAGGGACCGGGGGGAGAGGTTTCACCAGGACACAAGGAAACTTGTGAGTAAGGGATATATTTATTATCATGATTGTAGTAAAGGCTTCACAGGCCAAAACTTATAAAATCATACACTTTAAATATGTGAAGTTTATTGTATTTTAATTGTATCTCAGAAGCTCTTAGAAACATTTTTAAAGTATATGTGATAAGAGATGTTTAGGGAAGAAAATATAAATTAAGCTTATATTTTCTACTAGATTGTGACGTTATAATTTTTGTCTAAAAAATTTAAATTTTGTTCCAAAAGGTGAATATGTTTAAAAAATTGACTAAGCATTCCAATTGCTCTATCAATGGCTGCACTGGTCAGAACAGACTAGATTAAACTACAGTAACAAACGACCAAATCTGAGTGGGTTAATAGCACCAAGGTTTCTTTCTCACTCATTCTACACATCCATAACAGCTAATAGGGAGTTATTTTCACGTTAGTCTCCCTGAGACCCAGGCCAATAAAATTCCAGCATCCTGGAATGCGGCCTCCTCGGTAATGCAGCTGAAGAAGAGAGAACTAAGGAGTCAAGCATCTGTAATTCAATGCTCCAGCCAACAAGTGCCAACGTCACTTCAAATCACATTTATTGGCCATAAGTAATCTTGTGAATATGTTTTACTTCAAGGAGGCAGAGGAGTGAATGCCCCCATGTACCCATAAGTAGAGTAGTGGATATTGGTGAGTATTAATAATCACAATTATCGGTGAAACTAAAAATGATTTCCACACCAACATATGACACAAAAATTGAAACCAAATGTACTCAAAGAATGTGAACTATTAGTGAGCCAGAGGTTCTACCTAGGAAAAGTGAGAGAACTGTAACGCCACCCACACTTAGAAGTCAACTGTTCTCTCAATATGTTCTCTGAACAGAGAACCAGAGTTCCAGATAACCCAAGGACAGCTGGGTAGCAACTCTATTCGACTTTTTAAGTGTCTTAGCTGCCTAGAAATCAGCTCTTTCACACTTTCTATACATACAATCAAATAACTCATTCAGTATCTAAACCCATCAAGTGGGGCCTACACTCAAGAGGTCTAAACAAAGTGCTATGGGAACAAAGAAGAGGGAGCAATGAATTTTTAAAAATGTTTTAAACTCTGATCTAGCCACTTTTTTGTGCTTTTGATATACGAATATGGGTCCCCAACTTGCCAACTCTGCCAATTACCAGCTCCATGGCCATAGGTAAATCCCTTTACCTTTCTGAGGCTCACTTTCCTCACCTGTAAAATGGGGATAATAAGGCTTACCTCCCAGGATTGTTAAGAGAACAAAACTGAGATCACGTCTATGGAAATGCTTTGTAAACTGTAAAGTTTTGTGTCAGTCCAAGTTATCATCACCATCACCATCATCACGGCTGTCTTGCGCCGTCTAGAAGAGGAGCCGCGGGGCTAGGGAAGGCCCAGAGGAGTGAGGGGGTCCCAGTCTAACCCTGAGCTTCTGCTGAATCGGGGCCTCTAATTAACTCTTCCTGGCAGCAGTTCCTTGCTGGACATGTTTGCCTACCAGCAAAAAGCCAGGAGAGGCTTCCAGGGGCCGCCCACTGGCCCTGACACACTGGGGAGGAATGATGATTCATCAGCCCTCTAACAGCCTCGCTGACAGGCCTCTTGGCCCATCCCCTGGCAGAGACTGTAGAGGGCTGGCAAGGGTGTTGTGGGGCCATTAGGTTTTTCAGGAGGGAAGGAAGGAAAGAAGGGAAAGGCAAGACAAAGAAAAGAAAGGTACAAAAAGGCAAAAGAAAGAAATGAAGAATAAGAAAGAACATGGTTACCAGGGGCTGAGGGTTCTGGGAAATGAGAAGCGGACATTCAGTGAGTTTAGCTTCAGTTTTGCAAGATGAAAAAGTTCTGGAGATTGGCTGCACAACAATGTGAATATATTTAACACTACTGAACTTGTACCCTTAAAAATGGTTAAGAGGGTAAAATTTACGTTGTTTTTTACCATAATTAAAAAGAGAATTTAAAAGATAATTTTAAAAAGTGAATAAATGAAAAAGGAGAGAGAAAGGATGAGAGGAAGAAGGAATAGGAGAGTGGGAGTTAGGAGGGACAAGGAAGGAGGGAAGGAGGAAGGGAGAGATGGAGGAAGGAAGAAAGAGAGGAAGAGAAGTATGTAAGGAGAGATGGAAGAGAGGGAAAAGTAAGGAGGGAGGAATGGGAGGAAGGAGAGAGGAATGGGAGCAAGGAGGGAAGAATGAGAGGGATAGAGGAAAAACACAAACAAAGATGAAGAGAAAAGGGAAGAAATGAAGATTTAAAGAAGGAAAAGAAAGCCTTTCAGCAGATTACCTGAAAGCTGACCCGCCTGGTTTCTCCACCAGGGCTGGGGTGGGGATGGGGGAGGGATGGGGGCGGGGTGCCCCAGGCGGAAGACTGTGCGTGACGTAATCGCCACGCCGCCTTCCTGCCTTCCAGTCCCCTGTGTCTTGGCGTTGTGCAATCGTGGACCTTACGGGGAGCTGGCACCACTGGCGGGTACCGCTCTCCTTGGGTGGCTGCGAGTCCCTTAGCCTTTGGCCTTCTGCCCGGCCAGCGCTGGCGGCGGCGGCGGCTGCAGCAGGGCGATAATTGCCCAGAGACGCAACACTTATCTGGGCCGGTTGTGCAAGGCGCGCAGGAGGGAGGGCCCCCGGCGGCGGCTCTCACGCCTCAGCGGCCAGGCATGCGTGTGGGGGTGAGGGGCGGGTGGGGGTTCCAGGGGTCGCCTCCGGGTGTTCCCGCCGAAGACGCTGCCCGCTCCACGGGAAAGAGCCATCGCGTGATGGCATGATGGTGGCTGAGGGAAGACCTCGGTTCCTAGCTCGGCCCTGCCACCTGCCAGGGTGTGTGATGGACAAGTCGCTTCGCTTTTGGCCTCCAGGTCCCTCTTCACTAGGAGTAAAATCATTACCTCTCGTGGTTGTGAGGATTAGAAATAATGCAGGTGAGGCGTAGAGCAGTAACCAAGCTCACGTGAGGTACTGGGTGAGTGATGGCCATCATTCTCTTAGCACCCACCCCAAGAGCTCATGCTAAAAATACATGTGCTAGGCTTGCCCACCTGGCCCACACCCTCCCAAGCAAGACCTGTGTTCAAGTTTTGTCTGCCACTGACTTGTTGGATGACCTTGGGGAATTTGCCTTTTCTCTCTGGTCTTCAATTTCATCTTAAATTGGGTGATGAAGTCCCTACCTCACCAGTCTGGTGGGAGGATTAAATGAGATGACCCTTGAGAAAATGTGAGGGACATAGCCCTATCAGCCTCTGCCAACCACTGTCCTTGAAAAATTCCTTCTGTGGTTTCCATGACAACAGACTAAAGGTTTTCTTCCTGCCTCTCCATATACTTCTCACTCTCTGAAGACTATTCTCTTACATATTCCTTAGGAGTTGGTGTCCCTTGGGGTTTTCTCTTAGGCACCCCTCCATTCCTTGGTGAGGGGTGACTTGGTGACTGCATCCTTTCCAAAACTTCAGGTCCCAGCAGCCACGTGCAGCCCAGACCTATCTTCTGAGGATCTAAATACTTAGATGACACTCACTCGGGATGGGTCCCACAGAAACCTCACATTTAACATGTTCCAAGCTGAACACATCATCTTCCTATCCCAAAACCATAGGACAGTGTCTAGGTTCTCCAACCTCCCCAGATCAAAGAGAATCCTAAGAGCCATTCTTAAGGTTTCTCTATTATCTGATCACGAAGTCCTGTCTTTCCTACCTCTTCAATGTCTCTCAGTCTGTCTTTTCTGTTCCCACTGCCACTATCCTAGTCTTGGCCACTGCCATACTGCTCACTTGGGGTACTGCAACAGCCTGCTAACTTGTCACTCTGTCTCCAGTCTTGCCCCCTTAAATCCATTGTCTACACTGAAACCAGAATAACTTTCCTTAAACAGTTTTATTGTGCCACTCCATATGTTACTTGCCAGCCTTCCAGACTCTTAACTATATGGAATGTATTTCTGTTCTCAGAGTGCCATGCCTCTGGGCCTTCTCACATGCTGTTCCCTCTGTCTGGAACACTTCTAGCCTCTCTTTGGCTCGCTCCTACTTGTTCTACAGATTCCCACCTAGACACTTCCTCTGCATAGCTTTCTCTGACCTCCCTAACCCCTAATAGGCACTCCTATTTGCTCTTAAAGTGGGACTACGTGAACACTTATCACATGGTGAATTTGTTTTTATTCAAACCATACGAAATTCCTAAAAAGCAAAAGGAGATGTGTGTCAAGATCTTGTAATTTGTCCAGGTCCTTCAACCCATCAATTCCTCTTTTGAGACATTTAATAATACCTTAAAGATGTACTCCAATATTTAAGGACACTGATGTTCATCAGAGTGAAAAACACAAACAACCAAAAGGTCCAATAAGAGATTGGTTAAATAAATATTATACCCATATAATGGAATACTATGCAGTCATTAAAAATGTAGGAGAGTATGTAATATAAAGGAAAAAAACATTCATGATATAATGTTAAGTGAGAAAAGAAGGTTGTAAAATGTTAGATATGTCCTGAATGGATCCAATTTTTTAAGTTAAGATTCACATAGAAAAAAGTATCTGGAAGGGCATATGCCAAAATGTTAATAGTGTCATCTCTAGGTGAAGGAATTATGGAAGATTTCAATTTTCTTCATTTTGCTCATTTCTCCCATAATCCTGTATTTGCTCTCAAATTATGTGATTTATTAAAATAAAATAAATGATTGTTGACTGATTGGATATTTTTATCCAGAGGCCAGAGCCAACCTGGCTGGTATAGTTGGGCCTTTTGGAGCTCCTCACCAATTTGAGCAAGGAGGGGCCTAAGCACCAGAACAAAATGCCTTTCAGCTGTGCCCAAAACAAATACATAGAATGTCAGCA
>NW_006435793.1:3426930-3457401 GCF_000325575.1 Pteropus alecto | reverse complement strand
ACAGTTGCTATTTGGGTAGACATGGTTACTGGATGAATTTTCATTCATTGAAGAACTTTGCTTGGGAATTTCTAGACTGGTGGTATTCAGTGACACGTTGGAGATATTCAAATTCTACCCTTTTTGAAATCGGGAAACTGACACCTCAAAGGTGATTGGCAACTTGCCAAACTTGCCAGATCATACAAGAAGGTATTGACAGGGCTAGACTTTGCACATGTTTCCTCACTCCTTTATCCCTACTCATTCCAACTCCCACTCCATCCCCAGCAACTGACCCCAAGACTCTCTGCACACGCGCACACAAACACAGGCAACCTGCAAGATTTCCATCCAAAGTTCATTCACCCAGAAGGCAGATCACTCCTGAATTTACTTAACTTTTTAGCATGGGGATCTCGTACTAATCCTTGAGAAGTTGACCTACCTGAATCCCCCACCTAGCTCTGTTCTAAAGAATATCCAACTGTAACAATTATATTCCATACTCCACTGTTTTCCATAGAGAGCTTTCTCTGTGGCAAGCACTTTTCCATAAAGCATTCTCTTTTTTTATTTTTACATTTTTTATTTTATTCTCCCAATAGCTCTACAATGTAGGCATTATAGCAGGTCCTCAACGTCATTTTATTTAACCTCATTTCATTCAATATTGAGACACCTTAGGAACTTAATTCTCGTTTATATCAATTAGGCTATGTAAAATTGGTTTCATTATACATCATTTCACTTAAAGTCACAGAACCTATGGGTGATGTTAAGTGAGGGCTTACTGTACTGTGCTTTTTCCCTCAAAGAAAATTGTGATTCAAGGAGGTTAAATAACTTTCTCAAGGTCACAGACATAAGTGCCACAGCTAAGATTCAAACTCCCACTCTCGGTAGACCCTGCCCTGCACCAGTGTGGACCTGTTTGTTTCCCTGGTCTACATTGCCACACCAAAGCAGATGTCTCTTTTTATAGTATGCTGAGCGGCATTTTTGAGACTCACAGGAAGTCTGAGCTAAAAGAAAACTTGGAGGTCCTCATTTCACATTTTGTTTCATTCATCAAACAAACCATGTTGTACAGAGTGGTTTACACCGTGAACTGTGGACAGAGGACCTAAACTTAAAACCTGCGCTACTTACTACTTGTGTGACTTTGAGCAAGTTACTTAAACATTCTGTGCCTCAAATTCGTCATCTGCGGAGCGTGGATAATAATAATTCATAGAATTGTTACAAAGATTGAAAGAATTACAACATTAAGGTACATAAAAGTGCTTGGCGCACATCATCATTACCATACTATTATTACTACTAATAAGAGTTTATGATGCACCAGGTGTTATATAGTGACTGGGAAAACAAAGATGACATAGACATTGTCCTCTCTTCAGAGTACTCATGGAATGAAAGGAGAGTGCAGAAACCATATATAATTACAATTTAATAATGTGGTAAATTCAATAACATAGATATGCGTGGACACTCCGAAAGTGGACGTGACTTATCCAAGAGAGCAGCAAAGTCAGGACTTGAGGCCAAGTATCCTGAGCCTCTTTCTAACCCACCTTATGGATTGGGAGTTTACCCATGGCACATATATGTGTGACCCAAAATCTTTTCACACGTCACCAAAAAGAGGTTCCCAAGGCCATGGCTATCTCAGCCGAAGATGTTACTTATGTGTAGAGATAATCGGTAAACATTTGCTGAATGAGTCGATGATTCAAAGGCATTGGTGAGAAGACAACCAACCTTCCCCTCGGCTCTCACCTCCTCAACATGCAGACATAAAGCTGTGGCATAGAGCAAAGCAGTGGTGAGCCTTGGGGGACAGCTGGCCACCCTCTCTTCATCCTCGAAAGAGGTGGTTCATTGGGGCACCACCATTCACTGGCTCCTTTGCCACAGCTGTTTCTCAAGCCCTCAAGGGAAACATTTAGCTCACTCAATGTAATCACTTCCATAATTATATATTACTTATATGTAACCAACACTGTAGAGAGACAGGTGAATCAGCCCTAACCCCTGCCCTCGGGGAGCTTGCATTCCAGTAGAAGAAATAAACCATGACTAATTGATATCCTGCAAGGCAGAAAGTGCTGAGGGCCCCAAGAAAGGGATGAACCAAAGACAACTGGAATTCACATAATAAGAGCCTAACAAATAGCGTGGCAGGCTGAATAATGGCCCCAAAGATGTCCACGTCCTAATCTCTAGAACCTGGGAGTGCTAGTTTATATAGCAAAGGGTCTTTGCAGGTGTGAATAAATGAAGGATCTTGATATGCAGAGATGATCCTGGATTATCTGGATAGGCCCTAAATGTAATTACAAGTATCTTTATAAGAGGGAGATTTGACTACAGAGAAATGAGGATGGAAGCAAGAGGGTAGAATAATTCCAGGAAAGAGTCACAAGCCAAGGGATGTAGGCTGCCTCCAAAATGTAGAAAAGGAAAGGTAATGGATTCTACCCTAGAACCTCCTGAAGGAACCAGCCTTGCTGACACCTTAAATTTATCTCAGTGAAACTGATTTCAGACTTCTGACCTCTGGAACTATCAGAGAATAAATTCGTGTTGTTATAAGCCACCAAGTCTGGATGATTTGCTTCAGCAATCTAATACAGATAGATTGCTGACTTATATGTTAGGCACGCTAATTGGGTTTTATACATGAACTCTGGAGCCAGACCGCCAGGGTTCAATTGCTGGCTCCACATGTTTCATCTGCATGGCTTTGGTCAACTTACCTCTCTGGGCTTCAGTTCCCTAGTTTATAGAAAACAAAAAATATTTAGTACCTCCCCACTGCCCATAGGAATGGTGTGAGGAATGGTGTGTAGGAGATATTCCTAATGCTCACCATTATTTGGTTCTCCTTTCCTTCCACGGGAGTCTACAATTCCTGCCCCCTTGTAGTAAGGTGGCACCATGTGACAAGTTATGGCAAAGGAAATATGAGCAGTGAAAAGCCCCTGTCAGTCCAGGGCCACATGACCACTGATTCACATGTGCCTATAGGCAGTCATAAGCTCTCTCAGACTGTGACATGATGAACTTCTCCAATGTCCCTTCCAATACTCCCTAGGACTCTTAGCAAAATGGACAATAAACAAGAGGAAAAGAGAAGAGATTTAAAAGGGGTCATGAGGACAGTGTGAAACACTTGGGATGTGTGTGATATGGATTCCACAGAGCACAGATGCACACCAGCAAGGGCGGTACCTGTGGTGAACTTAGTTATTATAACAGTTAACTAAATTAATTATGGCAAATGAAATTATGGAAATCTAGTTTCTTTTTAGAATGAATTTATGTTTTTTAAAAGTGAGTTGATTTAAAGAAAAAATATTGACTAAATAAATACTTACTATCCTCAAATTCATGGGTGGTTCGTGGATATGGCAAAAATTGTAAAGAAGAAATCAAAAGACAAAAATATTGGCAACTTCCTTGGAACAATAAAAACAACGTGGGCTTTGAAATCAGACAGGCCAGGGTTGAATCCAGTTCCTCAACTTGCTGGCAGTTTGACCTTGATCAGGTTACTCAAGCTCTCTGAGACTGAAACTATCAAGCTCCCTAAAGTCTTTATTCAGAAGAGATCAATGCTCAGGAGAGCTCACCTTATTGTTTTTTAATGGGGATCATTTTTCCTACTTCATAGGGTGGGTATGAGGATTATAACTTACTTTCACCATTACTGACCTTGTAGTCTTTCTTCTTATTGTTGCCTGTGGCTTTTGATCCAATTTTGTAAATTGGGGGCCTATCCAAACCACATTCCCAAAAGGCCCGGCCGGGCCCTAAGGAGACAGATCAGTAGGGCCAGCTTCTTGCCTTCCAGGAGCTCCCAGCCTAGTGGGGCAACTGACACAGACTCAAAGATCTATAGTCCACAACCAAAGTGTCACGAGAGACAGTCAGATAAGGTAGCATGGAGGCACTGAGATGGCGTCAAGGAGAGCCACAGTGCCAGAGATGGGTCTCAAGCCACGAGTAAGATTTCAACAGGCAAATATGGGCAGTGAATGCACACTAGGGTGCCTCACCTCTCTGAGCCTCAGTTTCCTCTTTTGTAAAATACAAATAATACCACCAACCTTTTGCCGTGCTACTGTGAGGATTAAGTGGGATGAATCCTGGGAAGCACCTACCACAGTGTCTGGTTCATATTAGGCACTGGATAAATGGAGGCAATTACTTTACTATTATGCTGGATTAATAAAGCCCAAGTGGGTGGCCCCCTTCCATAATAGAATTATCTTTTCCTTCCCTGTGACTCACCTCTAGGAGTTGGCCCAGCGGCTGGGATGTCCCAGGCTCCTGGGCAAGTTGGAACTATCAAGCTCCCTAGAGTAAAGTCTTTATTCAGAAGATATCAGTTCTCAAGAGAGCTCACCTCGCCCCATGCCTCCATTTTACAAACACAGACTCATGGTCCCAAAAAGAAGAAACATGATTTTAAACCCCAGCGTCAGAGCTGGGTCTCAAGTCCAGATTTCTACCATCTGAGAAGAGAAAGACCATACCTCTGAATCAGCCCAGATCCTCTGAGCCTTGTCTGCAAGAGCCTGCTCTGCAGGAGCCCAGAGAGACCTGCTGGGAAAGCAGGAATTTTTTGAATGTGGGTGCTAGAGACCTGGGTTTAAATCCACCCAGTTGCTGTCTGAACCAGGGTCGCAGCCCTTTCCCACTCTAGGCCTCAGTGTTCTAAGGCTGAGTGGGGTGGGCTTATACTCTCACCTGTGCCTGACTATCAGGACAGCAGAGACCAATCAGCAGTCACTGACAGGATCCTGGTGGTCCCCTCCTGGGCTAGGCATGAACCCTCTACTGATTGGGGAGATACAGAACATTCAGTGTGTACAGTATGTTTTTTTCCCAAAGTGAAAATGAGTCAACCACATATTTCCCTCCCTTTCCCCACACCTTCTTAGCACTGTGTCTGATACCTTTTGTCTCCACCTCAAGGTCACATGTGTGTCCTGCAAGTTCCTCTTCCTGAGGAAGGTCCACATTCCCAATGAAAAAACAGGGACATCATGATTTTTTAAAGCTTTATTGAAGTATAATTTGTACACCATAAAATTCACCTGTTTTAAGTGTACAATACAATGATTAATAACAAATTTACAGAGCTGTGCAACCATCACCATAGTCCAGTTTTGGAACATTTCCATCATCCCACTAAGATCCCTTATGCCCATCACTCCCCATTTCCATCCCCAGCCACAGACAATCATTAATCTATTTTCTGTTTCTATAGATTTGCTTTTTCTAGACATTTCATATAAACGGACCCATATAATATGTGGTCCTTTGTGTCTGGCTTCTTTCAATTAGCATAATTTTGGGGGAGGTCCATCCATGTTGTAGCATGTATCGGTATTTTATTCCTTAGCTCATTCATTTCATATCTCTGGCACCCTACCAGTGCCTAGCACATAGTAGGTGCTCGATAATGGGCTGAAGAATGGCACACGTAACCAGAGGTCCTTCAAACATGAGAGCAGCTATCCTAGAGAAATTCCAGTCAACCCCCAAGCTGTGGACAAGGCACTGATCCCCATGCCTGCTACCAATGATGTGAATATGCCAGTTTGTTTTTAAACTGGTGATTTTACACCTGAACTGTCATGCCTTCAGCTTCAGAGATGTGCTGCAGCATCCCATCCACTTATTTTGAATTTGCCCTTATTGGCTCTTCATCCTGGCTCTGAAAGCCGTGGTGACTCTTTACTCTGCAATTAACTCTCCTTCTTCAGCCCTGAATTGCCTGAACTAGTTGGAGAAGAATGACACTCCAAATACAACTAATCTACAACTTTTACTATAGAATGGTCTATCTCTCCCTTCAAGTCTGTCAATTTTTGCTTCATATATTTTGGGAATCTATTTTCAGGGGTGCATATGTTTATAATTGTTACATAATTTAATGCTTATTGATAGATTGAATTTTTATCAATATATACTATCCTTCTTTGTCTCTTGCGACATTTTTGACTTAAAATCTATTTTGTCTCCAAAAGCACAGGCAGCAAAAGCAAAAATAAACAAGTGCGAATACATCAAACTAATAAGCTTCTGCACAGCAAAGGAAACCATAGACAAAATGAAAAGGCAACCTACCAAATGGGAGAAAATATTTGCAAAACATACATCTGATAGGGAGTTAATATCCAAAAATACAAGGAATTCATACAACTCAATAGCACGCGGACACACACACACACACACACACACAATTAAATGGGAAAAGAACCCAAAGAGATATTTTCACAAAAAAGGCATACAAATGGCCAATAGGCATATGAAAATACTCAACATCACTAGTCATTAGGGAAATGAAAATCAAAACCACAATGAGATATCACCTCACACCCGTTAGGATAACTATTATCAAAAAGTCGAAACATAACAAGTGTTGGTGAGGATGTGGAGAAAAAGGAAACTGTGCACTATTGATGGGAATGTAAATTGGTATAGTCGATTATGAAAAACAGTATGGAGGTTCCTTAAAAAATTAAACCTAGAATTACCATATAATCCAGCAATCCCACTTCTGGGTATATACAAAGGAAATAAAAACACTGCCTTGAAGAGGTATCTGCACTCCCTGTGTACATGGTAGCATTATTCACAATAGCCAAAATATGGAAACAACCTACATGTCCATCACTGAATGAATGGGTAAAGAAAATTTTATATATATGTATTTTTTACACACACACACACACACACACACACACACACACACACACACATAATTCAGCCTAAAAAAAATAAAAGAAATCCTGCTGTTTACAACAACATGGATAAACGTAAAGAATATTGTGCTAAATGAATAAGCTAGACACAGAAAGACAAATATCACATGATTTCACTTACACATGCAATCTAAAAAAATAAACAAATGAAAAAAAGTAGAACTCATAGTAACAGAGAGTAGAATGGTGGTTCTCAGAGACTGGGAGTAGGGAGGAAAAGAGAGAGATTTATTAAAGAGTACAAACTTTCAGTTATAATATGAATAAGTTCTGGAAACCTCATGTACAGTATGGTGACTGTAGTAAGTAACATATTATATACTCGAAATGTGCTGAGAGTAAATTTCCAGGGTTCTTAACCCACACACATACAAAAAAAGGGAAACTACAGATGTGATCAATATGTTAACTAGTTTGATTGTGGTAATTATTTCACAATTATACATGTATCAAAACATCACACTGTATACCTTAAATATATACAATGTTTATTTGTCAAAAATAAATTTTTAAAAATATTTTTAAAAATCTAACACAGAGCTCCTAAAACCTTTGGAATTTCCTGAGTGATGGGGTTGATAGGAGTGTCTTTTGTTATTCATAACAAGCTCCCTTCAACCATATCTGAGTTTACACTAATGAGGTCACTCTTGCAGGCCACAAATAGCTTCAGGATAGAGGCTGGTTACCAGAAACAATGAGGCAGATTAGAGGATTGAAACTTTCAGCACTACTTTCTCACTCCTGACCTGGGATGAGATTAAGTTCAATCACTAGTGGCCAATGACTTAATCAATCATATGTATTGAAATCTCTATTAAAAACCCCTAAAACACGGGTTCATAGAGCTTCTGAGTTGGGAAATACATCAAGGTGCTGGTAGGGTGCCACACTCCAATTCCACAGGAACAGACACTCCTCTCTGCTCTGGCCCCATGTACCTCCACATCTGACCATTCATTTATATCTTTCATAATAAACTGTAAATGTATTATGTATTTATATGTATTTTACATATTTATGTGTGTATTTATGTATTCTGTGTGTTTATTAGGTATCAAGTATAGTATTCTCTGGCGTTTTATGAGTTGTTCTAACAAATTTTTGAACCTAAGGGAGTTCAATAACTGACTTTGTAGCCAAATCAGGCAGAAGTGTAGGTAACCTGGGGACCCACTGTTTGCAACTGGCATCTGAGCGAGGACAGTTCCGTGGAACTGAGCCCTTAACTTGTGGAGTTAGTGTAGACTCCACAAGCTCCTGGCAATCAGTGTTAGAATTGAATGGAATTATAGGACACCTAGTTGGAAAAGTGGTGCTGGAAAAAATACCATATACTTGGGGAAAAACCTCCTTTCTATGATGAGGACCATGAGACTTGGAAAAGGACAGCAATCATTCATAGTCACACTGCTGGCAAGAGCTGAGCCAGGGGTCTGTAGGACTGGGTTGAAGTCCTAAATTGACCATCAACTCCATCACCTTCCACACATGTAAGGCTGGATTAGGAATCCCTGCTGTCTTCCTCACAGAGTCATTCAAGGAGTTATTCAGAGAATGGCTGTGGGACCATTTTGTAAACTGGGAGATAAGAATTGGAGTAGAAATGGATCCCATGAGGGTTTGAATCCCAGCTTCATAGGTTTAATTTCCTGGGTGACCACGAATGAGTTAACCTCTCTGGACTTGTGCCTTCATCTACAAAATGGGGAAATAGCACTGACCAGTCAGGAATTAATTAGATATCAGATGTCAGGCACTCAGCGCACTCCCTGACACAGGAAGCTCTAGTAAATAGTGTCTCTTAATAATAGCAGAATGTTAAATCCAGGAGCTCACCAACCATAGTATTTTTTTTTTTTTAACCAAAAGACAGGAAGACATAAAGTCAAAGCCAGATTGATATAAGAGAATATGATTTACATGGAAATAAGAAAATTCTGAATAAACAAAACTGGCCAAGCCAGGTGCGAAAAATAAGATCCTCAGGCTCTGGTATTTTTAGAAGCCATTTTGCCTGTCATTCTTGTTTCATTTCCATAGCTCTCTGTGGGGATAGGTTTTTAAATAATTTGACTGCTAATCTTCAAACAAATCGTCCTTCAAGGCGATCAACGAATGCCCTCCATTCATTTTCATTCATTCATTATCTGTCCATTAAGCAGACATTTACTCAGCATCTGCTTTAGGCCAGGCACTAAAGTAAATGCAAGTGACACAGGGGCCACCTAGACCCATTGCTGGCATCAAGGAGCTTCTAGTCTAGAAAACGGATGAATCAATTGCCAGTTACAGGAAAGGGACAGCTTCCCTGAAGAAGTGGCACATGAGGAGTCACTTCGTGAAAGATGGGGGAGAGAGGTGAGGGCAAGTCAGGATCAGGTAAGAGAAAAGCCAGAGAGATGTTTGGGGAAAAGAGCATGATGAATCTTCCCCATTCCCTGTCCTTGCCTCCTTGTCCTAGCTCGAGCAGATATTTAATCTGCTGCGAATTTCCAGCACCATCCTTCAAGATCAGAGCTCTTCCTATTTCTCCAGCCATCTCCTCCACCACATTTAATTGTGTTCCTTAAGAAATTAAAATAAATGAAACAAGCTATAATAGAAACTATAAAGAGAGAACTTTCTAGAGATGAAAAATGACCTTGGTGAGAATTGAAGGGCTTTATCGTTTCCTGTGCAAGATCAATGACCTAGGTTCCATTTAAATATATTCTGGAAAGCAAAATCATAAGTACTAAAAAGAGAAAAATCTCTTTGGACAGAAAAAAAGTTAACATTAACACAAAAGAACAAAACTCAATCTGGTCTCAAACTTCTATTTGCAAAAGTAGTATAAAAGAACAAAGTAACATACAGAGTTTTGAAAGTAAGAATGTTGTGAACCAATAACTTTATGTAAGACTCAGTTGACTTTCACATAGGAAGGGAACAGAGAAACTGGGAGAGTAGTTCTACTTCTTAAAAGAAAGAAGGAGAGGTTATAAAGCCCAAGAAACATCCAAAGATAAAAGTTCTAATAAAAATTAATATCTCAGACTGAAATGTAACACATTAAAAAAACAAGATGGCTGATCAGAACCACAACAACTGCAGACTTAAGCTATTAGAATTATCAGGATAATTATTATTAAGAAATAAGAGTCTTGAAAATATGAACACAGACTGCCTCACCCAATAATATCAGGATACATATTCTCCTCAAGCTCATATGGAACAATTACCAAGACAGACCAAATTCTGGGCCATAAAACACATCTTAAATTTTTTTAAAATAGAAATCATACAATACATGCTCTCAGACCACAATAAAATTAAACTAGAAATTGATAACAAGAAGTCGCAGATAATGCAATAAGATAAGAAAAGGAAAAGGAAATAAAGGTATACAGATAGGGAAGGAAGAAATAAAATCATCTTATTTCACATATGACAGGATTGCTTATGTAGAAAATCCCAAAGAACTCAAAAAAAAAAAAAAAAAAGACATGGAACTGATAAGCAATTGTGTAGCAAGATTGCAGGATACAAAGTCAATATACAAAAGTCAATTGCTTTTTTATATGCCAGCAAGGGAATATGAAATTAAAATACAATACCCTACATTGGCACCAAAAAAACAGAGGGAAGAGGAGGAGGAGGAAGAG
The DNA here is from genome assembly GCF_000325575.1 of Pteropus alecto. Taxonomy (NCBI): domain Eukaryota; kingdom Metazoa; phylum Chordata; class Mammalia; order Chiroptera; family Pteropodidae; genus Pteropus; species Pteropus alecto. The sequence continues at coordinate 3,446,993 of NW_006435793.1, read as the reverse complement.
GAGGAGGAGAAGAAAAGAAATACTTAGGTATAACTAACAAAATAAGTATAAGATTTATATAAGGAAAATTATAAAACTCTGATGAAAGAAATCAAAGAAGAATTAAATAAATGGAGAGATAGTCTATGTTCATGGTTAGGAAGACTCAATATTGTTAAGATATCAGTTCTTCTCAACTTGATCTATAGATTCAACACAATCTCAACCAAAATCCCAGCAATTTCTTTTGTAGATAATGACAAACTAATTATAGAGTTAATATGAAGACACAAAAGAACCAGAATCGCCAACACAATATTGAAGGAGAACAAAGTCAGAAGACCGACACTATTCTCCTTCAAGACTCACTGTAAAGCTACAGTAATCTAGACAAAGTGGTATTGGCAAAACAAAACAACAAACAAACAAAAAAACAAATAGAGAGCCCAGAAATAAACCCATACAAATAGTCAAATGATCTTTGATAAAGGAGCTAAGACAATTCAATAGAGAAAGAATAGTCTTTTTAACAAATGATGCTGAAACAACTGGACTTCCACATGGAGAGAGAAGGAGAGAATCTAAATACAAACCCTTCGCAAAAGATAACTCAAAATGGATCATAGACCAAAATATAAACCTCAAAAATTATAAAACTTCTGGAAGATAACTCAGAAGAAAATCAAGATGGCCTTGGGTTTGGCAATGACTTTTTAGATACAACATCAAAGACATGATCCATGAAAGAAAAAATAGATAAATGGAATGGACTTCATTAAAATTAAAAACTTCTTCTCTGTAAATAACACTGTCAAAGAATAAGAAGACAAGCCACAGACTAGGAGAAAGTATTTGCAAAAGATATATCTGATAACAGACCGTTATCTAAAATATACAAAGAACTTTAAAAACTCAACAATAAGAAAACAACTAGATTTTTTTAATGGGCAATAGATCTGAATAGACACTTCACCAAGAAAAGATATACACCATTAGGGAACTACACATTTAAATGCAGTGAGATACCACTACACATCTATTAGAATGGTGAAAATCCAAAACACTGACAACACCAAACACTAGCAAACATGTAAAGAAAGAGGAACTCTTATTCATTGCTGCTGGGAATGAAAAATGGTATAGCCACTTTGTAAGAGTTTGGTAGTTTCTTACAAAACTAAACATATTTTTGCCAGATGATCTAGCAATCATACTTCTTTGTATTTACCCAAATAAGTTAAAAACTTATGTTCACATAAAAACCTACACACAAATGTTTATAGAAAGTTTATTCATAATTGCCAAAAGTTAGAAGCAACCAAGATATCCTTTATTAGGTGAATGGATAAATAAACTGTAGTACCTTTATACAATAAAATATTATTCAGTGTTAAAAAGACATGAGCCATTACACCATGAAAGGACATGGAGGAACATTAAATTCATATTACTAAGTGAAAGAAGCTGATCTGAAAAGACTTCGTATTGTATGATTCCAACTCGATGACATTCTGGAAAAGGCAAAACTATGGAGACAGTAAAAAGATCAGTGCCACTAAAAAGGTAGTTGCCAGGGGCTTCCTGGAAGAGAGGTACAAATAGGTGTAGTAAGGGGATTTTTAGGGTAGTGAAACTATTCTGTACACTATAAACCTGAATACATGTCCTTATACATTTGTCAGAACCATAGAATGTAAACACAAAGAGTGATCCCTAACACAGACTATGGAGTTGGTTGATAATGAAGTGTCAATGTTGGTTCATCAATTGTGACAAATGTACCACTCTGACTAGGAGGATGTAGATAGCTGGGGAGGCTGAGGGGAGTGGAAAGGGGGAATATGTAGAAACTCTCTGTACTTTCCACTCAATTTTGCTGTGATCCTAAAACTACTCCAAAAAAAAAGTCTATTAATTTTTTTAAAAAATGACTTAAGAAATATAAAACCAAGTAGTCTTATGATCAAATACATTCAATTAAGTATTGAAAATATTTCTACGAAGGAAGCAATAAACCCAGAAGATTTGAATAGCAAATTCTATCAAATATTTAAGAAAAAAATAATTCCAATAAAAAACAAGCAACTATTCCCTAATTTTTTGATGATTATACTGTAATTTGATATGAAAACTTGAAAATAACATTTAAAAAATAATTTGTACCAACCTTATAGATGAGCTAGATGCAAAACTTCAAAGCAAAATATTAGCAAACCCAATCCAGCAATATATAAAAATGATAATACATTATGTTCCAGTTAAAGTTTGTCCTCAAAATGCAAGGTTGTTGAACATTTTTCAAAATCAGATTAACATTAACAGATTAAAGAATGTGGTTATTTCAACAGATGGTGAAAAAGCGTTTGAAAAGTCAACATTCAATTTATGACGAATTTTTCTAAAATCTAGGTATAGAGGGAAAGTTCTTAACCTGTTGAGTGTACTCTCCCCCTAAAATACAGCAAAATGTAACATTTAATTGTAAAACATTAAAACGTTCTTTTTAGAGATCAAACCAAGGATGCCCGGTATCATCACTTCCATTCATCATTGTACTGAGAGAAATATGCAAAAAAAAAAAAAAGAGAGAGAGAGAGAGAGAGGGAGTTTTATATATATTCAAAAGAAACAAAAGTGTCATTACTCATGAATTATATGATTATCTACATTGCAAACCCAAAGAAGTTTAGGATAAATTATTAGATTTTAAAGAGAATTTAACCAGCTACTGGAAACAAAGTCAATGTAAAAAAATAACTGTTTTGTATTTGTAGCCATCAGCAACAAACAAGTAGGAAATTTAAGACAATTTAAGAACAGCTAACATTTAAGTCAGAGAAAGACAAATACTATATGTTCTCACAAATATGTGGAGTCTAAAAAAGGCAAACTCATAGAAATAGAGAATAGATTGGTGGTTGCCAGGGGCTGGGGGTAGGAGAAATGAGGAAATGTTGGTCAGAGGGTACAAACTTCCAGTTATAAGAGGAATAAGTTCTGGGAATCTAATATTCAGCATGGCGACTATAGTTAATGATTCTGTATTATATACTTGAAAGTTGCTAATAGAGTAGACCTTAAATGTTCTCACCACCACCACAACAGAAATGGTAATTATGTGGGATGAACAGTTTGTTAACTAACTTTATTATGGTAAACATTTTACAATGTATGCATGTACCAAATTATCACTTCATACACCTTAAATTTACACAATGTTATATGTCAATTTTATCTCAATAAAGCTGAGGGTAAAGCTAACATTTCTAATTTTATTCAAAGAAAAGACAAAATATTAAAAATAATTTTAATAAGATATGCAAGACATTTATAGAGAAAAAACTTTATTGATAGTAAAGAAAACCTAAATTAAAATGATAAATAGAACATGTTCATGGATTGCAAAGCTTAATATCATATAAACTTTCAGCTCTAGTCACTAAAGTATGGGAAATACAGAAGACAGAGAAACATGTTAAAGAACACAATAAAAATATAATCCAAAATGTGGAAAAAATAAAATTAAATAAATAGAAAGTAAAAAACAAAATGTGGAAAACTCTATAAGACCAATAACACAATTTCTTCAACAAATAAATTCCAAAGAAAAAAAAGATGAAACATCAAGTGAGAATTCATATATTAAATGAGACTTAAGAATCAATCTAACCACAACTAAAAAAATTTTTTTTAATCCCAAACAAAATGTTAAAGTAAAACAAATATAATTATGAGACAACTGGAAATCTGAACCTTCACTTTAACAAGCCATCAAGTTGCCCTTGATATTAAGAAATTATTGTTAATTTTTTGTACAAAAATAGTATCGGAGTTTTGTTATCTTTTAGATATATACTGAAATATTTACAGATGACTTTATATGATGTCTGGAATTTGCTTCAAAATAATATAATAGTAGGGGAAGATAGGATGAGTGGGACAGAAGTGAACAGGACTGATGGATGTTGGAGCTGGGCAATAGGTACCTGGGAGTACATTATATTTTTTGTTTTTGTGTATGTTCAAAATTTCAAAAACTTTAATTAAATTAAGTATATATCAAATATACATAAAATTTCCATAATTCATTTATATATTCAATACAATCCTAATCAAAATCCCAACAGGAGGCTATTTACATAAATATGCATGTTAATAGAATACTAGGCAGCCTTTAAAATGATGCTCTTGAAAAATATTTAAATATGTAGAAAGTTGTTTATACATATTGTTAAAGGGCTGATTATATAGCATATGTGTAGTAAATGGCCATTTATGTAAAGATAGACCAACTGAGGACCAGAACTGAGATAAGAAGTTTCTGAGATCAGAAGGTCAAGTATCAGAAAGGTTAATTTAGGTGAGTGATTCTTAACCTTCACTTAAAAAATATAAAGATGCCAAGGTCCCGCACCGAAAGTTTCCATTGCAACTAGCTTGAGATGGGATTCAAGCATCAATAAATTTTAAAACCTAACCTGGTGATTCTAATGTTTAGTTATGAGAGTCAACGATCTAAATTAACAAAGAGAAACATAGATAGGTGAATGGAGAGTAAGAAGATAGATAAATGACAGATGATAGATTAGATAGATGATAGATAGATAGAAAGATAGAAAGATAGATAGATAGATAGATAGATAGATAGATAGATAGATAGATAGATAGATGATTAAGATATGATAGATATATAGAAGGTAGGTTAGATAGACGGTACATCTACTGGAAAAAAGGGCAGAGAGAAGAAGGGAAAAGGGAGAGAGAAGAAAGGAGGGAACTTGGAATGACAGTCAGATCAGAAATGAGCCATCGCTCAATCTGTGATTGAATAAAGAAGAGAATGAAACAAAAGTAAATGTGGAAAAGTAAAATAAAAAGTGAATGTGTCTAGCTAATGCAATGAAATTTACAAGTTATTTATTCTTTTATTTATTATTTTTATTTAGAATTCACACCCCGTACTTACTTCACAGGGATATCTGTAATGTCTTAAAAGGTAAAGAACAGTGGGTGACTGCTTAATGTGTAAGCAGTTTCCTTTTGGAGGGACAAAATGTTCTGTAACTAGATACTGGCAATGGTTGCACAGGACTGTGAATGTACTAGATGTCACCAATGACAAATTTGATGTTTTGTGTGTTTTACCACAATAAAAAATACATTAAAGAAAGATTGACGTCTGATCTTGGAAGCTAAGCAGGGTCAGGCCTGGTTAGTACTTGGATGGGAGACCACCTAGAAAGACCAGGTGCTGTAGGCATTAACAAAAAAAAGAAAGAAAGAAAAAAGAAAAAAAAGAAAGAGTGATTAAAGACTAAGATGAGAACCAATTAAAAGGAGCAGAGGATAGGATGTTAACGGCAATTGGGATGAGTTAATTATTGCCTCCAGTATTAACTTTGTTTCAAGTCTCCTAGAAGTTAAGGCAAAAGAAGAAATCTGGCATGTTATTGGGCTCTCTATATAGGTTCAGGGCTCTTTGTGTATCACGATCTCCCTCTCATTTCATTTTTGCCCACTCCCTGTATCACATGCCCAGCGAGTGCAGGAGTGAAAGTGGGAATCCTTTGGAACGTTTGATTCAGCTAAGAGGATTTGCTGTGGCTGGGATAGGCAAGTCAGAGCTCAGCTCCTTCCCCACTGAAGTGCAAGGCATCTGCTCAGAGCCTGTCATCAAACTGCTCCCAAAGAATAGCAGCTCCTGCCACTGCACGGCTCTCGGCCTCGGCTGGTGGGTCTGAATGACTGTTTGTTCAGCCTGAGCCTGGCAGAATCAGCCCTGACAGTGACTGGCCCCATCAGTATTATGTAAGGGGGTGGGGTGACCGAGCTTACCTGCCCATTGACAGACAAAGCTGGTGATTTGACAGGCAAAACAGAGCCAGCCTCTTTACTCTCAGGCAGCCAAGGGACTATTCAAAGCCAGGACCTGGAAGATTTTCATGAGGTGCTGACATATGAAGCCGGAATGCAGCAGGAACAAGGCAAAACTGACACCCCATGCACTCGGGCATGGCGGGTGACTCCGGGCATCCAAACTGGGCCTTCAGGAGCTTTGACTGGGCCCCACCCATGAGAGAGAGAGAGAGAAACATGCGAGCATGAGGTGCTTTGCGGGAGAGGGCCCCAACTTTCAAGCATGAGTCTTCAGCAAACCTCACCTTTGCCACCACCTTTACTATTGTTTGACTGAAGAAAATCTTCCAGGTCTTTCTCATGGAAGCACAGGACTCTGGTGCAGAGAGCCAGGAATACCTGGCCCCTCAGTTACTGATCAAGCTGACCACATCAGGGGCTGGTAGGGGCAGCAAATAAACATGTATTGAGTGCCCACTGCATGCCAGGCACCATCTAGGGACTCCAACCTCAGGTACTCATCTCACCTTCACAGAAGCCCTATAAGGTAAGTGCCTTGTTAACTCTATTTTACACATGAGAAAACAGTCTCCAAAAGAGTAACTTGCCCAGAGTCACACAGCTGGGACGTGGCAGAGCTGAGATTTGAACTCAGGTTTCCTCGGCACCCAAACCCATGCTCTTTCTATCTAAACTGAATAAATTCTCACAAGACCCACAAAGTCCTAGAATCACACTCTATTTTCCATCAAAGTGGCTGGCACTTTCTAGCTCTGTGACCTTGATGTATCTTTTCCGTTCTCCGGGCCTCGACATCTCCTTCTGCAAAGTGAGGTGTTTGTAAAAACTAATGAGACAGGAAGATGAGGATGCTTGGCTGTTCACTGGGGTTAGGTCAGTAAGACTGAGCTTCATCACCACACTGTTCACTGGGGTTAGGTCAGTAAGACCGAGCTTCATCACCACACTTTTCTCAAAAAACACCCCAACTCCCAAAGGAGGTTGCCATACCTACAAGGATGACGGACACTTTATCTGGTTTCCTCTTGGGACTCTGAAAGAGCATTCTCTACCCAGTGTCATGAGCAACTTAAGAGCAGAATTACACCCAACATTTCTACCCCCCAAATAGCACAGAGCCCAACATTTAGTAGGGACGCAGTAAATGCTGTTGAATGAATGAAAACATGAATGAATGGTTTGCCACAAGACATATCGCATGTTATTATGAAAAGAACTGGGCATCAGAAGACCTGGTTCTGGCTTTACCACTAACTTACTATGTGGCCTTGGGCCACTCACTGGTCCTCTCTGGACCTCAGTGATCCCATATATAAAATGAGAGAGGTGATTTAGGTTCTATCTAGGAGCCAATGTCAGCTCTGATTTTGTAGGGTTAAAAAGAAAGAAAGATCACACTTCCTACAGACTACCCTCCCCCTCCCCATAAAAAGCTGAAGCTATATTATGGTCACATTCGAGATAGTCAGGGAACATTCTAAATAAATGGCAGATCCATAACTCCTGATTCAATCAGAACCAGACAAGCAACATTCTCAATGGTCAGATCTTTCAGTCTATGGAACAGAGACTCACTCATGCATGCACAAAGCTTCACCATATGCAAAGCGCTCTCCCTCCTTTCTCCAGTTTAAACCTCAGCACAGCCCTATGAGGAAAACAGGACAGATGTTACCATCCCTTTTACTGAGCAACAACACTGAGGTCACAGGGATGAGGTGACCCGCCAGGGGTGAAGGGCTCGGTGTATATGGGAGAAAAGCAACAGAGCTGAGATGTGAATCCCGAACCAATTCCTGACCCCAAATGCTGCCTCCTTTCCTTTACACAGCTCACTTGTACACAGGCAGTGAGGAGGAGATTAACTCATTTGACCAAAACCAGATCTGGAAGATCACAAGTTTACCACCTGGGTGGAAAACTGCCCAGCGCAATGCATTTTAAAGTCAAATTTGGCACAGAAGGGTGCAGGGCACTGATACCAGGTGGGCTTATGGCCATGGAGAATCAGCTGGACAGGAAGCCAAGAGTCCAAGCCCAGGCCCAGGCATCCTGTCCCATCTCAATGCAGCAGCTGGAAGGATGACCTACATGTAAGCCCTGAACATGGAGATACTGAAATACTGTGATGCTCCATAGATAAAGAGCCCCTGCCCAGGCCCCAACCCCCACCTTTACCCATGTCTCCAGCTGTCCTGTCTCAGCCCCTTCCCTGGGATTTCAAGATCCCCTTAACTAAAGAGTTAAAGCCTGAAATATCAAGGGAGCTGAGTATTGTCCTAGCAGGCTTCCATTTTGATTGGGCCCCTGTTCCAGCATATAAATTCTGATTGGCCAACACCCCTGACTTACAGGTCTATTTTTTTGTTTTGTTTTGTTTTGTTCTGTTTCGTTGTTTTTTTTTTTAACAGCTTTCTGGAGATATAATAGAACAAAAAACTGCATACATTTTTATGAGTTAGACGTATACATACACCAGTGACATGTATCACTACAATCAAGGTAACATACATATTCATCATCTCCAAAAAAGTCATTGTGTCCCTTTTGTGTGTATTTGTGTGTATGTGTGTGTGTGTGTGTGTGTGTTAAGAACATTTAATATGAAATCTACCCTCTTAACAAATTTTTAAGTGCACCCACCTATCATTACATCCTATGGCAGATCTCTACAAGTTATTCATTCATCTTGTGTAACTGTAACTTTATACTCATTGACTAAAATATTGGTTTTTAAATATGTTTTATATTACTCCATATGGCTAGGGAGACTGTGGGGGAATCTCCAGTACTTCTCAATCGTTTTGAGTGTGAAGATCCTTTTTTAACAGCTATAAATTCCACAGTTTTCACAACATGCAGACATATCTGTAAGGTAGATATTCTTTTCAGTAAATATTGATTGGGAAATTTCATGTCCAAAAACTAACCAAAACTTCAGTAACATCTTTAAATGAATTTGCATTTTATTTATGGCACAGCTTTAGACACATTTGAAAAGTAGTCATATGTATAAATGCAAGACCTGTGATGACTTAATCAATAGATAATGCCAAGTGATCATATGGATTAGAGCATATATCTTCTCTTCCATGGGGAAAGAATTTTTACTAACCTAGCCAACCATTTTTTCCCTCAATTTGATGGCTGAAGAAACTGAGGCTAGAGAAAAGATTGGACTTTCTCAAACTCATTCATGATTTGGAGCTAAAACTTGAAGCAGTTTCACATCCCAGATTTACTACGTCTAAAGAGTGTTGTATTAGGGAGTGCAGACTGGGCAGAGGACATCTTGGCCTGGGCCACCAGTGACTCCTCCATTAAGGGGCAGAAATCATTCATGGAGGTAGCCAGGCAAAGACCTACTGTCCTTTCGCTGATTGAAGTCGACCTTACAGAGGCTACTCAAGCCTTTTAGACTTAAGGAAGGGAGAGGTTTTGCAACACGGCTCAGCCTCCAAGGAGAACACAGACTACCCAAGCTAGTGACCACAATGATCAGAGAATATGTGCCTCTTACTGCCCACTAGAACTTATGCAAAAGGTCTTATGGGCCCTGAAAGCAAAGGACACTGTAGGGCAGAGTTGGAAGTGTAATAACACATGAATACACCAGGGTATGGCAATGAAAAACTACACAGGCTTTGGCAGGAAACAGAGGGGGATCAAATTCATCTCAAGTATATGGCCTTGGCCAAGTTTTACTTAACTTTTCAGATCTCAGTTTCTAAATCTGTAAAATGGGACAGCTCTGAGGATTGATTATTGAACTAACATATGTATAGCTTCTATTCAAAGCCTGATACTGTTATATTGCTTAACAAATGTTCAGTTTCCCAGAATCATCACGAAAATTCAAACTCCTGTATTCACCAGGAGTACTGTTTTCTAACAATTGGTTTAAGAACCACTACCTTGTTCTGAACAGTAATTATTTCCAGTCCCTTAGTTTGATTTTTATTCTGTCCATTTTTCCAACTCTGCTCTTTCATTTCTTCTTCTTTCCAATTTTCCTATATCAAGCACTATTCCAAAGCAACTTTAAGCTCAGATGGGTCGATTCTGCAAGCCACACCCAACTAAGCCACACTCAAATTCATGACCCATTGAAACTGTGAGATAATAAATGTTTGTTGGTTCAAGCCACTAATTTTGGGATAATTTGCTACATAGCAATAGATAATAATTATATTATTAGTCATGAGGGAAAAGGCTACCATGAAAGGGTTAAATCAACACTAGACTTTTTCATTCACAAATTAAAGCTACAATGAGATACCACTATCTACTCACTAAAAAAAAGCAAAATGTAAAAGACTGAACATATTAAGTGTTGATGAGGAGGTGAAGCAACCAGAACTCTCATGTACCTCTAATGGAAATAAAAGAAATACAGCCACTCTGTGAAAACAGTTCGGGAATTTCTTAAAATTTTAAACATATACCTACCATCTGACCCAGATATCCCACTTCTAGGTATTTACTCTAGAGAAATGAAAATGTATGTCCACACAAAGATTTGTATACAACCGTTCATATTAATTTTGTAATAGCCAAAAGTTTAAGTGACCCAAATGTCCATCAACAAGTGAATGAATAAATCATGGTATATCCATATAATGGAATACTACTTAGAAAAAAAAAAAGAATTGATTATTGTATCACAACCTAAATGAGAATCAAAATAGTTATGCTGAGTGAACACAATCAAACAAAAAGAATACACGTTGTTATTCCATTTATATAAAATTCTATAATATGCAAATTAGTCTACAGTAGCATAAGTATATCAGTGATTGCCTACAGATAGTGAGGGTGGTGGGTTTGAATCAATCACAAAGAGCATAAAGAAAATTTTAGAGGTGATGCATATGTTAATTATCTTGATTGTGGTGAGTTGCAAGATGTCCTTGGGGATAACTTGATAGCACTAAATTAAGAACCATAAAAATGTTCCTGGCCCCATAAATCTCACTCTTAGGAATTCGTCTTAAGGGTATTTCAAAATAAATAAAAAGCGAACACATTCAAAGCAGCATCACCTATAGCAAAAATATCTGAAAATCACCTAATTTGCCCAGCTACTTTAAAAAGGTTAAATCAACACTCAACCTTTTCATTCACAATTACGGATGAAAAATGTAAAGTAAAGGGCAACATGTAGTTATATTTACAAAACAATACAAACGCACCATGTACAAAGATTAAAGAATTATACATACACTATGGTTACACATATGTAAACACACATATATATGGGTGTAAGAACACAAAGGAGAAACAAAAAGGACACAGAGAAACTCGGTAGATGAATGATAGCTAACTGGCATGTGGATGACTTTTTTCTTCTTGTTTTGTCACCTGTAATGTTATGATGTTTTCATAACAGTTTTTAAAATGGCTTCTTGTTGGTTTTGGCTCAGTCTCTCAACCTGATGATTATTCCAACTCTTGCATCTATCAGCTACCAGCATCAACACCTTAGTGTGGTCAGCCACAAGCCAAATCAGCCTGCCTTCTATGTCTTCTTCTGAATCATTGATAAAATGCTGAATGGCTACAGAGTGTGGCGTAAAAGACACACACTTTTCTTCTCTTGGTGGAAATCTTTAATCTGTTTAGGTTTTTTCAATACCGCAAATGACAGAAACTAGTTCTCAAGGGAGAAGTATTAGGTGGCCAGCAAAGTAAACCTGGAGGAGGAGGTAGAGCTGCTTACCTGAGCTCACTCACTGGGTAAAGTCAATGTCATCTCTGGCAAGCAAATGCCCTGACAATCAGAGGCAGTTCCACAAACCACATGTAGGAAATAGTAGAAGGTCTATGAGAAAGTTAGAACTTTGAAAAAAGAAGTGATAGAAACCTTGTAAGATGACCTTGGAGAAAATTTGGTAGCACTAAATAAAGAACCATAAAAACATTCCTGGCCCCATAAATCTCACTCTTAGGAATTCATCTTAAGAGTATTTCAAAATAAAAATCCCTTTATACAAACACATTCAAAGCAGCATCATCTATAGCAAAGATATTGGAAATAACCTAATTTGCCCAGCTACCGTGAAAGGTAGTCCACTGACCCACAGCCAAGTTCCAGCAATCTATTTGGTCCCACCTCCTGGGGCCAGTTTGGCCTGGCCAGGGTCCAGGAAAGACAGAGGAGCCATATATACCACCAATGAAGGTGAGGCTCCCTAAAGAGACCCCAGTGGCAGTCTCTCACCTCTTCCCTACTTCTGGAATATGTCCAAATTCACATCAGGAGGGGAAGCCCAGATCCCCCGACCTGCCCTGCGTCCTTGTATTTCTGTGCTACTGGGTGGTAGCCATGAATGGCTTCAGGACTGAAGCATATGCTTCTGACTATGCCCAGGCCAGTGCTGAAGCTTCCTCCAACCCTTTTGCCAAAAGGTGGAGCCAAATCTGCCTGGGCAGAAGCTGGGGCTATATGCAGACCCAAGGCCCTAAGTCTCCAGGACACTAGGGAGAAAGGCTGCCCCTGTGAGAATTTCAGACCCCAGCCCAGTAGGGCAAGGTGGCCAAACTGTCCCTCTAAGATGGCCCCAGGATCATCCCAGAGCCTTCTGCACCTTGGATAAAAGATATCACTCTGAATCTGAACCTTCCCTTATGCTCTGTTTACCTACCTGTGAGACTCCTGCTTCTGCCTACCTGCCTAGATGGCATATCCAGTCATCATGCCTTCTAGATCCAGTGCTCTGCCTGTGCTTCCGGATGTACCCCCAGTGCCCAGTTAGTGACAAGCCTGAGACTTGCCCCCAGGTCTCCTGATATATTAATGTATTTAATGTATGTAAAGTGCTAAAAACAGTGTCTGCACATAGAAAAGTTTTATATGTGTTTGCAGTTAATATTAGTAACCTTTGCAACTCTCCTATAACATCAGATTGTACCCATTTTATAGATTGAAAAGTTGAGGTTCAGAGTGGATAAGCAGACAAAGGTCACACGGTTAGGAAGAGCCAGAGAAAGAAACTGACCCAAGACTGTGTGACTCTAAGTAACTGGCTCTCACAGCAGGACTACGTTGTGCTTTGGGCCAAGCCCTATGCTAGTGACTCAGGTGCCCAGTTGCACAAAGCCACACTTCCTGCCATTGAGGAACTCCCAGAGAGGAACAGAGACAGTCACATAACCAAATTATTACACCACAAAACTTGTGACAAGTGCCAAAACCCAAACATGCTGGGGCATGCTCAAAGAGGGAGTGTTTGAGCTACTCGGGCAGATCAGGGAGGACTTCCCAGAAGAGGAGACATTTGAGCTGAGGTGGGTAGGGGGCCAGCTTTTCCAAGCTGAAGGTATGAACTTATGCAAAAGAACTGGAGAACACTTGGTGGGGAGTCCTCTGAAGCTGGGTTCAGGAAGATTAAGGGGAAGAGGAAGGGTGGGGAGAGGCTGCATTGTGTAGGCAGGGCCCTGAGCTGCCAGGCCAGGTAAAGTGCAGTTGATCTTTCTTTGGATGAAGGGGAGCCACTGAGGGTCTTGGAACAGCCAAGTGTCCCAGTTTCTACAGAGACAGACAGCAAGAACATTCTGCTGGGAAGGACAGTTTGGAGCCTCAGACTTGTCCAGAAGGCTGACACCGTGTAACCCCATGTCACCTCTCCCTGAGCCAGGTTAGCAGAGCAGAGGGAACTAAGGGCTCCCAGAAGCACTTGAGCAGAAAGGTGGAGGATCATGATTCCCACCCGCTCCAGTGTTCTCCTGAGGGGACCTCCTCCATCTGTCCCAGCCTTGCCACTGTCCACACCAGCCTTCTACACACCTGCCTACACACCAGCCTAGTATGGGCAGCCAGGTCTTGCCTGGAGTGTGCAGCTCACTCCCTTCCCATCTGCAGGCTCTCTTTAGGAGTAACTCCGGGGAGACGTGCCCAGAAAGGGAGGACAAGTGCAGGCCTATTCATACACAGAGGTGAAGAGACGGAAGGTGAAACCAAGAGATACAACCCCCGCCCCCAGTTTTCGCGACAGAGAAAGAGACCCCAAAAAGCCCGAAAGAAAAGATCCAGAGAAGAGCCGAAATGGGTACAAGTGTCTTCCACTTTCTGGCGTCATTGCCTGCCTCGCGCCATAGGTGCTGAGCAACCAGCCAGCTCCGCCTGGGTCGTCTGGGGGACCCGCATGAGGCGCCGTGCCAAATTCTGACCGACCTTATCCACATCCCCGCCCCGACCCCGGGAGCGGGGACTGAGCTGCGGAGTGAGCCACCCTGATGGCCGCAGTGCCAGCTGCAGCAGGTGTCAAGGATCCGAATCAGAGGCCTAGGGTCCATACCAAGTCTGTCCTGGGGAAGGGGACAAGTCACTGTCTTCCTGTGCCTCAGGTGGTTGAACTAGAATCCAGTCTAGTGCATTTCACTTTTGAGGGGAAGGGGAAGTAATCATCGGCCCTTTTGAGGTGGTCTTGCAAACCGGGAACTCTAACGCAAGAAATGGAACGTCCACAACCTTCTGTGCAAATTCTGCGCTTCTCGGAGTCCCAAAATCCTACAAGGAGTTCGGAAAACCCGACGATCTAAGGAGGCTGCGCTTGCTCCCACAGTCCCAGAATCTAACAGACATGTGCCTGCTCGCGGGGTTGGGAAGACTCGGGGTCGGTATTTACCGCCACCTCCGCCCGGAGCCACGGCTTTCCCAAGAGAGCCCATTCGTCACCGCCGAGGTCTCTCGCACCCGGTGGCCCGGCTGGGTCTGAAAGGATGAGGATCTTGCCTTGCATTCCTCGGCCCTCTGCTCTGGAACTCTGACAGAGCGTCCGAGAGAGCTAACCAGGGGGCGAGGACAAGGTCGAGATCCAAGCTCAGGCTCAGCTGTCTTCGACTCGCTGCATGCGGTGAGACTTGGAGCGGACTTGCCCTTTTCGCCGCCACTGCGGAGCTCCTGTATGTCGGAGCCGACTCCTGATCTCACTGTTCCGGGGACTCGCGGAAAGGGTTGGGAGAGGGCTCCGGAGCAGGGATCGAGAGCGGAGAAAAACGCGAGGTGCTTCCTCGAGGTGAGCCGGAAGGCTGGCGGCAGGAAGCAGAAGGCTTCCCTCTCTGAGCCCGTTTTTCCGTCCGGTCTCTGGAGTGATGATAGTTCTCCGTTCGCGGTGTAAGTGAACCAATAGCTAGAAAGCGCTTGAAGCTCGGGATGCCTCGCCCGAGCTCCAGGGGTCATGCGCCACGCTGGGAGCAGAAATGCGAGCCTCCTAAGACTGGACTCTCCTCCCCCGCAAGGCCTCAGAAAATATTTTACTTTAATCAACCAGTACTTTTTCCACGGGGCGCATCTCATCTCCACCCATACTTAGGAACGACTTCGATTTTCCCCAGCAGCTTATCTTTTTTTCCACGTCCAAGTTTCACCCTGAAAACAATTTAAATGACGGGAAAAAAAACAATCGCGAGTCGGCGATGGGTCCCACTCCAACCTTTCAACTCCCTGGAAGACGGACGACAGGTGGGGGATTCCCCCCTATAACAAACGGGGAAACTGAGGCCTAAGAAGGGCTACAGATGACTCAAAGCCTCTGAGCCAGCAATGAGCTAGCTAGAATCGGAGCCCTCACTCCGTGGTGCTGCTGCAATCGCTGGCAGCGCTGTGACATGGTAACCCTTTCACGCGCAGTATATTGTCCTGATGCTCTCTGAGGCCATAAAGACGCTGACCCTGACTGACTGTCCCAGAGTAACTCAGTCACTGTGTTGTCGCTGTACCAAGATTCTTGAATCTGAGTTGCAAATATTAGGGCTGGAGTTTCCGTTGTCACTTGGTAAGGAGAGTGACCCAGGCAGGACAATTAAGCCACTAGCGAGGCTCTGAGAACTCAGGAAAAGAGGAGAGGCCTCCAGGGCCAGGTAAAGAGCCCCAAGACCTGAGTTTTCCTTTCCACACAGAACCTCCTCTGGGAGACTTTATGCCAGTCCCTTGGCAATTTGGGCCTAGTTTCCCTCCAGCTCAAATTTCCAAGGTTTCCTTACTGGGTCAAGGGATAGGGAGGACTCTTCCATGACTCCTTGGATCCTTTTCTCTATATTTACAAACCCTCCCAGGGCACTTCAAAACTCAGGAAAGAAGTTATAGGGGGAAAGTCGCCAGTGTGTTCTACAGATCACCTGTACTTCACTCCCCCCCCAATTGCACATAGAATAGCCTGTGAAAGGGCAGATTTTTCCAAAGCGTGCTGGGGATACACTTAAGGCTGAAGGCAAATGAAAAGCAGATGGAAATCACCCAGCACCCACCCCCATGGATGGCAACCCATCCCTGCTGGACTAGGAGAATGATTCCAAGGGCCTGGCACCCACTGGATAGCTTTCAAATGGTTTTCAATGGCTCCGTTACCCCTAGGAAGATTAAGGAGCACAGCACCAGAGAAGAGGGGAAGACTTGACCAGAGAAAAGCGAAGAAATGTCCAGGCACCAAAGGGATCTTCATGTATAGTTTTGTCCAACTGGGTAAAAGTGTCCCAGTTCAGTTATCAAATCCTTTCAAATTCTACATCGTGGATTAATAGAATCTTGAAAGTACAGAATTTTGAAATTCATTATCAGAACATTTATGGACTAGAATCTTTAAAATCTTTGTTCTTGAAAATCTTAGAATCTTAAGAATTCTAATCTCAGGATGCTAACTCTTGGTCTGGTGCCCAGCTGCTTGGTAGCACAAAGTTTGAGAAAAAGGAATCAGAATTCCAGAAGAATGGGTCCACAGACAAGAAACACTGAAGATCAAGCAATTTTCAGACATGGGAGCTTCTAGCCATAGTCATTGCAGCTTAAAAGTAGAGAATCATAAAGTCATGGAACTGAATCAAAGTCATGACTGATAAGTCACAGGTCATGAATATTTTGAGAATAATTAGATTTAGATTCTTCGAGTTACAGAATGGTGGGTCCAGTACTAATATTTGGGGATTAAGGAAGAAGAGAGTTGTGGATTTATAGGAACCAAATTTTCCAATCAAACATTTCTAGACAGAAATTCAAATTAAGCAATATATACTTTAGAGCTGCAAAAAATATCTACGAACTTGAAAAGCTGCAGCTCCCAGCAGTGAAATCATATTTTCAGGCACAAATCTTAGTCCCACCATCTTAAAATGAGGAATACGCTTTTACACTTTGACGGGATGCTTAAAGTCACAATACTATAGGTACGGTCAAAGAATTTAGACTTCCGGTCGTGGAATCTTAGAATTACAGAATCACGTTCTTTGATTTACAGAATCACGTTAGGATAGGTGGTCCAAAATTTACAATTTGGAAATCTGAATCTTAGTATTTTGGAAATACAGAGAACCGCGAAATCAAGTATTAAAAGACTTGTGATGTGATCTGGTCGAAATTTTTAAAAAATTAAACTTGTTTTTTTTCCCCTTTGTAAAAACATAACTGGATAAAACCGGATTTTAGCATCTTTGTAACTTTGAAAGAAGGAAGCTGAGAAGCTTTGTTGGGCAGGTGAAAAGCCCCTCTCCAGTCGTTCTAGCACCCATCCGCTGAGGAATTATACAAACCATTCCATCGCTTCCACAGCTCAGTCGGTGGATCGAGGATCTGAGTTTTTTGCCTCTTTCTCCCGAAAGCTGTTGCTCAATGATTGGCGGGGCTGAGCCGGCCCCTAGCTCACTGCCACTAAGAACGCGACTAAAACCTCCGAAGCTGTGCAGCCCACATTCTCGCGGCTCACTCCGCTGCGCCCAGCCCTGCACCAGCAGCCCCGCGGAAAGCTGCGTCCCGGCTGAAGCCTCTAGAGTTGGTACCAAGGCCTGGAATCCTAAGGGTCGAAGGAGCCTCCGAGATCCACAGATGCCCTCCCGCCTCGGATTCCCACAGCAGAAAATTGAGGTCCTGCGAAGCAGAAGGGACAGGCCCAAGATCTCTCCGAGGAATACCACAAAGAGAACCCAGGCTGGTAGGGCTGCCGCCGCAGGCAGTCTCGGGCCAGGCCTGAGTCCCGCCTTCGGGGGCTGGTAGGAAATGAACTCAGAAACCGGACACCCGCGAAGCAAACGGGTCCGGTCTGCCCGCCCCTTCGCTCCCGGAGAGACACGCCCAACCGAAGCACCCCGCAGCCCTCATCTTTCGCAGCCTTCACTCCCCGCTGCGAAAAGGGGTGGCTCGGTGGCCCCCAGGGTCTTGGGAGCCACTTGGAGCCTTCTAGCCTGGGCGAACTGGAGGAGGAGGTGACCGCGAGAGAGCAGACGCCTAGCCTTCATCCTCTGTAAGCTGTGTGCCACTCTCCATCATACGTACAGAGAGGGGTCCCGAGTCACCCAAAGGCAGATGATTACAGGTTGAGGGTAGCCTTTCCCTAAATATCGTCAACGGAGGGGCTCTAGGGATGCACACCCTCCGTACCGTCAAGAAACCTGGGACCCAAAGAGGGAAAGTGCTGCCTCCAGCATGTAGCAGGGAAGCGCAGTAATAACAGGCGCAAGTGTGCGGCTCTGCTACGCGGCGAAGTCTCCGTGGGGCTGTGGCAAGTCACCTCCCCTACTGGACTTAGGAATCCTTGTCTGAAAGATGAGGGACTGAATGAGGAACTGAATGACCTGGGCTTGGAAATCATTCTAAAAAACCTTCAGAGCCAGTCACCAGGAACGTCTTTTCCTTTCCCCGTCCTTCAACCCACAGGAACCAAGCACCACCTCGGCCAGTTCTCACCCTCTCCGGAGAAAAAGTGAAGCAAGCCCTTTCTTTCACCTGCGGATCCCAGCTCTCCACAGAGATTGGAAAAGTCCGGACGCGCTGAGTTTGGGCGCTGAGGTCTCTTGAGACAGTCCCTGGCCTCTCCGGGCCTCAGTCTCCCCGTCGGCACGCAGAGGCGGCCGGCCGGGGGATTGCCGAGCGCCCTCCCTGCTCTGATGGTGTGGGGCTCCATCCGCCGCCACAGCTGCTCCTACCTGGGGAGGTGCGTTGGGACTCAGGGGGCGGGCAGTTGGGGGGCGGGCGGGGAACGGGCGCCGCCCCAAGCTTCCTGGCGCCTTTAAGGAGGAGAAGCCGGCAGAAGGAGGAGCTGGTCCCGGTAAGTGCAGGGGAGCGCCTCGCCAGCAGTCCCGGTGGTGGTGGAGGCCAATGCTACAGAGAGGGAGTCACCGGCTGCCCTGCCTGGCCTGCGCCGCGACTTCGCCGCGGGCGCCTCGCCTCCCTGCCCTCCGCAGCCAGGGCCACCCGGGCGCCGCCTAGGCGGCCCCCACCAGGGTACTCACGCCGTCAATAACTGCCCTCTCTTCTGGTCTTACGGCCCGCAGCCTCCTCTGCGCGCACTACCTCGACGGTTATCTTCAGATCAGCGGGAAGCCCAGACCAACTGCTGGCGCCTCAGCCCCAGGACTGCTTCCCGACCCCTTGCCCGTCTGGGACCAGCGCGCGAAGGACCCCTCTGCCCATGACGGGGGCCTAGTCCTGGTCCCGACGCCACTGCTGGCGCCTGGCCTCGAGCTCCAGAACACGAGCAGAGCTGTGGGTGGGCGGGACACTCCCGAGCCTCTGTCCGCAGTGAGCCGGCCCTGAAACCACCGGCGCCCGGCCTCCAGCGCGCCCCTGCCGGGGAAGCTGTGCTCCCGGTACCAGCCCGCGAGGACTCCCCTGAGCTCTCCGCAGAGGGGTCCAGCGTCCGTTCCTGTGACCCTGCGGGGCCGGGCCCCTCAGCTCCCAGACCCGCCCCCGGATCCTCGACAGCAGCGGGCGGCGGGGACCCGGGACGGCTGCACCATGACGGCCGAGAGCGGGCCGCCGCCGCCACCGCAGCAGGAGGCACTGGCTGCGGTGAAGGAAGAGCAAGGTGAGGCGGGCGCCGGGGTCCCGGCGGAGGCAGCTGCCCGCGGCGCAGGCGGACGGCGGCGGAAGCGCCCTCTGCAGCGCGGGAAGCCGCCCTACAGCTACATTGCGCTCATTGCCATGGCCATCGCGCACGCGCCGGAACGCCGCCTCACGCTGGGCGGCATCTACAAGTTCATCACGGAGCGTTTCCCCTTCTACCGCGACAATCCCAAAAAGTGGCAAAACAGTATCCGCCACAACCTCACGCTCAACGACTGCTTCCTCAAGATCCCGCGCGAGGCCGGCCGCCCCGGCAAGGGCAACTACTGGGCGCTCGACCCCAATGCCGAGGACATGTTCGAGAGCGGCAGCTTCCTGCGCCGCCGCAAGCGCTTCAAACGCTCGGACCTGTCCACTTACCCGGCCTACATGCACG